>NC_136700.1:17873854-18201649 GCF_947650265.1 Symphodus melops | reverse complement strand
AGAGAGAGAGAGAAAAGAGAGAGAGAGAAAAGAGAGAGAGAGACAGAGAGAGAGAAAGAGACAGAGAGAGAGAGAAAGAGACAGAGAGAGAGGAAAGAGAGAGAGAAAGAAAGAGAGACAGAGAGAGACAGAAACAGACAGAGAGAGAGACAGAGAGAGAAAGAGAGAGAGAGAGAGGAAAGAGACAGAGAGAGAGAGAAAAGAGAGAGAAAGAGAGAGAGAAAAGAGAGAGAAAGAAAGAGAGAGAGAGAGAGAGAAAGAAAGAAAGAGAAGAGAAAAAGAGAGGGAAAAGAGGGAGAGAAAGAAAGAGACAGAACAAACAGAGAAAAACAAAGAGAGACAGAAAAAAAAGAGAAAAAACCGAGAGAAATAAGAGAGAGAGAGAAAGAAAAAAGAGGGAGAGAAAAAGAGAAGAGGGAGAGAAAAGGAGAAAAAGAGAGAAAGAAAAGAGGAAAAAAAGAGAGAAAAAAGAGAGAGAGAAAGAAAATTAAATAAATAGATAATATGGTATAGATAATTATATAAAGGAGGCCATAGAGATCAGGAAGAGGGGTGACAAGACCATGAACAGGGATGAGGGAGCATACATGGGGTACGTCTCACTTTCCTTATTTGCAGTCTCCTCGGTCCTCGGCCGAACCGGAAGTAGTTCCAAAGCCGCCATGTTGAGGATCGTCCCAAAGCTCTTATAGCGAACGGAGGAGAGAGGATCGAGGAGAGAGGAGGCTGATCCGAGGAGCGATGACTGAGGAGACACGAGAGCCGACTTCACGGAAGTCTTTTCACTGACAGACACGCCCCCTTCTCGTATATCACTCACTGATTGGACGCTGCAGCAAATCAGACTTCAGTGAAACTTCTCAACATGAGTTTAATATGGGAGAAAAGACGGACATTAAAAAGACGCTAAACGGAGCGTCGGACATTTAAACAGATGATGAACATCAGTGAGTTTGTAAAGAGTCACTCTGTGATGAGCTGAGATTAAAAAGAGTCTGACGAAGAGGATTCCGTTTTATATTTTCACTTATTTATCTTCTGAACGTTTCATCATTTAGATTCTAATCAATCATTTTCAGTATCCTGACACATAAATATCCGTTTATAAAATACAGAGTTCCTTGTCTAAATACAGGCTAGGTTAAGTCAAAACTGTTTAATAATAATAAATAATTATAGACAATTCAAAATGAAATCTTTGAGTCAGTAGAAACTGTCCTTTTGGTTATGAGTAGACTGCAGGTTGTTCTTCAGGTGTTTTTTTTTATCAGGTAAAGACACTAAACACTGTAACTGTGTGTGTTTGATTAGAAATAATACAGTGCGTGTTTGTGTGGACATAAACAGCTGTTCGGCTGATTGACAGCTGAACGTGATCAGCTGATGTCGCGTCATGTGACGCTGTCGAGGAAACGACGTCTCGTGTGTCTTAAAGCTGATTTCCTCGGTCCTCTCTCCTCGGCTTCATTTCCTCCGTGCATCTCTGGTGGGCGGGACTAAGACGCAAGTGGAGGAGACAACTCGGAGGACACTCGGTGCAAATAAGGAAAGTGAGACGTACCCATGCTGTCTCACACCTGGGATTCTCTCCTAAAAGGACCAGTGGGCGGCGGGGGGCGTGGTCAACCTGACAGATCTGTCAGGTTGGCCACGCCCACGTAGAAACACCACAAGTGGATGATCGCTGTGACGTGTCCTCACGTGTCCTCTGAGAAAGACTGAAGCTGTCAGTCGAAACATGTCAGGTAAAGAACATCACCTACTTAACTTTGTCTGAAAATAAGAACCTGAAAGTAACATGAATTATCATTTAAGAACCTAATATACTGAATAATTGAAATTAATGCAAATAACTGTTGATTGTGACACAAAATGCTTGGTTGCAAAACCATAATTGATTTTATACTCATTTGCCATGGGACTGATCACTTACAATGATACTTTTGGGCCGTCTCAGTTTTGGTGCAAAAATCAGATCTTGGGCTTGGACGTCTGTCACAATCTATGAAAAAAAGAAACACTTAACTTTTTTTTTTTCTTTTTCTTTCAACTGAACTATTTTGTGTACTTATTCAAGCAAAATTAACTTAAACATAAACGTCCTCCCTCTTTTAAATTGCTGAGGAAAATAAAACAGTATGACAAAATTAAATCTAAAGTGATGACTCTGAATATACCTGTTGAGTGCTGCTCAACCAGGCGCCTCATCTTCCTCAGCCACCAACTGTGGGGAAGGACATGACCCATCTGCCGCCATGTCGTTAGCTGTGGTGGTGGTTGTCTGAAAACACAGAATTTATATTGACAATGGTTTTGAATATCAAATTGGATAAATTAAATGGTCATTTTAATGAAAATATTGTATAACAAGCAAATTGTGTGAAAAGACAAAATCTCTAAGATCAAAAGCATGTCAGCATAATGATTGTAGAGAAAAGCATTCAATGTCAATTTAAAACATTTCATTCACTCCAGCCAAGCTCTTTCACTACTCTAAAAAGAGTAAAGACGGATATCCTGTTTGTCTGGTGCCTTTTCTGTCTTGGAAGGTTATCCTTTAACTCATGGGCTGATTACAGCTTTAAGTCATGCTACGTCAATTCTGATACAACTTCACTGATAAGTCAACCGCATTGATACAGTTTTTAAACTCCACCAGTGGAGTGGAGATAATTAGGTTAATCTGTTTCTACTAGAGTCAGGTACTGATTCATTCAACTACAAAATGATTTAATACAGCAAACTATTATCCATTTTGTACACCTGTCCCTATACACATACCTGTGTTCTCCATGGGCAGTCATCACCTCCATAGTCATAGGTAATTTCTTGTCCTTCTTCAATGTCGTTCAGGGCAAACAAACAAAGGTGTGGGTTTCCATTCACGTAAAAATTTTTCATCTTACAGTTTGCATGCCGATGGTCATCGTTAACAAGCCACCCAAATGATCCATCATCTCTCGAGGCATCAATACTTAATATGATGAAAACACGAGAAAAAAGGGGAAATACAAATATCACAATACTTCAACACAAGTCAAAATCTCAATTAGTTTAGGATTATGTTGTATAGTATAGTGCAGGGGTAGACAACTCCGGTCCCCGAGAGCCACTATCCTGCATGTTTCAGATGCTTCCCTGTTCCAACACCTGACTCTAATGATCATCTCATCATCACCTCTGCAGAAGCCTGATAACGATCCTGATCATTTGAATCAGGTGTGTTGGATGAGGGACACATCTAAAACATGCAGGATAGGGGCTCTCAAGGACCGGAGTTGCCTACCCCTGGTATAGAGTAATATAAGGAACATCATTGAGCTGCAACTTAAAGTCTTACCACCATGTTTTTCCTCTCCACTTGAATGCAAACATAAATGCAGTACATGATGGATGGTAAACCGATCTTCTCTGGGATTCAGCATCATTTATCATATCTCCTCTGTATTCAACTACAAATTCTCCTTTAAATATCGAACCACTTGCAAATACACCACGTCCTGTAAAAGCAAACAAAAATATTGAACAGAAAATACAAATCTATTCTACCATTATCAAGTACCACAATTTTTTTTTTTTTTCATAAAAATCACATTTTTTGCAAATACATGATGAAAATTACACTAGGGCTGCAACAACGAATTCATTGAATCGATTCAAATCAATTCTAAAAATACTTGGGAACTAATTCGGTGATTGATTCATTCGGTCTCGATTTGTCGTCTTGTGCACGTTCCTGTTGAACACGCCTTCATCAGAAGTGGCTCACTGACAACAGCTCACTGGTCAGTGAGACACTTCTAATGAAGGCAAGAGATGTCGCTGAAACTGTCAAGCAGAAAGTTAAAGAGCAACGTCTACTCTTACACTATATGTCTGAACAGAGAACCAAAAACACGTTGACCGTTCTCTACCGCAGGCAACATAACTCCCAAGAAGAGAGCTAGTCTTAGCCAGGAGCATGTGGACATGCTAACCTTTCTGCATTGTAATGCAAAGTCCATCCAGAATGAGAAGAGTACACAGGAAGACTGGAAGTTTAAACTGCAGTTCAGTCAGTTTAGAAATTCTTACACTATATTACACGTGTAATATAGTGCAGCAGGTAATATAGTGCAGCAGCGCCGTCGCCTGCCATTTGTCCTTACTGTGTTAATAAATAAAGAAACTAATAATCTTATTCCAAGTCATTACTCCGAACCTCCCCACCCCACCAAAAAAACCCGAAAAAAATCAGATTAATCGTCTATTAAAATAGTCGGTAGTTGTAGCCCTAAATTACACAAAAACTGAAATGTTAGGTGATTTAAGATAAGCTGCAATCTTTTGCCAATTCAATGCACCCTAAAGTTTTGCAACAGATGCTAATGCAATAGTGATGGTATACGTTGACAAATCACATCAGATACCAACTTACTTTTCTCTGTATTGATGAACTTCACCTCTAACTTGCATGTTTTGTCAGTCCTTGACACAACATGCTGAATGGCATCTTTCAGTGGGCTAATCCTTGGTGGCATTTCAAACTGTAGGGAAAAAAATCCGTTTGAGCTCTTTGAAAGTATTAGCTACACAAGGTTTTTACAAATTCTTATGTCCAGATACTTCAAAATGAAAGTAATTTCATAATGTTAAGATTTCTTACTGTCCCAGGCTTATACCTCTGAAATTCCTTCAATTAATAGATGCCATTCAAATGTAAAACAAAAATGGGGAAGCTGATATTTTGTGGTTTTAAAAACTTGCGACTGTAGTCCAAAACCTAAGCGGAATTATTTTAATTTTAGGAGCAGACACTTGTTTTTATTCCTGCTCACTATTTCCATTCCTGTCTGTATCATCCACCTCCTGCCTTATCATGCCCAGTGTTAAATGATTGTTGTAACTATGCTTCTCAGGTTTCTCAAGTATCTGGCACAATGTTAGTCTTGGTAGTAGCAACTCACTTTTTGCCATTTAGTTTAAAGTTTAGTTTTACCTGTTCACTGAGTTGCTTGGAGTGTTCTTTAGGCTTCATAGTGTAGTTCAATCAAGGAGTACTGATTCACCAGTGACTGGACCTTCCAGATTCAGGTGTCTTTATATTACAATCAATCAGACTGCACCCAGACTCAGGTTCAATAATTGTGCGACTTCTAATACCAACTGGATGCACCTGTGTTGAATTAAGTGAGTCACTTCAAAGGAGTTTAATATTTACTGCATAATACTGCAATCGCTTAATTAATTACTTTGTAAATAATATCTCACTTCACTTTGACACAAGTCTATTTTTTAGTAAGCTGTTGTCCAAAAAAAAAGCCTATTTAAATTTAAAAGGCACTGTAACTGCTAATATGGACCATAGTCTAACTTACTTGCTGAGCATCTTTGCTTAACAAAGTCAAGCGTATAAATACGTCATCGAAAACTTGCATGATGCTAAATAAAAACGTGCTTAAAGAGCATATTGCAGGTTAAAGACAAAACTTAACTAATCATAGGAAAATACGTTAACAATACTGTTTTTAAAGAAATTCAGAAATTAATAACCCACAGGGTCTCCTGGAGACGTTTTAGTACGTTTTCGCAAGTCTTTGCTCTTTACTTCCGTATTCGGTTGTGACGTAACATAAGGGAGTCCCGCTGAATCTGTCTGTTTAACATAGAAAATCATGGATCCGAGTGTCACTCCCGTCAATAAAGAGGAAGAAAATATGTATTCCTTTACATACAATGGTCTACTGGCTTATTATTATGAACCTGTTAGATGTGATAGAGAGCAGAAACAGGCAGGATTAGAGGAATAACGGCCTCAGGAGAGAAGTGAAGTTTTGGTGTGAGGAGAGGCCCGGAGCAGGCGTCCTGCTGAGTGACAGGTGTCAGCTCACGATATATAGGCTAGTGCTGTGTTCACATCAGCATGTAAAGTTTGTAATCACATTCAATCAATTAAAAAACAATTTGTAGAAGGTGCAAGTGTAAGTTGTATGGGAGTTGCTCGTAAAAACGGCAAATCTGTACAACTTATTACGGTGCCGTGCGTCTTTCCCCACTGCGCACACACGCACATGCTCTCTTGCAACAGAGTTGGATTTATAATAAATCGTATGACTACATATATTAATACAGACAAACTAGAGATTATAACCGAGGATTCCAGCAGATCAAATCATTAAATGCTTGTCTGCGTATATAATATTTTATGTTAAACACCCAGAGATTTAAATCATTAATAAGGAAACGCTTTTGTGTCTGATGCCGAAATATTCAACGTGTCTGTTCGATCGTTTCTGAGGTAGTGGGAATAACTCACCAAAAAACACTATGAATAATCAAGCCACTTACACTATGCACCTGAATGTGCACCACGCAAATTACAAACTATTGCAGGGAGACATCTCACTCACTACCACGTATCATTACGCCTCTTTAATCATGTGAGGTTTTAGCGTGTTTTTTGTGCTTTAATTCTTTTGTGCTGCCTTCTAAATGTTTGTTTGTAAAGTGTTTCATGCTCTTGGTGCAAGACAAGTTCCCCCAGGAGCAATAAAGGCTTCATTCATTCATTCATTCATACACATAATAAAGCCGATCAAAGCAGAGTAACAGAACACGACACCCTTATGTTACGTCATATGACGCATTGTTGAAAAAAAGCGAGTTCTAAACAGCTATGCTAAAACAGCCACTTTCTCCTCTAAATTAGAGCACTTATGTGTTGAAGAACATACAGAAAATTGATGTACTTATTCTACAGCCCTTATCTGACAACATGAAGTGTTAATTTAAACTTTTTTAACCTGCAATATGCTCTTTAATTCGCTAGCTTACTAGCTTGTTTAGCGAATTAGCTCGTTAGCTCGACTACTTTTCAGCAACAGTAGACTTGAACTACATTTCTTCAAACCGATTAAAAATATGTTATGTCACATTTTATGTATTTAACAGAAAGATTTAACACTTACTAACCACTTTTGAGCAGCTCCTTGCCAGTCATTTCACCTGTACCGTGACCACGGCTGAGCTCTCGAAGCTATCCGTCCGCACATGATACTCAACTTCCTGCGCACTTTCAAAATAAAAGTCTCACAAAGGAAGTCAAAAATTATCGTTCCGTATTTTTGAATAAATTCTGGCTAGCCACTACTTTAACCCTTAAGGCCTTTGCACACCAAGGGCGACGCGAATAAGCGGTACGAAATTGCGAATAATTCGGAGGCGAATTTTGACGCGCCTGTCTATGCACATCTGGAGCAACGTGATTTTACGAATAAATTATGTACATTCTAAAAAAAAAAAACATCGTGCCACGCAAGTCAAGACAGCAAACAATCATGGACTCGACAACATCAAGCGATGATGATCTGGTGCTTGTTTTGCTCAATAACAAAAGAAAAAAACGAGGAAAGTGGGTACATCCGATTTTGAAGAGGAGAGAAGAACTTGGCGAGTTTCACTGTTTGGTTCAGGAGCTGAAACTGTACCACGGCCGCTTCAGGACCTACTTTAGGATGTCTGTGGGACAGTTTGAAATACTGCTTCAAAGCTAGCTCCAAAGCTGAGGAGGTAGAGCAACAATTTCAGGAACCCGATTGACCCGGAGCAGCGATTAGCCGTATGTCTGAGGTAAGAAGATACTCTGGTGTAAAATGTATCACTTGTGTTGAGGTTTGTTTGTAAACAGCTCCAGCTGTGCGCACAGCACATCTTGTTCATTCATTCGCGATGGGCTGTCTGTTTAATGTCTCGATCTTTTACTAGGCTACACATATGATATTAAAGACAAAATAACTCAGCACTTAACTTAAAATCATAGTGGAGGAAATTTTGCCCCTCTGTTGCGTCTGCCTCTAATCTCATGGCCTGATACAGCGCATACAGAAACAAACATGAAATCATGATTTATGAACACTGAATCCATGTTAGATGAGAAGCCTATCTTCTTAAGATGTAAACATTACCTGCAGATACAGTTATTTACCTTCAGTAACCTGATAACCAATAAAAAACAGGAAGCTAACAGGAGGAAATACACTAAATTATCTTTTATCATAATTAAAAAATCTCATTAAGGCAATGCTATATTAACAAGTCAGCTGCTGCTTTAAGCCTCATCTAAGTAAATCAACATGTTTGAAACTGCAACATTATGGAGGACAGTAAATTAACAAAAAATGTTATGAACACAAATAATCAATGTCCATGTTATGTTGGGGCAGTCTGACTAATAATGTGGGGCTCTCTGTACTGGTTAAATGTCCTTTATTAGTAAATGGATAAACTGTTGTCATTTAATAACAGAATTGCCCCTGGGATTAATAACATTTTTTTCTGATTCTGATATGGTTCAGTTTTTTAACCATATCAGAGTCCCAGGATAAAAGTAATTGTTTTGCTTATTTATATTGATTCAACATAAGACCACCTGATTTAGTCACAATAAATTACCCTTTTTTCTTACCATTGACCAAGTGTAGCACGCGTCTCATTAAGGATTATAAGGATGTTATAGCAAATGTATTTAGCTTCCATGTCATGAAATGATGTGCTACTGTATTATTAAGAAATAATGCAATAATAGAAATCTGCAAAGACAATCAAAGAAACTTTGATTGTCTTTGCAGATTTCTAAGCACTGGTGACAGCTACACGACAATTGCTGCAAGTTTTCGGCTGGGAATTTCAACGGTTGCAAAAATTGTGAGGGAGACTTGTGAAGCCATCTGGGAGGAGCTGAAAGAATCCCACATGCCATCTCCTAACAAGGATCTGTGGTTGAAGACGGCAAGGAGGTTTGAAGAGCGGTGGAACTTCCCACATTGTTTAGGTGCCCTAGATGGCAAACGCATCGTCATCCAGGCACCTCCCAACTCGGGGTCACAGTTCCACAATTACAAGGGGACCTTCTCTATTGTGTTGCTTGCCCTGGTTGATGCCGATTGCAGATTCCTGGCGGTTGATATCGGTGGTTTTGGCAGCAACAGTGACGGAGGGATCTTTGCTAAGTCCAATTTTGTCACTGTTTAAAGTTATGTCGGGTGTCTCAGCTGTTACAAAAGGACGATTAGTTTTATGCAGTGTGTTTATGGATTAATTGTAATGGACAGGACTCAACAGATGCTGAGTCTGGGCTAAACTGCCCCATCGGGAGATAATAGAGTCCTACTCTGTATAGGATCCTCCTGGATTTCTCTTTTAAAGGTGTTTGTCGTTTGAAAATACAAAACAAAATAAATTAAACAAAATACAGCACTGTGCTGACAACAGTGTGATCTATTGTTTGATAGTAACATGATATAAACCAGCGAGTGTCTAATCAGAGCCAATCATAATAGATTAAAGAGTGAAGATAGATGTGAAGAGTGGTCAGGCATGCGGAAAGCAGAAGAAGAAATGAAAATTTATGTAGGCTATGTCTTTTTTAGATGAGTCTACATCTTTCAGATGGTGGGTTATAAACATTCTAGCATAACACCTCTAATTATAATTTATCAGACAGGCAAAGTACTAATCACATACTTTTGTTTATAGCAGTCAGGGCCATGTTGATATTGAGGAGGAGAAGGAGGAAGTCACAGGGCCAGCTCAGCATGTTGACCAGGCTGAAAGTGAGGGCGAGTGTGGTGAACCTTTTAGTTCATTGAAGAGAAGTCCCTGAACCTTTTAGTTCTGAGAAGAGAAGTCCCTGAACCTTTTAGTTCTATGAAGAGAAGTCCCTGAACCTTTTAGTTCTATGAAGAGAAGTCCCTGAACCTTTTAGTTGTATGAAGAGAAGTCCTGAACCTTTTAGTTCCTGAAGAGAAGTCCCTGAACCCTTTAGTTCTATAAAGAGAAGTCCCTGAACCTTTTAGTTCCTGAAGAGAAGTCCCTGAACCTTTTAGTTCCTGCAGAGAAGTCCATGAACCTTTTAGGTCTATGAAGAGAAGTCCCTGACCCTTTTAGTTCTTGGAAGAGAAGTTCCTGAACCTTTTAGTTCTGAGAAGAGAAGTCCATGAACCTTTTAGTTCTTTGAAGAGAAGTCCCTGAACATTTTAGTTCTTGGAAGAGAAGTTCCTGAACCTTTTAGTTCTGAGAAGAGAAGTCCCTGAACCTTTTAGTTCTATGAAGAGAAGTCCCTGAACCTTTTAGTTCTATGAAGAGAAGTCCCTGAACCTTTTAGTTCTATGATGAGAAGTCCCTGAACCTTTTAGTTCCTGAAGAGAAGTCCCTGAACCTTTTAGATCTTTAAAGAGAAGTCCCTGAACCTTTTAGTTCTATGAAGAGAAGTCCCCGAACCTTTTAGTTCCTGAAAAGAAGTCCCTGAACCTTTTAGTTCTTTGAAGAGAAGCCCCTGAACCTTTTAGTTCTGAGAAGAGAAGTCCCTTAACCTTTTAGTTCTATGAAGAGAAGTCCCTGAACCTTGTAGTTCCTGAAGAGAAGTCCCTGAACCTTTTAGTTCTATGAAGAGAAGTCCCTGAACCTTTTAGTTCTACGAAGAGATGTCCCTGAACCTTTTAGATCTTTAAAGAGACGTCCCTGAACCTTTTAGTTCCTGAAGAGAAGTCCCTGAACCTGTTAGGTCTATGAAGAGAAGTCCCTGAACCTTTTAGTTCCTGAAGAGAAGTCCCTGAACCTTTTAGTTCCATAAAGAGATGTTCCTGAACATTTTAGTTCTATGAAGAGAAGTCCCTGAACCTTTTAGTTCCTGAAGAGAAGTCTGTGAACCTTTTAGTTCCATAAAGAGATGTTCCTGAACATTTTAGTTCTATGACGAGAAGTCCCTGAACCTTTTAGTTCCTGAAGAGAAGTCTGTGAACCTTTTAGTTCCTGAAGAGAAGTCCCTGAACCTGTTAGGTCTATGAAGAGAAGTCCCTGAACCTGTTAGGTCTATGAAGAGAAGTTCCTGAACCTTTTAGTTCTATGAAGAGAAGTCCCTGAACCTTTTAGTTCCTGAAAAGAAGTCCCTGAACCTTTTAGTTCTTTAAAGAGAAGTCCCTGAACCTCTTAGTTCCTGAAGAGAAGTTTCTGAACCTTTTAGTTCTATGAAGAGAAGTCCCTGAACCCTGAAGAGAAGTTCCTGAACCTTTTTGTTCTTTAAAGAGACGCCCCTGAACCTTTTACTTCCTGAAGAGAAGTCCCTGAACCTTTTAGTTCTATGAGGAGAAGTCCCTGAACCTTTTTGTTCCTGAAGAGAAGTCCCTGAACCTTTTAGTTATATGAAGAGAAGTCCCTGAATCTTTTAGTTCTATGATGAGAATTCCCTGAACCTTTTAGTTCTATGATGAGAATTGCCTGAACCTTTTAGTTCCTGAAGAGAAGTCCATGAACCTTTTAGTTCTTTAAAGAGAAGTTTCTGAACCTTTTAGATATTCAAAGAGAAGTCCCTGAACCTTTTAGTTCTTTGAAGAGATGTCCCTGAGCCTTTTAGTTCTATGAAGAGAAGTCCCTGAACCTTTTAGTTCCTGAAGAGAAGTTCCTGAACCTTTTAGATCTTTAAAGAGAAGTCCCTGAACCTTTTAGTTCTATGACGAGAAATCCCTGAACCTTTAAGTTCCTGAAGAGCAGTCCCTGAACCTTTTAGTTCTTTGAAGAGAAGTCCCTGAACCTTTTAGTTCCGGAAGAGAAGTCCCTGAACATTTTAGTTCTATGAAGAGAAGTCCCTGAACCTTTTAGTTCCTGAAGAGAAGTCCCTGAACCTTTTAGTTCTTTGAAGAGAAGTCCCTTAACCTTTTAGTTCTATGAAGAGAAGTCCCTGAACCTTTTAGTTCCTGAAGAGAAGTCCCTGAACCTTTTAGATCTTTGAAGAGAAGTCCCTTAACCTTTTAGTTCTATGAAGAGAAGTCCCTGAACCTTTTAGTTCTCTGAAGAGAAGTCCCTGAACCTTTTAGATCTTTAAAGAGACGTCCCTGAAACTTTTAGTTCTATGACGAGAAGTCTCTGAACCTTTTAGTTCCTGAAGAGAAGTCTGTGAACCTTTTAGTTCCTGAAGAGAAGTCCCTGAACCTGTTAGGTCTATGAAGAGAAGTCCCTGAACCTGTTAGGTCTATGAAGAGAAGTCCCTGAACCTTTTAGTTCTATGAAGAGAAGTCCCTGAACATTTTAGTTCCTGAAGAGAAGTTCCTGAACCTTTTAGTTCCTGAAGAGAAGTCCATGAACCTTTTATGTCTATGAAGAGAAGTTCCTGAACCTTTTAGTTCTGTGAAGAGAAGTCCCTGAACCTTTTAGTTCCTGAAGAGAAGTCCCTGAACCTTTTAGTTCTTGAAAGAGAAGTCCCTGCACCTTTTAGTTCTATGAAGAGAAGTCACTGAACCTTTTAGTTCCTGAAGAGAAGTCTCTGAACCTTTTAGTTCTTTGAAGAGAAGTCCCTGAGCCTTTTAGTTCTATGAAGAGAAGTCCCTGAGCATTTTAATTCTATGAATAGAAGTCCCTGCACCTTTTAGTTTCATGAAGAGAAGTCCCTGAACCTTTTAGTTCTGAGAAGAGAAGTCCCTTAACCTTTTAGTTCCTGAAGAGAAGTCCCTGAACCTTTTAGTTCGATGAAGAGAAGTCCCTGAACCCTGAAGCGAAGTTCCTGAACCTTTTAGTTCTTTAAAGAGACGCCCCTGAACCTTTTAGTTCCTGAAGAGAAGTCCCTGAACCTTTTAGTTATATGAAGAGAAGTCCCTGAATCTTTTAGTTCCTGAAGAGAAGTCCCTGAACCTTTTAGTTCTTTGAAGAGAAGTCCCTGAACCTTTTAGTTCTATGAAGAGAAGTCCCTGAACCTTTTTGTTCCTGAAGAGAAGTTCCTGAACCTTTTAGTTCCTGAAGAGAAGTCCATGAACCTTTTATGTCTATGAAGAGAAGTTCCTGAACCTTTTAGTTCTGTGAAGAGAAGTCCCTGAACCTTTTAGTTCCTGAAGAGAAGTCCCTGAACCTTTTAGTTCTTGAAAGAGAAGTCCCTGCACCTTTTAGTTCTACGAAGAGATGTCCCTGAACCTTTTAGATCTTTAAAGAGACGTCCCTGAACCTTTTAGTTCCTGAAGAGAAGTCCCTGAACCTGTTAGGTCTATGAAGAGAAGTCCCTGAACCTTTTAGTTCCTGAAGAGAAGTCCCTGAACCTTTTAGTTCCATAAAGAGATGTTCCTGAACATTTTAGTTCTATGAAGAGAAGTCCCTGAACCTTTTAGTTCCTGAAGAGAAGTCTGTGAACCTTTTAGTTCCATAAAGAGATGTTCCTGAACATTTTAGTTCTATGAAGAGAAGTCCCTGAACCTTTTAGTTCCTGAAGAGAAGTCTGTGAACCTTTTAGTTCCTGAAGAGAAGTCCCTGAACCTGTTAGGTCTATGAAGAGAAGTCCCTGAACCTGTTAGGTCTATGAAGAGAAGTTCCTGAACCTTTTAGTTCTATGAAGAGAAGTCCCTGAACCTTTTAGTTCCTGAAGAGAAGTCCCTGAACCTTTTAGTTCTTTAAAGAGAAGTCCCTGAACCTCTTAGTTCCTGAAGAGAAGTTTCTGAACCTTTTAGTTCTATGAAGAGAAGTCCCTGAACCCTGAAGAGAAGTTCCTGAACCTTTTTGTTCTTTAAAATGACGCCCCTGAACCTTTTACTTCCTGAAGAGAAGTCCCTGAACCTTTTAGTTCTATGAGGAGAAGTCCCTGAACCTTTTTGTTCCTGAAGAGAAGTCCCTGAACCTTTTAGTTATATGAAGAGAAGTCCCTGAATCTTTTAGTTCTATGATGAGAATTCCCTGAACCTTTTAGTTCTATGATGAGAATTGCCTGAACCTTTTAGTTCCTGAAGAGAAGTCCATGAACCTTTTAGTTCTTTAAAGAGAAGTTTCTGAACCTTTTAGATATTCAAAGAGAAGTCCCTGAACCTTTTAGTTCTTTGAAGAGATGTCCCTGAGCCTTTTAGTTCTATGAAGAGAAGTCCCTGAACCTTTTAGTTCCTGAAGAGACGTTCCTGAACCTTTTAGATCTTTAAAGAGAAGTCCCTGAACCTTTTAGTTCTATGACGAGAAATCCCTGAACCTTTAAGTTCCTGAAGAGCAGTCCCTGAACCTTTTAGTTCTTTGAAGAGAAGTCCCTGAACCTTTTAGTTCCGGAATAGAAGTCCCTGAACATTTTAGTTCTATGAAGAGAAGTCCCTGAACCTTTTAGTTCCTGAAGAGAAGTCCCTGAACCTTTTAGTTCTTTGAAGAGAAGTCCCTTAACCTTTTAGTTCTATGAAGAGAAGTCCCTGAACCTTTTAGTTCCTGAAGAGAAGTCCCTGAACCTTTTAGATCTTTGAAGAGAAGTCCCTTAACCTTTTAGTTCTATGAAGAGAAGTCCCTGAACCTTTTAGTTCTCTGAAGAGAAGTCCCTGAACCTTTTAGATCTTTAAAGAGACGTCCCTGAAACTTTTAGTTCTATGACGAGAAGTCTCTGAACCTTTTAGTTCCTGAAGAGAAGTCTGTGAACCTTTTAGTTCCTGAAGAGAAGTCCCTGAACCTGTTAGGTCTATGAAGAGAAGTCCCTGAATCTGTTAGGTCTATGAAGAGAAGTCCCTGAACCTTTTAGTTCTATGAAGAGAAGTCCCTGAACATTTTAGTTCCTGAAGAGAAGTTCCTGAACCTTTTAGTTCCTGAAGAGAAGTCCATGAACCTTTTATGTCTATGAAGAGAAGTTCCTGAACCTTTTAGTTCTGTGAAGAGAAGTCCCTGAACCTTTTAGTTCCTGAAGAGAAGTCCCTGAACCTTTTAGTTCTTGAAAGAGAAGTCCCTGCACCTTTTAGTTCTATGAAGAGAAGTCACTGAACCTTTTAGTTCCTGAAGAGAAGTCTCTGAACCTTTTAGTTCTTTAAAGAGAAGTCCCTGAACCTCTTAGTTGCTGAAGAGAAGTTTCTGAACTTTTTAGATCTTCAAAGAGAAGTCCCTGAACCTTTTAGTTCTTTGAAGAGAAGTCCCTGAGCCTTTTAGTTCTATGAAGAGAAGTCCCTGAGCATTTTAATTCTATGAATAGAAGTCCCTGCACCTTTTAGTTTCATGAAGAGAAGTCCCTGAACCTTTTAGTTCTGAGAAGAGAAGTCCCTTAACCTTTTAGTTCCTGAAGAGAAGTCCCTGAACCTTTTAGTTCGATGAAGAGAAGTCCCTGAACCCTGAAGCGAAGTTCCTGAACCTTTTAGTTCTGTAAAGAGACGCCCCTGAACCTTTTAGTTCCTGAAGAGAAGTCCCTGAACCTTTTAGTTCTTTGAAGAGAAGTCCCTGAACCTTTTAGTTCTATGAAGAGAAGTCCCTGAACCTTTTTGTTCCTGAAGAGAAGTTCCTGAACCTTTTAGTTCCTGAAGAGAAGTCCATGAACCTTTTATGTCTATGAAGAGAAGTTCCTGAACCTTTTAGTTCTGTGAAGAGAAGTCCCTGAACCTTTTAGTTCCTGAAGAGAAGTCCCTGAACCTTTTAGTTCTTGAAAGAGAAGTCCCTGCACCTTTTAGTTCTACGAAGAGATGTCCCTGAACCTTTTAGATCTTTAAAGAGACGTCCCTGAACCTTTTAGTTCCTGAAGAGAAGTCCCTGAACCTGTTAGGTCTATGAAGAGAAGTCCCTGAACCTTTTAGTTCCTGAAGAGAAGTCCCTGAACCTTTTAGTTCCATAAAGAGATGTTCCTGAACATTTTAGTTCTATGAAGAGAAGTCCCTGAACCTTTTAGTTCCTGAAGAGAAGTCTGTGAACCTTTTAGTTCCTGAAGAGAAGTCCCTGAACCTGTTAGGTCTATGAAGAGAAGTCCCTGAACCTGTTAGGTCTATGAAGAGAAGTTCCTGAACCTTTTAGTTCTATGAAGAGAAGTCCCTGAACCTTTTAGTTCCTGAAGAGAAGTCCCTGAACCTTTTAGTTCTTTAAAGAGAAGTCCCTGAACCTCTTAGTTCCTGAAGAGAAGTTTCTGAACCTTTTAGTTCTATGAAGAGAAGTCCCTGAACCCTGAAGAGAAGTTCCTGAACCTTTTTGTTCTTTAAAGAGACGCCCCTGAACCTTTTACTTCCTGAAGAGAAGT
This sequence comes from Symphodus melops, assembly GCF_947650265.1. Classification (NCBI taxonomy): domain Eukaryota; kingdom Metazoa; phylum Chordata; class Actinopteri; order Labriformes; family Labridae; genus Symphodus; species Symphodus melops. Next base: position 18,185,685 of record NC_136700.1, on the reverse strand, counting down.
CCCTGAACCTTTTAGTTCTATGAGGAGAAGTCCCTGAACCTTTTTGTTCCTGAAGAGAAGTCCCTGAACCTTTTAGTTATATGAAGAGAAGTCCCTGAATCTTTTAGTTCTATGATGAGAATTCCCTGAACCTTTTAGTTCTATGATGAGAATTGCCTGAACCTTTTAGTTCCTGAAGAGAAGTCCATGAACCTTTTAGTTCTTTAAAGAGAAGTTTCTGAACCTTTTAGATATTCAAAGAGAAGTCCCTGAACCTTTTAGTTCTTTGAAGAGATGTCCCTGAGCCTTTTAGTTCTATGAAGAGAAGTCCCTGAACCTTTTAGTTCCTGAAGAGAAGTTCCTGAACCTTTTAGATCTTTAAAGAGAAGTCCCTGAACCTTTTAGTTCTATGACGAGAAATCCCTGAACCTTTAAGTTCCTGAAGAGCAGTCCCTGAACCTTTTAGTTCTTTGAAGAGAAGTCCCTGAACCTTTTAGTTCCGGAAGAGAAGTCCCTGAACATTTTAGTTCTATGAAGAGAAGTCCCTGAACCTTTTAGTTCCTGAAGAGAAGTCCCTGAACCTTTTAGTTCTTTGAAGAGAAGTCCCTTAACCTTTTAGTTCTATGAAGAGAAGTCCCTGAACCTTTTAGTTCCTGAAGAGAAGTCCCTGAACCTTTTAGATCTTTGAAGAGAAGTCCCTTAACCTTTTAGTTCTATGAAGAGAAGTCCCTGAACCTTTTAGTTCTCTGAAGAGAAGTCCCTGAACCTTTTAGATCTTTAAAGAGACGTCCCTGAAACTTTTAGTTCTATGACGAGAAGTCTCTGAACCTTTTAGTTCCTGAAGAGAAGTCTGTGAACCTTTTAGTTCCTGAAGACAAGTCCCTGAACCTGTTAGGTCTATGAAGAGAAGTCCCTGAACCTGTTAGGTCTATGAAGAGAAGTCCCTGAACCTTTTAGTTCTATGAAGAGAAGTCCCTGAACATTTTAGTTCCTGAAGAGAAGTTCCTGAACCTTTTAGTTCCTGAAGAGAAGTCCATGAACCTTTTATGTCTATGAAGAGAAGTTCCTGAACCTTTTAGTTCTGTGAAGAGAAGTCCCTGAACCTTTTAGTTCCTGAAGAGAAGTCCCTGAACCTTTTAGTTCTTGAAAGAGAAGTCCCTGCACCTTTTAGTTCTATGAAGAGAAGTCACTGAACCTTTTAGTTCCTGAAGAGAAGTCTCTGAACCTTTTAGTTCTTTGAAGAGAAGTCCCTGAGCCTTTTAGTTCTATGAAGAGAAGTCCCTGAGCATTTTAATTCTATGAATAGAAGTCCCTGCACCTTTTAGTTTCATGAAGAGAAGTCCCTGAACCTTTTAGTTCTGAGAAGAGAAGTCCCTTAACCTTTTAGTTCCTGAAGAGAAGTCCCTGAACCTTTTAGTTCGATGAAGAGAAGTCCCTGAACCCTGAAGCGAAGTTCCTGAACCTTTTAGTTCTTTAAAGAGACGCCCCTGAACCTTTTAGTTCCTGAAGAGAAGTCCCTGAACCTTTTAGTTATATGAAGAGAAGTCCCTGAATCTTTTAGTTCCTGAAGAGAAGTCCCTGAACCTTTTAGTTCTTTGAAGAGAAGTCCCTGAACCTTTTAGTTCTATGAAGAGAAGTCCCTGAACCTTTTTGTTCCTGAAGAGAAGTTCCTGAACCTTTTAGTTCCTGAAGAGAAGTCCATGAACCTTTTATGTCTATGAAGAGAAGTTCCTGAACCTTTTAGTTCTGTGAAGAGAAGTCCCTGAACCTTTTAGTTCCTGAAGAGAAGTCCCTGAACCTTTTAGTTCTTGAAAGAGAAGTCCCTGCACCTTTTAGTTCTACGAAGAGATGTCCCTGAACCTTTTAGATCTTTAAAGAGACGTCCCTGAACCTTTTAGTTCCTGAAGAGAAGTCCCTGAACCTGTTAGGTCTATGAAGAGAAGTCCCTGAACCTTTTAGTTCCTGAAGAGAAGTCCCTGAACCTTTTAGTTCCATAAAGAGATGTTCCTGAACATTTTAGTTCTATGAAGAGAAGTCCCTGAACCTTTTAGTTCCTGAAGAGAAGTCTGTGAACCTTTTAGTTCCATAAAGAGATGTTCCTGAACATTTTAGTTCTATGAAGAGAAGTCCCTGAACCTTTTAGTTCCTGAAGAGAAGTCTGTGAACCTTTTAGTTCCTGAAGAGAAGTCCCTGAACCTGTTAGGTCTATGAAGAGAAGTCCCTGAACCTGTTAGGTCTATGAAGAGAAGTTCCTGAACCTTTTAGTTCTATGAAGAGAAGTCCCTGAACCTTTTAGTTCCTGAAGAGAAGTCCCTGAACCTTTTAGTTCTTTAAAGAGAAGTCCCTGAACCTCTTAGTTCCTGAAGAGAAGTTTCTGAACCTTTTAGTTCTATGAAGAGAAGTCCCTGAACCCTGAAGAGAAGTTCCTGAACCTTTTTGTTCTTTAAAATGACGCCCCTGAACCTTTTACTTCCTGAAGAGAAGTCCCTGAACCTTTTAGTTCTATGAGGAGAAGTCCCTGAACCTTTTTGTTCCTGAAGAGAAGTCCCTGAACCTTTTAGTTATATGAAGAGAAGTCCCTGAATCTTTTAGTTCTATGATGAGAATTCCCTGAACCTTTTAGTTCTATGATGAGAATTGCCTGAACCTTTTAGTTCCTGAAGAGAAGTCCATGAACCTTTTAGTTCTTTAAAGAGAAGTTTCTGAACCTTTTAGATATTCAAAGAGAAGTCCCTGAACCTTTTAGTTCTTTGAAGAGATGTCCCTGAGCCTTTTAGTTCTATGAAGAGAAGTCCCTGAACCTTTTAGTTCCTGAAGAGACGTTCCTGAACCTTTTAGATCTTTAAAGAGAAGTCCCTGAACCTTTTAGTTCTATGACGAGAAATCCCTGAACCTTTAAGTTCCTGAAGAGCAGTCCCTGAACCTTTTAGTTCTTTGAAGAGAAGTCCCTGAACCTTTTAGTTCCGGAATAGAAGTCCCTGAACATTTTAGTTCTATGAAGAGAAGTCCCTGAACCTTTTAGTTCCTGAAGAGAAGTCCCTGAACCTTTTAGTTCTTTGAAGAGAAGTCCCTTAACCTTTTAGTTCTATGAAGAGAAGTCCCTGAACCTTTTAGTTCCTGAAGAGAAGTCCCTGAACCTTTTAGATCTTTGAAGAGAAGTCCCTTAACCTTTTAGTTCTATGAAGAGAAGTCCCTGAACCTTTTAGTTCTCTGAAGAGAAGTCCCTGAACCTTTTAGATCTTTAAAGAGACGTCCCTGAAACTTTTAGTTCTATGACGAGAAGTCTCTGAACCTTTTAGTTCCTGAAGAGAAGTCTGTGAACCTTTTAGTTCCTGAAGAGAAGTCCCTGAACCTGTTAGGTCTATGAAGAGAAGTCCCTGAATCTGTTAGGTCTATGAAGAGAAGTCCCTGAACCTTTTAGTTCTATGAAGAGAAGTCCCTGAACATTTTAGTTCCTGAAGAGAAGTTCCTGAACCTTTTAGTTCCTGAAGAGAAGTCCATGAACCTTTTATGTCTATGAAGAGAAGTTCCTGAACCTTTTAGTTCTGTGAAGAGAAGTCCCTGAACCTTTTAGTTCCTGAAGAGAAGTCCCTGAACCTTTTAGTTCTTGAAAGAGAAGTCCCTGCACCTTTTAGTTCTATGAAGAGAAGTCACTGAACCTTTTAGTTCCTGAAGAGAAGTCTCTGAACCTTTTAGTTCTTTAAAGAGAAGTCCCTGAACCTCTTAGTTGCTGAAGAGAAGTTTCTGAACTTTTTAGATCTTCAAAGAGAAGTCCCTGAACCTTTTAGTTCTTTGAAGAGAAGTCCCTGAGCCTTTTAGTTCTATGAAGAGAAGTCCCTGAGCATTTTAATTCTATGAATAGAAGTCCCTGCACCTTTTAGTTTCATGAAGAGAAGTCCCTGAACCTTTTAGTTCTGAGAAGAGAAGTCCCTTAACCTTTTAGTTCCTGAAGAGAAGTCCCTGAACCTTTTAGTTCGATGAAGAGAAGTCCCTGAACCCTGAAGCGAAGTTCCTGAACCTTTTAGTTCTTTAAAGAGACGCCCCTGAACCTTTTAGTTCCTGAAGAGAAGTCCCTGAACCTTTTAGTTCTTTGAAGAGAAGTCCCTGAACCTTTTAGTTCTATGAAGAGAAGTCCCTGAACCTTTTTGTTCCTGAAGAGAAGTTCCTGAACCTTTTAGTTCCTGAAGAGAAGTCCATGAACCTTTTATGTCTATGAAGAGAAGTTCCTGAACCTTTTAGTTCTGTGAAGAGAAGTCCCTGAACCTTTTAGTTCCTGAAGAGAAGTCCCTGAACCTTTTAGTTCTTGAAAGAGAAGTCCCTGCACCTTTTAGTTCTACGAAGAGATGTCCCTGAACCTTTTAGATCTTTAAAGAGACGTCCCTGAACCTTTTAGTTCCTGAAGAGAAGTCCCTGAACCTGTTAGGTCTATGAAGAGAAGTCCCTGAACCTTTTAGTTCCTGAAGAGAAGTCCCTGAACCTTTTAGTTCCATAAAGAGATGTTCCTGAACATTTTAGTTCTATGAAGAGAAGTCCCTGAACCTTTTAGTTCCTGAAGAGAAGTCTGTGAACCTTTTAGTTCCTGAAGAGAAGTCCCTGAACCTGTTAGGTCTATGAAGAGAAGTCCCTGAACCTGTTAGGTCTATGAAGAGAAGTTCCTGAACCTTTTAGTTCTATGAAGAGAAGTCCCTGAACCTTTTAGTTCCTGAAGAGAAGTCCCTGAACCTTTTAGTTCTTTAAAGAGAAGTCCCTGAACCTCTTAGTTCCTGAAGAGAAGTTTCTGAACCTTTTAGTTCTATGAAGAGAAGTCCCTGAACCCTGAAGAGAAGTTCCTGAACCTTTTTGTTCTTTAAAGAGACGCCCCTGAACCTTTTACTTCCTGAAGAGAAGTCCCTGAACCTTTTAGTTCTATGAGGAGAAGTCCCTGAACCTTTTTGTTCCTGAAGAGAAGTCCCTGAACCTTTTAGTTATATGAAGAGAAGTCCCTGAATCTTTTAGTTCTATGATGAGAATTCCCTGAACCTTTTAGTTCTATGATGAGAATTGCCTGAACCTTTTAGTTCCTGAAGAGAAGTCCATGAACCTTTTAGTTCTTTAAAGAGAAGTTTCTGAACCTTTTAGATATTCAAAGAGAAGTCCCTGAACCTTTTAGTTCTTTGAAGAGATGTCCCTGAGCCTTTTAGTTCTATGAAGAGAAGTCCCTGAACCTTTTAGTTCCTGAAGAGAAGTTCCTGAACCTTTTAGATCTTTAAAGAGAAGTCCCTGAACCTTTTAGTTCTATGACGAGAAATCCCTGAACCTTTAAGTTCCTGAAGAGCAGTCCCTGAACCTTTTAGTTCTTTGAAGAGAAGTCCCTGAACCTTTTAGTTCCGGAAGAGAAGTCCCTGAACATTTTAGTTCTATGAAGAGAAGTCCCTGAACCTTTTAGTTCCTGAAGAGAAGTCCCTGAACCTTTTAGTTCTTTGAAGAGAAGTCCCTTAACCTTTTAGTTCTATGAAGAGAAGTCCCTGAACCTTTTAGTTCCTGAAGAGAAGTCCCTGAACCTTTTAGATCTTTGAAGAGAAGTCCCTTAACCTTTTAGTTCTATGAAGAGAAGTCCCTGAACCTTTTAGTTCTCTGAAGAGAAGTCCCTGAACCTTTTAGATCTTTAAAGAGACGTCCCTGAAACTTTTAGTTCTATGACGAGAAGTCTCTGAACCTTTTAGTTCCTGAAGAGAAGTCTGTGAACCTTTTAGTTCCTGAAGAGAAGTCCCTGAACCTTTTAGATCTTTGAAGAGAAGTCCCTTAACCTTTTAGTTCTATGAAGAGAAGTCCCTGAACCTTTTAGTTCTCTGAAGAGAAGTCCCTGAACCTTTTAGATCTTTAAAGAGACGTCCCTGAAACTTTTAGTTCTATGACGAGAAGTCTCTGAACCTTTTAGTTCCTGAAGAGAAGTCTGTGAACCTTTTAGTTCCTGAAGAGAAGTCCCTGAACCTGTTAGGTCTATGAAGAGAAGTCCCTGAACCTGTTAGGTCTATGAAGAGAAGTCCCTGAACCTTTTAGTTCTATGAAGAGAAGTCCCTGAACATTTTAGTTCCTGAAGAGAAGTTCCTGAACCTTTTAGTTCCTGAAGAGAAGTCCATGAACCTTTTATGTCTATGAAGAGAAGTTCCTGAACCTTTTAGTTCTGTGAAGAGAAGTCCCTGAACCTTTTAGTTCCTGAAGAGAAGTCCCTGAACCTTTTAGTTCTTGAAAGAGAAGTCCCTGCACCTTTTAGTTCTATGAAGAGAAGTCACTGAACCTTTTAGTTCCTGAAGAGAAGTCTCTGAACCTTTTAGTTCTTTAAAGAGAAGTCCCTGAACCTCTTAGTTGCTGAAGAGAAGTTTCTGAACTTTTTAGATCTTCAAAGAGAAGTCCCTGAACCTTTTAGTTCTTTGAAGAGAAGTCCCTGAGCCTTTTAGTTCTATGAAGAGAAGTCCCTGAGCATTTTAATTCTATGAATAGAAGTCCCTGCACCTTTTAGTTTCATGAAGAGAAGTCCCTGAACCTTTTAGTTCTGAGAAGAGAAGTCCCTTAACCTTTTAGTTCCTGAAGAGAAGTCCCTGAACCTTTTAGTTCGATGAAGAGAAGTCCCTGAACCCTGAAGCGAAGTTCCTGAACCTTTTAGTTCTTTAAAGAGACGCCCCTGAACCTTTTAGTTCCTGAAGAGAAGTCCCTGAACCTTTTAGTTATATGAAGAGAAGTCCCTGAATCTTTTAGTTCCTGAAGAGAAGTCCCTGAACCTTTTAGTTCTTTGAAGAGAAGTCCCTGAACCTTTTAGTTCTATGAAGAGAAGTCCCTGAACCTTTTTGTTCCTGAAGAGAAGTTCCTGAACCTTTTAGTTCCTGAAGAGAAGTCCATGAACCTTTTATGTCTATGAAGAGAAGTTCCTGAACCTTTTTGGTTCTGTGAAGAGAAGTCCCTGAACCTTTTAGTTCCTGAAGAGAAGTCCCTGAACCTTTTAGTTCTTGAAAGAGAAGTCCCTGCACCTTTTAGTTCTACGAAGAGATGTCCCTGAACCTTTTAGATCTTTAAAGAGACGTCCCTGAACCTTTTAGTTCCTGAAGAGAAGTCCCTGAACCTGTTAGGTCTATGAAGAGAAGTCCCTGAACCTTTTAGTTCCTGAAGAGAAGTCCCTGAACCTTTTAGTTCCATAAAGAGATGTTCCTGAACATTTTAGTTCTATGAAGAGAAGTCCCTGAACCTTTTAGTTCCTGAAGAGAAGTCTGTGAACCTTTTAGTTCCATAAAGAGATGTTCCTGAACATTTTAGTTCTATGAAGAGAAGTCCCTGAACCTTTTAGTTCCTGAAGAGAAGTCTGTGAACCTTTTAGTTCCTGAAGAGAAGTCCCTGAACCTGTTAGGTCTATGAAGAGAAGTCCCTGAACCTGTTAGGTCTATGAAGAGAAGTTCCTGAACCTTTTAGTTCTATGAAGAGAAGTCCCTGAACCTTTTAGTTCCTGAAGAGAAGTCCCTGAACCTTTTAGTTCTTTAAAGAGAAGTCCCTGAACCTCTTAGTTCCTGAAGAGAAGTTTCTGAACCTTTTAGTTTTATGAAGAGAAGTCCCTGAACCCTGAAGAGAAGTTCCTGAACCTTTTTGTTCTTTAAAGAGACGCCCCTGAACCTTTTACTTCCTGAAGAGAAGTCCCTGAACCTTTTAGTTCTATGAGGAGAAGTCCCTGAACCTTTTTGTTCCTGAAGAGAAGTCCCTGAACCTTTTAGTTATATGAAGAGAAGTCCCTGAATCTTTTAGTTCTATGATGAGAATTCCCTGAACCTTTTAGTTCTATGATGAGAATTGCCTGAACCTTTTAGTTCCTGAAGAGAAGTCCATGAACCTTTTAGTTCTTTAAAGAGAAGTTTCTGAACCTTTTAGATATTCAAAGAGAAGTCCCTGAACCTTTTAGTTCTTTGAAGAGATGTCCCTGAGCCTTTTAGTTCTATGAAGAGAAGTCCCTGAACCTTTTAGTTCCTGAAGAGAAGTTCCTGAACCTTTTAGATCTTTAAAGAGAAGTCCCTGAACCTTTTAGTTCTATGACGAGAAATCCCTGAACCTTTAAGTTCCTGAAGAGCAGTCCCTGAACCTTTTAGTTCTTTGAAGAGAAGTCCCTGAACCTTTTAGTTCCGGAAGAGAAGTCCCTGAACATTTTAGTTCTATGAAGAGAAGTCCCTGAACCTTTTAGTTCCTGAAGAGAAGTCCCTGAACCTTTTAGTTCTTTGAAGAGAAGTCCCTTAACCTTTTAGTTCTATGAAGAGAAGTCCCTGAACCTTTTAGTTCCTGAAGAGAAGTCCCTGAACCTTTTAGATCTTTGAAGAGAAGTCCCTTAACCTTTTAGTTCTATGAAGAGAAGTCCCTGAACCTTTTAGTTCTCTGAAGAGAAGTCCCTGAACCTTTTAGATCTTTAAAGAGACGTCCCTGAATCTTTTAGTTCTATGATGAGAATTCCCTGAACCTTTTAGTTCCTGAAGAGAAGTCTGTGAACCTTTTAGTTCTATGAAGAGAAGTCCCTGAGCATTTTAATTCTATGAATAGAAGTCCCTGCACCTTTTAGTTTCATGAAGAGAAGTCCCTGAACCTTTTAGTTCTGAGAAGAGAAGTCCCTTAACCTTTTAGTTCCTGAAGAGAAGTCCCTGAACCTTTTAGTTCGATGAAGAGAAGTCCCTGAACCCTGAAGCGAAGTTCCTGAACCTTTTAGTTCTTTAAAGAGACGCCCCTGAACCTTTTAGTTCCTGAAGAGAAGTCCCTGAACCTTTTAGTTATATGAAGAGAAGTCCCTGAATCTTTTAGTTCCTGAAGAGAAGTCCCTGAACCTTTTAGTTCTTTGAAGAGAAGTCCCTGAACCTTTTAGTTCTATGAAGAGAAGTCCCTGAACCTTTTTGTTCCTGAAGAGAAGTTCCTGAACCTTTTAGTTCCTGAAGAGAAGTCCATGAACCTTTTATGTCTATGAAGAGAAGTTCCTGAACCTTTTTGGTTCTGTGAAGAGAAGTCCCTGAACCTTTTAGTTCCTGAAGAGAAGTCCCTGAACCTTTTAGTTCTTGAAAGAGAAGTCCCTGCACCTTTTAGTTCTACGAAGAGATGTCCCTGAACCTTTTAGATCTTTAAAGAGACGTCCCTGAACCTTTTAGTTCCTGAAGAGAAGTCCCTGAACCTGTTAGGTCTATGAAGAGAAGTCCCTGAACCTTTTAGTTCCTGAAGAGAAGTCCCTGAACCTTTTAGTTCCATAAAGAGATGTTCCTGAACATTTTAGTTCTATGAAGAGAAGTCCCTGAACCTTTTAGTTCCTGAAGAGAAGTCTGTGAACCTTTTAGTTCCATAAAGAGATGTTCCTGAACATTTTAGTTCTATGAAGAGAAGTCCCTGAACCTTTTAGTTCCTGAAGAGAAGTCTGTGAACCTTTTAGTTCCTGAAGAGAAGTCCCTGAACCTGTTAGGTCTATGAAGAGAAGTCCCTGAACCTGTTAGGTCTATGAAGAGAAGTTCCTGAACCTTTTAGTTCTATGAAGAGAAGTCCCTGAACCTTTTAGTTCCTGAAGAGAAGTCCCTGAACCTTTTAGTTCTTTAAAGAGAAGTCCCTGAACCTCTTAGTTCCTGAAGAGAAGTTTCTGAACCTTTTAGTTTTATGAAGAGAAGTCCCTGAACCCTGAAGAGAAGTTCCTGAACCTTTTTGTTCTTTAAAGAGACGCCCCTGAACCTTTTACTTCCTGAAGAGAAGTCCCTGAACCTTTTAGTTCTATGAGGAGAAGTCCCTGAACCTTTTTGTTCCTGAAGAGAAGTCCCTGAACCTTTTAGTTATATGAAGAGAAGTCCCTGAATCTTTTAGTTCTATGATGAGAATTCCCTGAACCTTTTAGTTCTATGATGAGAATTGCCTGAACCTTTTAGTTCCTGAAGAGAAGTCCATGAACCTTTTAGTTCTTTAAAGAGAAGTTTCTGAACCTTTTAGATATTCAAAGAGAAGTCCCTGAACCTTTTAGTTCTTTGAAGAGATGTCCCTGAGCCTTTTAGTTCTATGAAGAGAAGTCCCTGAACCTTTTAGTTCCTGAAGAGAAGTTCCTGAACCTTTTAGATCTTTAAAGAGAAGTCCCTGAACCTTTTAGTTCTATGACGAGAAATCCCTGAACCTTTAAGTTCCTGAAGAGCAGTCCCTGAACCTTTTAGTTCTTTGAAGAGAAGTCCCTGAACCTTTTAGTTCCGGAAGAGAAGTCCCTGAACATTTTAGTTCTATGAAGAGAAGTCCCTGAACCTTTTAGTTCCTGAAGAGAAGTCCCTGAACCTTTTAGTTCTTTGAAGAGAAGTCCCTTAACCTTTTAGTTCTATGAAGAGAAGTCCCTGAACCTTTTAGTTCCTGAAGAGAAGTCCCTGAACCTTTTAGATCTTTGAAGAGAAGTCCCTTAACCTTTTAGTTCTATGAAGAGAAGTCCCTGAACCTTTTAGTTCTCTGAAGAGAAGTCCCTGAACCTTTTAGATCTTTAAAGAGACGTCCCTGAAACTTTTAGTTCTATGACGAGAAGTCTCTGAACCTTTTAGTTCCTGAAGAGAAGTCTGTGAACCTTTTAGTTCCTGAAGAGAAGTCCCTGAACCTGTTAGGTCTATGAAGAGAAGTCCCTGAACCTGTTAGGTCTATGAAGAGAAGTCCCTGAACCTTTTAGTTCTATGAAGAGAAGTCCCTGAACATTTTAGTTCCTGAAGAGAAGTTCCTGAACCTTTTAGTTCCTGAAGAGAAGTCCATGAACCTTTTATGTCTATGAAGAGAAGTTCCTGAACCTTTTAGTTCTGTGAAGAGAAGTCCCTGAACCTTTTAGTTCCTGAAGAGAAGTCCCTGAACCTTTTAGTTCTTGAAAGAGAAGTCCCTGCACCTTTTAGTTCTATGAAGAGAAGTCACTGAACCTTTTAGTTCCTGAAGAGAAGTCTCTGAACCTTTTAGTTCTTTAAAGAGAAGTCCCTGAACCTCTTAGTTGCTGAAGAGAAGTTTCTGAACTTTTTAGATCTTCAAAGAGAAGTCCCTGAACCTTTTAGTTCTTTGAAGAGAAGTCCCTGAACCTTTTAGTTCTTTGAAGAGAAGTCCCTGAGCCTTTTAGTTCTATGAAGAGAAGTCCCTGAGCATTTTAATTCTATGAATAGAAGTCCCTGCACCTTTTAGTTTCATGAAGAGAAGTCCCTGAACCTTTTAGTTCTGAGATGAGAAGTCCCTTAACCTTTTAGTTCCTGAAGAGAAGTCCCTGAACCTTTTAGTTCTTTGAAGAGAAGTCCCTGAGCCTTTTAGTTCTATGAAGAGAAGTCCCTGAGCATTTTAATTCTATGAATAGAAGTCCCTGCACCTTTTAGTTTCATGAAGAGAAGTCCCTGAACCTTTTAGTTCTGAGATGAGAAGTCCCTTAACCTTTTAGTTCCTGAAGAGAAGTCCCTGAACCTTTTAGTTCGATGAAGAGAAGTCCCTGAACCCTGAAGCGAAGTTCCTGAACCTTTTAGTTCTTTAAAGAGACGCCCCTGAACCTTTTAGTTCCTGAAGAGAAGTCCCTGAACCTTTTAGTTATATGAAGAGAAGTCCCTGAATCTTTTAGTTCCTGAAGAGAAGTCCCTGAACCTTTTAGTTCTTTGAAGAGAAGTCCCTGAACCTTTTAGTTCTATGAAGAGAAGTCCCTGAACCTTTTTGTTCCTGAAGAGAAGTTCCTGAACCTTTTAGTTCCTGAAGAGAAGTCCATGAACCTTTTATGTCTATGAAGAGAAGTTCCTGAACCTTTTAGTTCTGTGAAGAGAAGTCCCTGAACCTTTTAGTTCCTGAAGAGAAGTCCCTGAACCTTTTAGTTCTTGAAAGAGAAGTCCCTGCACCTTTTAGTTCTATGAAGAGAAGTCACTGAACCTTTTAGTTCCTGAAGAGAAGTCCCTGAACCTTTTAGTTCTTTAAAGAGAAGTCCCTGAACCTCTTAGTTCCTGAAGAGAAGTTTCTGAACCTTTTAGATCTTCAAAGAGAAGTCCCTGAACCTTTTAGTTCTTTGAAGAGAAGTCCCTGAGCCTTTTAATTCTATGAAGAGAAGTCCCTGAGCATTTTGATTCTATGAATAGAAGTCCCTGCACCTTTTAGTTTCATGAAGAGAAGTCCCTGAACCTTTTCGTTCTGAGAAGAGAAGTCCCTTAACCTTTTAGTTCCTGAAGAGAAGTCCCTGAACCTTTTAGTTCTATGAAGAGAAGTCCCTGAACCCTGAAGAGAAGTTCCTGAACCTTTTAGTTCTTTAAAGAGACGCCCCTGAACCTTTTAGTTCCTAAAGAGAAGTCCCTGAACCTTTTAGTTCTATGAGGAGAAGTCCCTGAACCTTTTTGTCCCTGAAGAGAAGTCCCTGAACCTTTTAGTTATGAAGAGAAGTCGCTGAATCTTTTAGTTCAAGGATGAGAATTCCCTGAACCTTTTAGTTCTATGATGAGAATTGCCTGAACCTTTTAGTTCCTGAAGAGAAGTCCATGAACCTTTTAATTCTTTAAAGAGAAGTTTCTGAACCTTTTAGATATTCAAAGAGAAGTCCCTGAACCTTTTAGTTCTTTGAAGAGAAGTCCCTGAGCCTTTTAGTTCTATGAAGAGAAGTCCCTGAACCTTTTAGTTCCTGAAGAGAAGTTCCTGAACCATTTAGATCTTTAAAGAGAAGTCCCTGAACCTTTTAGTTCTATGACGAGAAATCCCTGAACCTTTAAGTTCCTGAAGAGCAGTCCCTGAGCCTTTTAGTTCTATGAAGAGAAGTCCCTGAGTATTTTAATTCTATGAATAGAAGTCCCTGCACCTTTTAGTTTCATGAAGAGAAGTCCCTGAACCTTTTAGTTCTGAGAAGAGAAGTCCCTTAACCTTTTAGTTCCTGAAGAGAAGTCCCTGAACCTTTTAGTTCGATGAAGAGAAGTCCCTGAACCCTGAAGCGAAGTTCCTGAACCTTTTAGTTCTTTAAAGAGACGCCCCTGAACCTTTTAGTTCCTGAAGAGAAGTCCCTGAACCTTTTAGTTATATGAAGAGAAGTCCCTGAATCTTTTAGTTCCTGAAGAGAAGTCCCTGAACCTTTTAGTTCTTTGAAGAGAAGTCCCTGAACCTTTTAGTTCTATGAAGAGAAGTCCCTGAACCTTTTTGTTCCTGAAGAGAAGTTCCTGAACCTTTTAGTTCCTGAAGAGAAGTCCATGAACCTTTTATGTCTATGAAGAGAAGTTCCTGAACCTTTTTGGTTCTGTGAAGAGAAGTCCCTGAACCTTTTAGTTCCTGAAGAGAAGTCCCTGAACCTTTTAGTTCTTGAAAGAGAAGTCCCTGCACCTTTTAGTTCTACGAAGAGATGTCCCTGAACCTTTTAGATCTTTAAAGAGACGTCCCTGAACCTTTTAGTTCCTGAAGAGAAGTCCCTGAACCTGTTAGGTCTATGAAGAGAAGTCCCTGAACCTTTTAGTTCCTGAAGAGAAGTCCCTGAACCTTTTAGTTCCATAAAGAGATGTTCCTGAACATTTTAGTTCTATGAAGAGAAGTCCCTGAACCTTTTAGTTCCTGAAGAGAAGTCTGTGAACCTTTTAGTTCCATAAAGAGATGTTCCTGAACATTTTAGTTCTATGAATAGAAGTCCCTGAACCTTTTAGTTCCTGAAGAGAAGTCTGTGAACCTTTTAGTTCCTGAAGAGAAGTCCCTGAACCTGTTAGGTCTATGAAGAGAAGTCCCTGAACCTGTTAGGTCTATGAAGAGAAGTTCCTGAACCTTTTAGTTCTATGAAGAGAAGTCCCTGAACCTTTTAGTTCCTGAAGAGAAGTCCCTGAACCTTTTAGTTCTTTAAAGAGAAGTCCCTGAACCTCTTAGTTCCTGAAGAGAAGTTTCTGAACCTTTTAGTTTTATGAAGAGAAGTCCCTGAACCCTGAAGAGAAGTTCCTGAACCTTTTTGTTCTTTAAAGAGACGCCCCTGAACCTTTTACTTCCTGAAGAGAAGTCCCTGAACCTTTTAGTTCTATGAGGAGAAGTCCCTGAACCTTTTTGTTCCTGAAGAGAAGTCCCTGAACCTTTTAGTTATATGAAGAGAAGTCCCTGAATCTTTTAGTTCTATGATGAGAATTCCCTGAACCTTTTAGTTCTATGATGAGAATTGCCTGAACCTTTTAGTTCCTGAAGAGAAGTCCATGAACCTTTTAGTTCTTTAAAGAGAAGTTTCTGAACCTTTTAGATATTCAAAGAGAAGTCCCTGAACCTTTTAGTTCTTTGAAGAGATGTCCCTGAGCCTTTTAGTTCTATGAAGAGAAGTCCCTGAACCTTTTAGTTCCTGAAGAGAAGTTCCTGAACCTTTTAGATCTTTAAAGAGAAGTCCCTGAACCTTTTAGTTCTATGACGAGAAATCCCTGAACCTTTAAGTTCCTGAAGAGCAGTCCCTGAACCTTTTAGTTCTTTGAAGAGAAGTCCCTGAACCTTTTAGTTCCGGAAGAGAAGTCCCTGAACATTTTAGTTCTATGAAGAGAAGTCCCTGAACCTTTTAGTTCCTGAAGAGAAGTCCCTGAACCTTTTAGTTCTTTGAAGAGAAGTCCCTTAACCTTTTAGTTCTATGAAGAGAAGTCCCTGAACCTTTTAGTTCCTGAAGAGAAGTCCCTGAACCTTTTAGATCTTTGAAGAGAAGTCCCTTAACCTTTTAGTTCTATGAAGAGAAGTCCCTGAACCTTTTAGTTCTCTGAAGAGAAGTCCCTGAACCTTTTAGATCTTTAAAGAGACGTCCCTGAAACTTTTAGTTCTATGACGAGAAGTCTCTGAACCTTTTAGTTCCTGAAGAGAAGTCTGTGAACCTTTTAGTTCCTGAAGAGAAGTCCCTGAACCTGTTAGGTCTATGAAGAGAAGTCCCTGAACCTGTTAGGTCTATGAAGAGAAGTCCCTGAACCTTTTAGTTCTATGAAGAGAAGTCCCTGAACATTTTAGTTCCTGAAGAGAAGTTCCTGAACCTTTTAGTTCCTGAAGAGAAGTCCATGAACCTTTTATGTCTATGAAGAGAAGTTCCTGAACCTTTTAGTTCTGTGAAGAGAAGTCCCTGAACCTTTTAGTTCCTGAAGAGAAGTCCCTGAACCTTTTAGTTCTTGAAAGAGAAGTCCCTGCACCTTTTAGTTCTATGAAGAGAAGTCACTGAACCTTTTAGTTCCTGAAAAGAAGTCTCTGAACTTTTTAGATCTTCAAAGAGAAGTCCCTGAACCTTTTAGTTCTTTGAAGAGAAGTCCCTGAGCCTTTTAGTTCTATGAAGAGAAGTCCCTGAGCATTTTAATTCTATGAATAGAAGTCCCTGCACCTTTTAGTTTCATGAAGAGAAGTCCCTGAACCTTTTAGTTCTGAGATGAGAAGTCCCTTAACCTTTTAGTTCCTGAAGAGAAGTCCCTGAACCTTTTAGTTCTTTGAAGAGAAGTCCCTGAGCCTTTTAGTTCTATGAAGAGAAGTCCCTGAGCATTTTAATTCTATGAATAGAAGTCCCTGCACCTTTTAGTTTCATGAAGAGAAGTCCCTGAACCTTTTAGTTCTGAGATGAGAAGTCCCTTAACCTTTTAGTTCCTGAAGAGAAGTCCCTGAACCTTTTAGTTCGATGAAGAGAAGTCCCTGAACCCTGAAGCGAAGTTCCTGAACCTTTTAGTTCTTTAAAGAGACGCCCCTGAACCTTTTAGTTCCTGAAGAGAAGTCCCTGAACCTTTTTGTTATATGAAGAGAAGTCCCTGAATCTTTTAGTTCCTGAAGAGAAGTCCCTGAACCTTTTAGTTCTTTGAAGAGAAGTCCCTGAACCTTTTAGTTCTATGAAGAGAAGTCCCTGAACCTTTTTGTTCCTGAAGAGAAGTTCCTGAACCTTTTAGTTCCTGAAGAGAAGTCCATGAACCTTTTATGTCTATGAAGAGAAGTTCCTGAACCTTTTAGTTCTGTGAAGAGAAGTCCCTGAACCTTTTAGTTCCTGAAGAGAAGTCCCTGAACCTTTTAGTTCTTGAAAGAGAAGTCCCTGCACCTTTTAGTTCTATGAAGAGAAGTCACTGAACCTTTTAGTTCCTGAAGAGAAGTCCCTGAACCTTTTAGTTCTTTAAAGAGAAGTCCCTGAACCTCTTAGTTCCTGAAGAGAAGTTTCTGAACCTTTTAGATCTTCAAAGAGAAGTCCCTGAACCTTTTAGTTCTTTGAAGAGAAGTCCCTGAGCCTTTTAATTCTATGAAGAGAAGTCCCTGAGCATTTTGATTCTATGAATAGAAGTCCCTGCACCTTTTAGTTTCATGAAGAGAAGTCCCTGAACCTTTTCGTTCTGAGAAGAGAAGTCCCTTAACCTTTTAGTTCCTGAAGAGAAGTCCCTGAACCTTTTAGTTCTATGAAGAGAAGTCCCTGAACCCTGAAGAGAAGTTCCTGAACCTTTTAGTTCTTTAAAGAGACGCCCCTGAACCTTTTAGTTCCTAAAGAGAAGTCCCTGAACCTTTTAGTTCTATGAGGAGAAGTCCCTGAACCTTTTTGTCCCTGAAGAGAAGTCCCTGAACCTTTTAGTTATATGAAGAGAAGTCGCTGAATCTTTTAGTTCAATGATGAGAATTCCCTGAACCTTTTAGTTCTATGATGAGAATTGCCTGAACCTTTTAGTTCCTGAAGAGAAGTCCATGAACCTTTTAATTCTTTAAAGAGAAGTTTCTGAACCTTTTAGATATTCAAAGAGAAGTCCCTGAACCTTTTAGTTCTTTGAAGAGAAGTCCCTGAGCCTTTTAGTTCTATGAAGAGAAGTCCCTGAACCTTTTAGTTCCTGAAGAGAAGTTCCTGAACCATTTAGATCTTTAAAGAGAAGTCCCTGAACCTTTTAGTTCTATGACGAGAAATCCCTGAACCTTTAAGTTCCTGAAGAGCAGTCCCTGAGCCTTTTAGTTCTATGAAGAGAAGTCCCTGAGTATTTTAATTCTATGAATAGAAGTCCCTGCACCTTTTAGTTTCATGAAGAGAAGTCCCTGAACCTTTTAGTTCTGAGAAGAGAAGTCCCTTAACCTTTTAGTTCCTGAAGAGAAGTCCCTGAACCTTTTAGTTCGATGAAGAGAAGTCCCTGAACCCTGAAGCGAAGTTCCTGAACCTTTTAGTTCTTTAAAGAGACGCCCCTGAACCTTTTAGTTCCTGAAGAGAAGTCCCTGAACCTTTTAGTTATATGAAGAGAAGTCCCTGAATCTTTTAGTTCCTGAAGAGAAGTCCCTGAACCTTTTAGTTCTTTGAAGAGAGGTCCCTGAACCTTTTAGTTCTATGAAGAGAAGTCCCTGAACCTTTTTGTTCCTGAAGAGAAGTTCCTGAACCTTTTAGTTCCTGAAGAGAAGTCCATGAACCTTTTATGTCTATGAAGAGAAGTTCCTGAACCTTTTTGGTTCTGTGAAGAGAAGTCCCTGAACCTTTTAGTTCCTGAAGAGAAGTCCCTGAACCTTTTAGTTCTTGAAAGAGAAGTCCCTGCACCTTTTAGTTCTACGAAGAGATGTCCCTGAACCTTTTAGATCTTTAAAGAGACGTCCCTGAACCTTTTAGTTCCTGAAGAGAAGTCCCTGAACCTGTTAGGTCTATGAAGAGAAGTCCCTGAACCTTTTAGTTCCTGAAGAGAAGTCCCTGAACCTTTTAGTTCCATAAAGAGATGTTCCTGAACATTTTAGTTCTATGAAGAGAAGTCCCTGAACCTTTTAGTTCCTGAAGAGAAGTCTGTGAACCTTTTAGTTCCATAAAGAGATGTTCCTGAACATTTTAGTTCTATGAAGAGAAGTCCCTGAACCTTTTAGTTCCTGAAGAGAAGTCTGTGAACCTTTTAGTTCCTGAAGAGAAGTCCCTGAACCTGTTAGGTCTATGAAGAGAAGTCCCTGAACCTGTTAGGTCTATGAAGAGAAGTTCCTGAACCTTTTAGTTCTATGAAGAGAAGTCCCTGAACCTTTTAGTTCCTGAAGAGAAGTCCCTGAACCTTTTAGTTCTTTAAAGAGAAGTCCCTGAACCTCTTAGTTCCTGAAGAGAAGTTTCTGAACCTTTTAGTTTTATGAAGAGAAGTCCCTGAACCCTGAAGAGAAGTTCCTGAACCTTTTTGTTCTTTAAAGAGACGCCCCTGAACCTTTTACTTCCTGAAGAGAAGTCCCTGAACCTTTTAGTTCTATGAGGAGAAGTCCCTGAACCTTTTTGTTCCTGAAGAGAAGTCCCTGAACCTTTTAGTTATATGAAGAGAAGTCCCTGAATCTTTTAGTTCTATGATGAGAATTCCCTGAACCTTTTAGTTCAATGATGAGAATTGCCTGAACCTTTTAGTTCCTGAAGAGAAGTCCATGAACCTTTTAGTTCTTTAAAGAGAAGTTTCTGAACCTTTTAGATATTCAAAGAGAAGTCCCTGAACCTTTTAGTTCTTTGAAGAGATGTCCCTGAGCCTTTTAGTTCTATGAAGAGAAGTCCCTGAACCTTTTAGTTCCTGAAGAGAAGTTCCTGAACCTTTTAGATCTTTAAAGAGAAGTCCCTGAACCTTTTAGTTCTATGACGAGAAATCCCTGAACCTTTAAGTTCCTGAAGAGCAGTCCCTGAACCTTTTAGTTCTTTGAAGAGAAGTCCCTGAACCTTTTAGTTCCGGAAGAGAAGTCCCTGAACATTTTAGTTCTATGAAGAGAAGTCCCTGAACCTTTTAGTTCCTGAAGAGAAGTCCCTGAACCTTTTAGTTCTTTGAAGAGAAGTCCCTTAACCTTTTAGTTCTATGAAGAGAAGTCCCTGAACCTTTTAGTTCCTGAAGAGAAGTCCCTGAACCTTTTAGATCTTTGAAGAGAAGTCCCTTAACCTTTTAGTTCTATGAAGAGAAGTCCCTGAACCTTTTAGTTCTCTGAAGAGAAGTCCCTGAACCTTTTAGATCTTTAAAGAGACGTCCCTGAAACTTTTAGTTCTATGACGAGAAGTCTCTGAACCTTTTAGTTCCTGAAGAGAAGTCTGTGAACCTTTTAGTTCCTGAAGAGAAGTCCCTGAACCTGTTAGGTCTATGAAGAGAAGTCCCTGAACCTGTTAGGTCTATGAAGAGAAGTCCCTGAACCTTTTAGTTCTATGAAGAGAAGTCCCTGAACATTTTAGTTCCTGAAGAGAAGTTCCTGAACCTTTTAGTTCCTGAAGAGAAGTCCATGAACCTTTTATGTCTATGAAGAGAAGTTCCTGAACCTTTTAGTTCTGTGAAGAGAAGTCCCTGAACCTTTTAGTTCCTGAAGAGAAGTCCCTGAACCTTTTAGTTCTTGAAAGAGAAGTCCCTGCACCTTTTAGTTCTATGAAGAGAAGTCACTGAACCTTTTAGTTCCTGAAGAGAAGTCTCTGAACCTTTTAGTTCTTTAAAGAGAAGTCCCTGAACCTCTTAGTTGCTGAAGAGAAGTTTCTGAACTTTTTAGATCTTCAAAGAGAAGTCCCTGAACCTTTTAGTTCTTTGAAGAGAAGTCCCTGAGCCTTTTAGTTCTATGAAGAGAAGTCCCTGAGCATTTTAATTCTATGAATAGAAGTCCCTGCACCTTTTAGTTTCATGAAGAGAAGTCCCTGAACCTTTTAGTTCCTGAAGAGAAGTCCCTGAACCTTTTAGTTCCATAAAGAGATGTTCCTGAACATTTTAGTTCTATGAAGAGAAGTCCCTGAACCTTTTAGTTCCTGAAGAGAAGTCTGTGAACCTTTTAGTTCCATAAAGAGATGTTCCTGAACATTTTAGTTCTATGAAGAGAAGTCCCTGAACCTTTTAGTTCCTGAAGAGAAGTCTGTGAACCTTTTAGTTCCTGAAGAGAAGTCCCTGAACCTGTTAGGTCTATGAAGAGAAGTCCCTGAACCTGTTAGGTCTATGAAGAGAAGTTCCTGAACCTTTTAGTTCTATGAAGAGAAGTCCCTGAACCTTTTAGTTCCTGAAGAGAAGTCCCTGAACCTTTTAGTTCTTTAAAGAGAAGTCCCTGAACCTCTTAGTTCCTGAAGAGAAGTTTCTGAACCTTTTAGTTTTATGAAGAGAAGTCCCTGAACCCTGAAGAGAAGTTCCTGAACCTTTTTGTTCTTTAAAGAGACGCCCCTGAACCTTTTACTTCCTGAAGAGAAGTCCCTGAACCTTTTAGTTCTATGAGGAGAAGTCCCTGAACCTTTTTGTTCCTGAAGAGAAGTCCCTGAACCTTTTAGTTATATGAAGAGAAGTCCCTGAATCTTTTAGTTCTATGATGAGAATTCCCTGAACCTTTTAGTTCTATGATGAGAATTTCCTGAACCTTTTAGTTCCTGAAGAGAAGTCCATGAACCTTTTAGTTCTTTAAAGAGAAGTTTCTGAACCTTTTAGATATTCAAAGAGAAGTCCCTGAACCTTTTAGTTCTTTGAAGAGATGTCCCTGAGCCTTTTAGTTCTATGAAGAGAAGTCCCTGAACCTTTTAGTTCCTGAAGAGAAGTTCCTGAACCTTTTAGATCTTTAAAGAGAAGTCCCTGAACCTTTTAGTTCTATGACGAGAAATCCCTGAACCTTTAAGTTCCTGAAGAGCAGTCCCTGAACCTTTTAGTTCTTTGAAGAGAAGTCCCTGAACCTTTTAGTTCCGGAAGAGAAGTCCCTGAACATTTTAGTTCTATGAAGAGAAGTCCCTGAACCTTTTAGTTCCTGAAGAGAAGTCCCTGAACCTTTTAGTTCTTTGAAGAGAAGTCCCTTAACCTTTTAGTTCTATGAAGAGAAGTCCCTGAACCTTTTAGTTCCTGAAGAGAAGTCCCTGAACCTTTTAGATCTTTGAAGAGAAGTCCCTTAACCTTTTAGTTCTATGAAGAGAAGTCCCTGAACCTTTTAGTTCTCTGAAGAGAAGTCCCTGAACCTTTTAGATCTTTAAAGAGACGTCCCTGAAACTTTTAGTTCTATGACGAGAAGTCTCTGAACCTTTTAGTTCCTGAAGAGAAGTCTGTGAACCTTTTAGTTCCTGAAGAGAAGTCCCTGAACCTGTTAGGTCTATGAAGAGAAGTCCCTGAACCTGTTAGGTCTATGAAGAGAAGTCCCTGAACCTTTTAGTTCTATGAAGAGAAGTCCCTGAACATTTTAGTTCCTGAAGAGAAGTTCCTGAACCTTTTAGTTCCTGAAGAGAAGTCCATGAACCTTTTATGTCTATGAAGAGAAGTTCCTGAACCTTTTAGTTCTGTGAAGAGAAGTCCCTGAACCTTTTAGTTCTTGAAAGAGAAGTCCCTGCACCTTTTAGTTCTATGAAGAGAAGTCACTGAACCTTTTAGTTCCTGAAGAGAAGTCCCTGAACCTTTTAGTTCTTTAAAGAGAAGTCCCTGAACCTCTTAGTTCCTGAAGAGAAGTTTCTGAACCTTTTAGATCTTCAAAGAGAAGTCCCTGAACCTTTTAGTTCTTTGAAGAGAAGTCCCTGAGCCTTTTAATTCTATGAAGAGAAGTCCCTGAGCATTTTGATTCTATGAATAGAAGTCCCTGCACCTTTTAGTTTCATGAAGAGAAGTCCCTGAACCTTTTCGTTCTGAGAAGAGAAGTCCCTTAACCTTTTAGTTCCTGAAGAGAAGTCCCTGAACCTTTTAGTTCTATGAAGAGAAGTCCCTGAACCCTGAAGAGAAGTTCCTGAACCTTTTAGTTCTTTAAAGAGACGCCCCTGAACCTTTTAGTTCCTAAAGAGAAGTCCCTGAACCTTTTAGTTCTATGAGGAGAAGTCCCTGAACCTTTTTGTCCCTGAAGAGAAGTCCCTGAACCTTTTAGTTATATGAAGAGAAGTCGCTGAATCTTTTAGTTCAATGATGAGAATTCCCTGAACCTTTTAGTTCTATGATGAGAATTGCCTGAACCTTTTAGTTCCTGAAGAGAAGTCCATGAACCTTTTAATTCTTTAAAGAGAAGTTTCTGAACCTTTTAGATATTCAAAGAGAAGTCCCTGAACCTTTTAGTTCTTTGAAGAGAAGTCCCTGAGCCTTTTAGTTCTATGAAGAGAAGTCCCTGAACCTTTTAGTTCCTGAAGAGAAGTTCCTGAACCATTTAGATCTTTAAAGAGAAGTCCCTGAACCTTTTAGTTCTATGACGAGAAATCCCTGAACCTTTAAGTTCCTGAAGAGCAGTCCCTGAGCCTTTTAGTTCTATGAAGAGAAGTCCCTGAGTATTTTAATTCTATGAATAGAAGTCCCTGCACCTTTTAGTTTCATGAAGAGAAGTCCCTGAACCTTTTAGTTCTGAGAAGAGAAGTCCCTTAACCTTTTAGTTCCTGAAGAGAAGTCCCTGAACCTTTTAGTTCGATGAAGAGAAGTCCCTGAACCCTGAAGCGAAGTTCCTGAACCTTTTAGTTCTTTAAAGAGACGCCCCTGAACCTTTTAGTTCCTGAAGAGAAGTCCCTGAACCTTTTAGTTATATGAAGAGAAGTCCCTGAATCTTTTAGTTCCTGAAGAGAAGTCCCTGAACCTTTTAGTTCTTTGAAGAGAGGTCCCTGAACCTTTTAGTTCTATGAAGAGAAGTCCCTGAACCTTTTTGTTCCTGAAGAGAAGTTCCTGAACCTTTTAGTTCCTGAAGAGAAGTCCATGAACCTTTTATGTCTATGAAGAGAAGTTCCTGAACCTTTTTGGTTCTGTGAAGAGAAGTCCCTGAACCTTTTAGTTCCTGAAGAGAAGTCCCTGAACCTTTTAGTTCTTGAAAGAGAAGTCCCTGCACCTTTTAGTTCTACGAAGAGATGTCCCTGAACCTTTTAGATCTTTAAAGAGACGTCCCTGAACCTTTTAGTTCCTGAAGAGAAGTCCCTGAACCTGTTAGGTCTATGAAGAGAAGTCCCTGAACCTTTTAGTTCCTGAAGAGAAGTCCCTGAACCTTTTAGTTCCATAAAGAGATGTTCCTGAACATTTTAGTTCTATGAAGAGAAGTCCCTGAACCTTTTAGTTCCTGAAGAGAAGTCTGTGAACCTTTTAGTTCCATAAAGAGATGTTCCTGAACATTTTAGTTCTATGAAGAGAAGTCCCTGAACCTTTTAGTTCCTGAAGAGAAGTCTGTGAACCTTTTAGTTCCTGAAGAGAAGTCCCTGAACCTGTTAGGTCTATGAAGAGAAGTCCCTGAACCTGTTAGGTCTATGAAGAGAAGTTCCTGAACCTTTTAGTTCTTTAAAGAGAAGTCCCTGAACCTCTTAGTTCCTGAAGAGAAGTTTCTGAACCTTTTAGTTTTATGAAGAGAAGTCCCTGAACCCTGAAGAGAAGTTCCTGAACCTTTTTGTTCTTTAAAGAGACGCCCCTGAACCTTTTACTTCCTGAAGAGAAGTCCCTGAACCTTTTAGTTCTATGAGGAGAAGTCCCTGAACCTTTTTGTTCCTGAAGAGAAGTCCCTGAACCTTTTAGTTATATGAAGAGAAGTCCCTGAATCTTTTAGTTCTATGATGAGAATTCCCTGAACCTTTTAGTTCTATGATGAGAATTGCCTGAACCTTTTAGTTCCTGAAGAGAAGTCCATGAACCTTTTAGTTCTTTAAAGAGAAGTTTCTGAACCTTTTAGATATTCAAAGAGAAGTCCCTGAACCTTTTAGTTCTTTGAAGAGATGTCCCTGAGCCTTTTAGTTCTATGAAGAGAAGTCCCTGAACCTTTTAGTTCCTGAAGAGAAGTTCCTGAACCTTTTAGATCTTTAAAGAGAAGTCCCTGAACCTTTTAGTTCTATGACGAGAAATCCCTGAACCTTTAAGTTCCTGAAGAGCAGTCCCTGAACCTTTTAGTTCTTTGAAGAGAAGTCCCTGAACCTTTTAGTTCCGGAAGAGAAGTCCCTGAACATTTTAGTTCTATGAAGAGAAGTCCCTGAACCTTTTAGTTCCTGAAGAGAAGTCCCTGAACCTTTTAGTTCTTTGAAGAGAAGTCCCTTAACCTTTTAGTTCTATGAAGAGAAGTCCCTGAACCTTTTAGTTCCTGAAGAGAAGTCCCTGAACCTTTTAGATCTTTGAAGAGAAGTCCCTTAACCTTTTAGTTCTATGAAGAGAAGTCCCTGAACCTTTTAGTTCTCTGAAGAGAAGTCCCTGAACCTTTTAGATCTTTAAAGAGACGTCCCTGAAACTTTTAGTTCTATGACGAGAAGTCTCTGAACCTTTTAGTTCCTGAAGAGAAGTCTGTGAACCTTTTAGTTCCTGAAGAGAAGTCCCTGAACCTGTTAGGTCTATGAAGAGAAGTCCCTGAACCTGTTAGGTCTATGAAGAGAAGTCCCTGAACCTTTTAGTTCTATGAAGAGAAGTCCCTGAACATTTTAGTTCCTGAAGAGAAGTTCCTGAACCTTTTAGTTCCTGAAGAGAAGTCCATGAACCTTTTATGTCTATGAAGAGAAGTTCCTGAACCTTTTAGTTCTGTGAAGAGAAGTCCCTGAACCTTTTAGTTCCTGAAGAGAAGTCCCTGAACCTTTTAGTTCTTGAAAGAGAAGTCCCTGCACCTTTTAGTTCTATGAAGAGAAGTCACTGAACCTTTTAGTTCCTGAAGAGAAGTCTCTGAACCTTTTAGTTCTTTAAAGAGAAGTCCCTGAACCTCTTAGTTGCTGAAGAGAAGTTTCTGAACTTTTTAGATCTTCAAAGAGAAGTCCCTGAACCTTTTAGTTCTTTGAAGAGAAGTCCCTGAGCCTTTTAGTTCTATGAAGAGAAGTCCCTGAGCATTTTAATTCTATGAATAGAAGTCCCTGCACCTTTTAGTTTCATGAAGAGAAGTCCCTGAACCTTTTAGTTCCTGAAGAGAAGTCCCTGAACCTTTTAGTTCCATAAAGAGATGTTCCTGAACATTTTAGTTCTATGAAGAGAAGTCCCTGAACCTTTTAGTTCCTGAAGAGAAGTCTGTGAACCTTTTAGTTCCATAAAGAGATGTTCCTGAACATTTTAGTTCTATGAAGAGAAGTCCCTGAACCTTTTAGTTCCTGAAGAGAAGTCTGTGAACCTTTTAGTTCCTGAAGAGAAGTCCCTGAACCTGTTAGGTCTATGAAGAGAAGTCCCTGAACCTGTTAGGTCTATGAAGAGAAGTTCCTGAACCTTTTAGTTCTATGAAGAGAAGTCCCTGAACCTTTTAGTTCCTGAAGAGAAGTCCCTGAACCTTTTAGTTCTTTAAAGAGAAGTCCCTGAACCTCTTAGTTCCTGAAGAGAAGTTTCTGAACCTTTTAGTTTTATGAAGAGAAGTCCCTGAACCCTGAAGAGAAGTTCCTGAACCTTTTTGTTCTTTAAAGAGACGCCCCTGAACCTTTTACTTCCTGAAGAGAAGTCCCTGAACCTTTTAGTTCTATGAGGAGAAGTCCCTGAACCTTTTTGTTCCTGAAGAGAAGTCCCTGAACCTTTTAGTTATATGAAGAGAAGTCCCTGAATCTTTTAGTTCTATGATGAGAATTCCCTGAACCTTTTAGTTCTATGATGAGAATTTCCTGAACCTTTTAGTTCCTGAAGAGAAGTCCATGAACCTTTTAGTTCTTTAAAGAGAAGTTTCTGAACCTTTTAGATATTCAAAGAGAAGTCCCTGAACCTTTTAGTTCTTTGAAGAGATGTCCCTGAGCCTTTTAGTTCTATGAAGAGAAGTCCCTGAACCTTTTAGTTCCTGAAGAGAAGTTCCTGAACCTTTTAGATCTTTAAAGAGAAGTCCCTGAACCTTTTAGTTCTATGACGAGAAATCCCTGAACCTTTAAGTTCCTGAAGAGCAGTCCCTGAACCTTTTAGTTCTTTGAAGAGAAGTCCCTGAACCTTTTAGTTCCGGAAGAGAAGTCCCTGAACATTTTAGTTCTATGAAGAGAAGTCCCTGAACCTTTTAGTTCCTGAAGAGAAGTCCCTGAACCTTTTAGTTCTTTGAAGAGAAGTCCCTTAACCTTTTAGTTCTATGAAGAGAAGTCCCTGAACCTTTTAGTTCCTGAAGAGAAGTCCCTGAACCTTTTAGATCTTTGAAGAGAAGTCCCTTAACCTTTTAGTTCTATGAAGAGAAGTCCCTGAACCTTTTAGTTCTCTGAAGAGAAGTCCCTGAACCTTTTAGATCTTTAAAGAGACGTCCCTGAAACTTTTAGTTCTATGACGAGAAGTCTCTGAACCTTTTAGTTCCTGAAGAGAAGTCTGTGAACCTTTTAGTTCCTGAAGAGAAGTCCCTGAACCTGTTAGGTCTATGAAGAGAAGTCCCTGAACCTGTTAGGTCTATGAAGAGAAGTCCCTGAACCTTTTAGTTCTATGAAGAGAAGTCCCTGAACATTTTAGTTCCTGAAGAGAAGTTCCTGAACCTTTTAGTTCCTGAAGAGAAGTCCATGAACCTTTTATGTCTATGAAGAGAAGTTCCTGAACCTTTTAGTTCTGTGAAGAGAAGTCCCTGAACCTTTTAGTTCCTGAAGAGAAGTCCCTGAACCTTTTAGTTCTTGAAAGAGAAGTCCCTGCACCTTTTAGTTCTATGAAGAGAAGTCACTGAACCTTTTAGTTCCTGAAGAGAAGTCTCTGAACCTTTTAGTTCTTTAAAGAGAAGTCCCTGAACCTCTTAGTTGCTGAAGAGAAGTTTCTGAACTTTTTAGATCTTCAAAGAGAAGTCCCTGAACCTTTTAGTTCTTTGAAGAGAAGTCCCTGAGCCTTTTAGTTCTATGAAGAGAAGTCCCTGAGCATTTTAATTCTATGAATAGAAGTCCCTGCACCTTTTAGTTTCATGAAGAGAAGTCCCTGAACCTTTTAGTTCTGAGATGAGAAGTCCCTTAACCTTTTAGTTCCTGAAGAGAAGTCCCTGAACCTTTTAGTTCGATGAAGAGAAGTCCCTGAACCCTGAAGCGAAGTTCCTGAACCTTTTAGTTCTTTAAAGAGACGCCCCTGAACCTTTTAGTTCCTGAAGAGAAGTCCCTGAACCTTTTAGTTATATGAAGAGAAGTCCCTGAACCTTTTCGTTCTGAGAAGAGAAGTCCCTTAACCTTTTAGTTCCTGAAGAGAAGTCCCTGAACCTTTTAGTTCTATGAAGAGAAGTCCCTGAACCCTGAAGAGAAGTTCCTGAACCTTTTAGTTCTTTAAAGAGACGCCCCTGAACCTTTTAGTTCCTAAAGAGAAGTCCCTGAACCTTTTAGTTCTCTGAGGAGAAGTCCCTGAACCTTTTTGTCCCTGAAGAGAAGTCCCTGAACCTTTTAGTTATATGAAGAGAAGTCGCTGAATCTTTTAGTTCAATGATGAGAATTCCCTGAACCTTTTAGTTCTATGATGAGAATTGCCTGAACCTTTTAGTTCCTGAAGAGAAGTCCATGAACCTTTTAATTCTTTAAAGAGAAGTTTCTGAACCTTTTAGATATTCAAAGAGAAGTCCCTGAACCTTTTAGTTCTTTGAAGAGAAGTCCCTGAGCCTTTTAGTTCTATGAAGAGAAGTCCCTGAACCTTTTAGTTCCTGAAGAGAAGTTCCTGAACCATTTAGATCTTTAAAGAGAAGTCCCTGAACCTTTTAGTTCTATGACGAGAAATCCCTGAACCTTTAAGTTCCTGAAGAGCAGTCCCTAAACCTTTTAGTTCTTTGAAGAGAAGTCCCTGAACCTTTTAGTTCTGAGAAGAGAAGTCCCTTAACCTTTTAGTTCCTGAAGAGAAGTCCATGAACCTTTTAGTTCTATGAAGAGAAGTCCCTGAACCTTTTAGTTCCTGAAGAGAAGTCCATAAACCTTTCAGTTCCTGAAAAGAAGTCCCTGAACCTTTTAGTTCTTTTAAGAGAAGTCCCTGAACCTTTTAATTCTATGAATAGAAGTCCCTGAACACTTTAGTTTTACAAAGAGACATCCCTGAACTTTTCAGTTCATGAAGAGAAGTTCCTGAACCTTTTAGATCTTTAAAGAGAAGTCCCTGAACCTTTTAGTTCTATGAAGAGAAGTCCCTGAACATTTTAGTTCTATGAAGAGAAGTCCCTGAACCTTTTAGTTCCTGAAGAGAAGTCCCTGAACCTTTTAGTTCTTTGAAGAGAAGTCCCTGAACCTTTTAGTTCTATGAAGAGAAGTCCCTGAACCTTTTAGTTCGTGAAGAGAAGTCCCTGAACCTTTTAGATATTTGAAGAGACGTCCCTGAAACTTCTATTTCTATGACGAGAAGTCCCTGAACCTTTTAGTTCCTGAAGAGAAGTCTGTGAACCTTTTAGTTCCTGAAGAGAAGTCCCTGAACCTGTTAGGTCTATGAAGAGAAGTCCCTGAACCTGTTAGGTCTATGAAGAGAAGTCCCTGAACCTTTTAGTTCTATGAAGAGAAGTCCCTGAACCTTTTAGTTCCTGAAGAGAAGTCCCTGAACCTTTTAGTTCTTGAAAGAGAAGTCCCTGCACCTTTTAGTTCTATGAAGAGAAGTCACTGAACCTTTTAGTTCTTTAAAGAGAAGTCCCTGAACCTTTTAGTTCCTGAAGAGAAGTTCCTGAACCATTTAGATCTTTAAAGAGAAGTCCCTGAACCTTTTAGTTCTATGACGAGAAATCCCTGAACCTTTAAGTTCCTGAAGAGCAGTCCCTGAACCTTTTAGTTCTTTGAAGAGAAGTCCCTGAACCTTTTAGTTCTGAGAAGAGAAGTCCCTTAACCTTTTAGTTCCTGAAGAGAAGTCCATGAACCTTTTAGTTCTATGAAGAGAAGTCCCTGAACCTTTTAGTTCCTGAAGAGAAGTCCCTGAACCTTTTAGTTCTTGAAAGAGAAGTCCCTGCACCTTTTAGTTCTATGAAGAGAAGTCACTGAACCTTTTAGTTCCTGAAGAGAAGTCTCTGAACCTTTTAGTTCTTTAAAGAGAAGTCCCTGAACCTCTTAGTTGCTGAAGAGAAGTTTCTGAACTTTTTAGATCTTCAAAGAGAAGTCCCTGAACCTTTTAGTTCTTTGAAGAGAAGTCCCTGAGCCTTTTAGTTCTATGAAGAGAAGTCCCTGAGCATTTTAATTCTATGAATAGAAGTCCCTGCACCTTTTAGTTTCATGAAGAGAAGTCCCTGAACCTTTTAGTTCTGAGATGAGAAGTCCCTTAACCTTTTAGTTCCTGAAGAGAAGTCCCTGAACCTTTTAGTTCTTTGAAGAGAAGTCCCTGAGCCTTTTAGTTCTATGAAGAGACGTCCCTGAGCATTTTAATTCTATGAATAGAAGTCCCTGCACCTTTTAGTTTCATGAAGAGAAGTCCCTGAACCTTTTAGTTCTGAGATGAGAAGTCCCTTAACCTTTTAGTTCCTGAAGAGAAGTCCCTGAACCTTTTAGTTCGATGAAGAGAAGTCCCTGAACCCTGAAGCGAAGTTCCTGAACCTTTTAGTTCTTTAAAGAGACGCCCCTGAACCTTTTAGTTCCTGAAGAGAAGTCCCTGAACCTTTTAGTTATATGAAGAGAAGTCCCTGAATCTTTTAGTTCCTGAAGAGAAGTCCCTGAACCTTTTAGTTCTTTGAAGAGAAGTCCCTGAACCTTTTAGTTCTATGAAGAGAAGTCCCTGAACCTTTTTGTTCCTGAAGAGAAGTTCCTGAACCTTTTAGTTCCTGAAGAGAAGTCCATGAACCTTTTATGTCTATGAAGAGAAGTTCCTGAACCTTTTAGTTCTGTGAAGAGAAGTCCCTGAACCTTTTAGTTCCTGAAGAGAAGTCCCTGAACCTTTTAGTTCTTGAAAGAGAAGTCCCTGCACCTTTTAGTTCTATGAAGAGAAGTCCCTGAAGCTCTTAGTTCCTGAAGAGAAGTTTCTGAACCTTTTAGATCTTCAAAGAGAAGTCCCTGAACCTTTTAGTTCTTTGAAGAGAAGTCCCTGAGCCTTTTAATTCTATGAAGAGAAGTCCCTGAGCATTTTGATTCTATGAATAGAAGTCCCTGCACCTTTTAGTTTCATGAAGAGAAGTCCCTGAACCTTTTCGTTCTGAGAAGAGAAGTCCCTTAACCTTTTAGTTCCTGAAGAGAAGTCCCTGAACCTTTTAGTTCTATGAAGAGAAGTCCCTGAACCCTGAAGAGAAGTTCCTGAACCTTTTAGTTCTTTAAAGAGACGCCCCTGAACCTTTTAGTTCCTAAAGAGAAGTCCCTGAACCTTTTAGTTCTATGAGGAGAAGTCCCTGAACCTTTTTGTCCCTGAAGAGAAGTCCCTGAACCTTTTAGTTATATGAAGAGAAGTCGCTGAATCTTTTAGTTCAATGATGAGAATTCCCTGAACCTTTTAGTTCTATGATGAGAATTGCCTGAACCTTTTAGTTCCTGAAGAGAAGTCCATGAACCTTTTAATTCTTTAAAGAGAAGTTTCTGAACCTTTTAGATATTCAAAGAGAAGTCCCTGAACCTTTTAGTTCTTTGAAGAGAAGTCCCTGAGCCTTTTAGTTCTATGAAGAGAAGTCCCTGAACCTTTTAGTTCCTGAAGAGAAGTTCCTGAACCATTTAGATCTTTAAAGAGAAGTCCCTGAACCTTTTAGTTCTATGACGAGAAATCCCTGAACCTTTAAGTTCCTGAAGAGCAGTCCCTGAGCCTTTTAGTTCTATGAAGAGAAGTCCCTGAGTATTTTAATTCTATGAATAGAAGTCCCTGCACCTTTTAGTTTCATGAAGAGAAGTCCCTGAACCTTTTAGTTCTGAGAAGAGAAGTCCCTTAACCTTTTAGTTCCTGAAGAGAAGTCCCTGAACCTTTTAGTTCGATGAAGAGAAGTCCCTGAACCCTGAAGCGAAGTTCCTGAACCTTTTAGTTCTTTAAAGAGACGCCCCTGAACCTTTTAGTTCCTGAAGAGAAGTCCCTGAACCTTTTAGTTATATGAAGAGAAGTCCCTGAATCTTTTAGTTCCTGAAGAGAAGTCCCTGAACCTTTTAGTTCTTTGAAGAGAGGTCCCTGAACCTTTTAGTTCTATGAAGAGAAGTCCCTGAACCTTTTTGTTCCTGAAGAGAAGTTCCTGAACCTTTTAGTTCCTGAAGAGAAGTCCATGAACCTTTTATGTCTATGAAGAGAAGTTCCTGAACCTTTTTGGTTCTGTGAAGAGAAGTCCCTGAACCTTTTAGTTCCTGAAGAGAAGTCCCTGAACCTTTTAGTTCTTGAAAGAGAAGTCCCTGCACCTTTTAGTTCTACGAAGAGATGTCCCTGAACCTTTTAGATCTTTAAAGAGACGTCCCTGAACCTTTTAGTTCCTGAAGAGAAGTCCCTGAACCTGTTAGGTCTATGAAGAGAAGTCCCTGAACCTTTTAGTTCCTGAAGAGAAGTCCCTGAACCTTTTAGTTCCATAAAGAGAAGTCCCTGAACCTTTTAGTTCCTGAAGAGAAGTCTGTGAACCTTTTAGTTCCATAAAGAGATGTTCCTGAACATTTTAGTTCTATGAAGAGAAGTCCCTGAACCTTTTAGTTCCTGAAGAGAAGTCTGTGAACCTTTTAGTTCCTGAAGAGAAGTCCCTGAACCTGTTAGGTCTATGAAGAGAAGTCCCTGAACCTGTTAGGTCTATGAAGAGAAGTTCCTGAACCTTTTAGTTCTATGAAGAGAAGTCCCTGAACCTTTTAGTTCCTGAAGAGAAGTCCCTGAACCTTTTCGTTCTGAGAAGAGAAGTCCCTTAACCTTTTAGTTCCTGAAGAGAAGTCCCTGAACCTTTTAGTTCTATGAAGAGAAGTCCCTGAACCCTGAAGAGAAGTTCCTGAACCTTTTAGTTCTTTAAAGAGACGCCCCTGAACCTTTTAGTTCCTAAAGAGAAGTCCCTGAACCTTTTAGTTCTATGAGGAGAAGTCCCTGAACCTTTTTGTCCCTGAAGAGAAGTCCCTGAACCTTTTAGTTATATGAAGAGAAGTCGCTGAATCTTTTAGTTCAATGATGAGAATTCCCTGAACCTTTTAGTTCTATGATGAGAATTGCCTGAACCTTTTAGTTCCTGAAGAGAAGTCCATGAACCTTTTAATTCTTTAAAGAGAAGTTTCTGAACCTTTTAGATATTCAAAGAGAAGTCCCTGAACCTTTTAGTTCTTTGAAGAGAAGTCCCTGAGCCTTTTAGTTCTATGAAGAGAAGTCCCTGAACCTTTTAGTTCCTGAAGAGAAGTTCCTGAACCATTTAGATCTTTAAAGAGAAGTCCCTGAACCTTTTAGTTCTATGACGAGAAATCCCTGAACCTTTAAGTTCCTGAAGAGCAGTCCCTGAGCCTTTTAGTTCTATGAAGAGAAGTCCCTGAGTATTTTAATTCTATGAATAGAAGTCCCTGCACCTTTTAGTTTCATGAAGAGAAGTCCCTGAACCTTTTAGTTCTGAGAAGAGAAGTCCCTTAACCTTTTAGTTCCTGAAGAGAAGTCCCTGAACCTTTTAGTTCGATGAAGAGAAGTCCCTGAACCCTGAAGCGAAGTTCCTGAACCTTTTAGTTCTTTAAAGAGACGCCCCTGAACCTTTTAGTTCCTGAAGAGAAGTCCCTGAACCTTTTAGTTATATGAAGAGAAGTCCCTGAATCTTTTAGTTCCTGAAGAGAAGTCCCTGAACCTTTTAGTTCTTTGAAGAGAGGTCCCTGAACCTTTTAGTTCTATGAAGAGAAGTCCCTGAACCTTTTTGTTCCTGAAGAGAAGTTCCTGAACCTTTTAGTTCCTGAAGAGAAGTCCATGAACCTTTTATGTCTATGAAGAGAAGTTCCTGAACCTTTTTGGTTCTGTGAAGAGAAGTCCCTGAACCTTTTAGTTCCTGAAGAGAAGTCCCTGAACCTTTTAGTTCTTGAAAGAGAAGTCCCTGCACCTTTTAGTTCTACGAAGAGATGTCCCTGAACCTTTTAGATCTTTAAAGAGACGTCCCTGAACCTTTTAGTTCCTGAAGAGAAGTCCCTGAACCTGTTAGGTCTATGAAGAGAAGTCCCTGAACCTTTTAGTTCCTGAAGAGAAGTCCCTGAACCTTTTAGTTCCATAAAGAGATGTTCCTGAACATTTTAGTTCTATGAAGAGAAGTCCCTGAACCTTTTAGTTCCTGAAGAGAAGTCTGTGAACCTTTTAGTTCCATAAAGAGATGTTCCTGAACATTTTAGTTCTATGAAGAGAAGTCCCTGAACCTTTTAGTTCCTGAAGAGAAGTCTGTGAACCTTTTAGTTCCTGAAGAGAAGTCCCTGAACCTGTTAGGTCTATGAAGAGAAGTCCCTGAACCTGTTAGGTCTATGAAGAGAAGTTCCTGAACCTTTTAGTTCTATGAAGAGAAGTCCCTGAACCTTTTAGTTCCTGAAGAGAAGTCCCTGAACCTTTTAGTTCTTTAAAGAGAAGTCCCTGAACCTCTTAGTTCCTGAAGAGAAGTTTCTGAACCTTTTAGTTTTATGAAGAGAAGTCCCTGAACCCTGAAGAGAAGTTCCTGAACCTTTTTGTTCTTTAAAGAGACGCCCCTGAACCTTTTACTTCCTGAAGAGAAGTCCCTGAACCTTTTAGTTCTATGAGGAGAAGTCCCTGAACCTTTTTGTTCCTGAAGAGAAGTCCCTGAATCTTTTAGTTCTATGATGAGAATTCCCTGAACCTTTTAGTTCTATGATGAGAATTGCCTGAACCTTTTAGTTCCTGAAGAGAAGTCCATGAACCTTTTAGTTCTTTAAAGAGAAGTTTCTGAACCTTTTAGATATTCAAAGAGAAGTCCCTGAACCTTTTAGTTCTTTGAAGAGATGTCCCTGAGCATTTTAGTTCTATGAAGAGAAGTCCCTGAACCTTTTAGTTCCTGAAGAGAAGTTCCTGAACCTTTTAGATCTTTAAAGAGAAGTCCCTGAACCTTTTAGTTCTATGACGAGAAATCCCTGAACCTTTAAGTTCCTGAAGAGCAGTCCCTGAACCTTTTAGTTCTTTGAAGAGAAGTCCCTGAACCTTTTAGTTCCGGAAGAGAAGTCCCTGAACATTTTAGTTCTATGAAGAGAAGTCCCTGAACCTTTTAGTTCCTGAAGAGAAGTCCCTGAACCTTTTAGTTCTTTGAAGAGAAGTCCCTTAACCTTTTAGTTCTATGAAGAGAAGTCCCTGAACCTTTTAGTTCCTGAAGAGAAGTCCCTGAACCTTTTAGATCTTTGAAGAGAAGTCCCTTAACCTTTTAGTTCTATGAAGAGAAGTCCCTGAACCTTTTAGTTCTCTGAAGAGAAGTCCCTGAACCTTTTAGATCTTTAAAGAGACGTCCCTGAAACTTTTAGTTCTATGACGAGAAGTCTCTGAACCTTTTAGTTCCTGAAGAGAAGTCTGTGAACCTTTTAGTTCCTGAAGAGAAGTCCCTGAACCTGTTAGGTCTATGAAGAGAAGTCCCTGAACCTTTTAGTTCTATGAAGAGAAGTCCCTGAACATTTTAGTTCCTGAAGAGAAGTTCCTGAACCTTTTAGTTCCTGAAGAGAAGTCCATGAACCTTTTATGTCTATGAAGAGAAGTTCCTGAACCTTTTAGTTCTGTGAAGAGAAGTCCCTGAACCTTTTAGTTCCTGAAGAGAAGTCCCTGAACCTTTTAGTTCTTGAAAGAGAAGTCCCTGCACCTTTTAGTTCTATGAAGAGAAGTCCCTGAATCTTTTAGTTCTATGATGAGAATTCCCTGAACCTTTTAGTTCAATGATGAGAATTGCCTGAACCTTTTAGTTCCTGAAGAGAAGTCCATGAACCTTTTAGTTCTTTAAAGAGAAGTTTCTGAACCTTTTAGATATTCAAAGAGAAGTCCCTGAACCTTTTAGTTCTTTGAAGAGATGTCCCTGAGCCTTTTAGTTCTATGAAGAGAAGTCCCTGAACCTTTTAGTTCCTGAAGAGAAGTTCCTGAACCTTTTAGATCTTTAAAGAGAAGTCCCTGAACCTTTTAGTTCTATGACGAGAAATCCCTGAACCTTTAAGTTCCTGAAGAGCAGTCCCTGAACCTTTTAGTTCTTTGAAGAGAAGTCCCTGAACCTTTTAGTTCCGGAAGAGAAGTCCCTGAACATTTTAGTTCTATGAAGAGAAGTCCCTGAACCTTTTAGTTCCTGAAGAGAAGTCCCTGAACCTTTTAGTTCTTTGAAGAGAAGTCCCTTAACCTTTTAGTTCTATGAAGAGAAGTCCCTGAACCTTTTAGTTCCTGAAGAGAAGTCCCTGAACCTTTTAGATCTTTGAAGAGAAGTCCCTTAACCTTTTAGTTCTATGAAGAGAAGTCCCTGAACCTTTTAGTTCTCTGAAGAGAAGTCCCTGAACCTTTTAGATCTTTAAAGAGACGTCCCTGAAACTTTTAGTTCTATGACGAGAAGTCTCTGAACCTTTTAGTTCCTGAAGAGAAGTCTGTGAACCTTTTAGTTCCTGAAGAGAAGTCCCTGAACCTGTTAGGTCTATGAAGAGAAGTCCCTGAACCTGTTAGGTCTATGAAGAGAAGTCCCTGAACCTTTTAGTTCTATGAAGAGAAGTCCCTGAACATTTTAGTTCCTGAAGAGAAGTTCCTGAACCTTTTAGTTCCTGAAGAGAAGTCCATGAACCTTTTATGTCTATGAAGAGAAGTTCCTGAACCTTTTAGTTCTGTGAAGAGAAGTCCCTGAACCTTTTAGTTCCTGAAGAGAAGTCCCTGAACCTTTTAGTTCTTGAAAGAGAAGTCCCTGCACCTTTTAGTTCTATGAAGAGAAGTCACTGAACCTTTTAGTTCCTGAAGAGAAGTCTCTGAACCTTTTAGTTCTTTAAAGAGAAGTCCCTGAACCTCTTAGTTGCTGAAGAGAAGTTTCTGAACTTTTTAGATCTTCAAAGAGAAGTCCCTGAACCTTTTAGTTCTTTGAAGAGAAGTCCCTGAGCCTTTTAGTTCTATGAAGAGAAGTCCCTGAGCATTTTAATTCTATGAATAGAAGTCCCTGCACCTTTTAGTTTCATGAAGAGAAGTCCCTGAACCTTTTAGTTCCTGAAGAGAAGTCCCTGAACCTTTTAGTTCCATAAAGAGATGTTCCTGAACATTTTAGTTCTATGAAGAGAAGTCCCTGAACCTTTTAGTTCCTGAAGAGAAGTCTGTGAACCTTTTAGTTCCATAAAGAGATGTTCCTGAACATTTTAGTTCTATGAAGAGAAGTCCCTGAACCTTTTAGTTCCTGAAGAGAAGTCTGTGAACCTTTTAGTTCCTGAAGAGAAGTCCCTGAACCTGTTAGGTCTATGAAGAGAAGTCCCTGAACCTGTTAGGTCTATGAAGAGAAGTTCCTGAACCTTTTAGTTCTATGAAGAGAAGTCCCTGAACCTTTTAGTTCCTGAAGAGAAGTCCCTGAACCTTTTAGTTCTTTAAAGAGAAGTCCCTGAACCTCTTAGTTCCTGAAGAGAAGTTTCTGAACCTTTTAGTTTTATGAAGAGAAGTCCCTGAACCCTGAAGAGAAGTTCCTGAACCTTTTTGTTCTTTAAAGAGACGCCCCTGAACCTTTTACTTCCTGAAGAGAAGTCCCTGAACCTTTTAGTTCTATGAGGAGAAGTCCCTGAACCTTTTTGTTCCTGAAGAGAAGTCCCTGAACCTTTTAGTTATATGAAGAGAAGTCCCTGAATCTTTTAGTTCTATGATGAGAATTCCCTGAACCTTTTAGTTCTATGATGAGAATTTCCTGAACCTTTTAGTTCCTGAAGAGAAGTCCATGAACCTTTTAGTTCTTTAAAGAGAAGTTTCTGAACCTTTTAGATATTCAAAGAGAAGTCCCTGAACCTTTTAGTTCTTTGAAGAGATGTCCCTGAGCCTTTTAGTTCTATGAAGAGAAGTCCCTGAACCTTTTAGTTCCTGAAGAGAAGTTCCTGAACCTTTTAGATCTTTAAAGAGAAGTCCCTGAACCTTTTAGTTCTATGACGAGAAATCCCTGAACCTTTAAGTTCCTGAAGAGCAGTCCCTGAACCTTTTAGTTCTTTGAAGAGAAGTCCCTGAACCTTTTAGTTCCGGAAGAGAAGTCCCTGAACATTTTAGTTCTATGAAGAGAAGTCCCTGAACCTTTTAGTTCCTGAAGAGAAGTCCCTGAACCTTTTAGTTCTTTGAAGAGAAGTCCCTTAACCTTTTAGTTCTATGAAGAGAAGTCCCTGAACCTTTTAGTTCCTGAAGAGAAGTCCCTGAACCTTTTAGATCTTTGAAGAGAAGTCCCTTAACCTTTTAGTTCTATGAAGAGAAGTCCCTGAACCTTTTAGTTCTCTGAAGAGAAGTCCCTGAACCTTTTAGATCTTTAAAGAGACGTCCCTGAAACTTTTAGTTCTATGACGAGAAGTCTCTGAACCTTTTAGTTCCTGAAGAGAAGTCTGTGAACCTTTTAGTTCCTGAAGAGAAGTCCCTGAACCTGTTAGGTCTATGAAGAGAAGTCCCTGAACCTGTTAGGTCTATGAAGAGAAGTCCCTGAACCTTTTAGTTCTATGAAGAGAAGTCCCTGAACATTTTAGTTCCTGAAGAGAAGTTCCTGAACCTTTTAGTTCCTGAAGAGAAGTCCATGAACCTTTTATGTCTATGAAGAGAAGTTCCTGAACCTTTTAGTTCTGTGAAGAGAAGTCCCTGAACCTTTTAGTTCTTGAAAGAGAAGTCCCTGCACCTTTTAGTTCTATGAAGAGAAGTCACTGAACCTTTTAGTTCCTGAAGAGAAGTCCCTGAACCTTTTAGTTCTTTAAAGAGAAGTCCCTGAACCTCTTAGTTCCTGAAGAGAAGTTTCTGAACCTTTTAGATCTTCAAAGAGAAGTCCCTGAACCTTTTAGTTCTTTGAAGAGAAGTCCCTGAGCCTTTTAATTCTATGAAGAGAAGTCCCTGAGCATTTTGATTCTATGAATAGAAGTCCCTGCACCTTTTAGTTTCATGAAGAGAAGTCCCTGAACCTTTTCGTTCTGAGAAGAGAAGTCCCTTAACCTTTTAGTTCCTGAAGAGAAGTCCCTGAACCTTTTAGTTCTATGAAGAGAAGTCCCTGAACCCTGAAGAGAAGTTCCTGAACCTTTTAGTTCTTTAAAGAGACGCCCCTGAACCTTTTAGTTCCTAAAGAGAAGTCCCTGAACCTTTTAGTTCTATGAGGAGAAGTCCCTGAACCTTTTTGTCCCTGAAGAGAAGTCCCTGAACCTTTTAGTTATATGAAGAGAAGTCGCTGAATCTTTTAGTTCAATGATGAGAATTCCCTGAACCTTTTAGTTCTATGATGAGAATTGCCTGAACCTTTTAGTTCCTGAAGAGAAGTCCATGAACCTTTTAATTCTTTAAAGAGAAGTTTCTGAACCTTTTAGATATTCAAAGAGAAGTCCCTGAACCTTTTAGTTCTTTGAAGAGAAGTCCCTGAGCCTTTTAGTTCTATGAAGAGAAGTCCCTGAACCTTTTAGTTCCTGAAGAGAAGTTCCTGAACCATTTAGATCTTTAAAGAGAAGTCCCTGAACCTTTTAGTTCTATGACGAGAAATCCCTGAACCTTTAAGTTCCTGAAGAGCAGTCCCTGAGCCTTTTAGTTCTATGAAGAGAAGTCCCTGAGTATTTTAATTCTATGAATAGAAGTCCCTGCACCTTTTAGTTTCATGAAGAGAAGTCCCTGAACCTTTTAGTTCTGAGAAGAGAAGTCCCTTAACCTTTTAGTTCCTGAAGAGAAGTCCCTGAACCTTTTAGTTCGATGAAGAGAAGTCCCTGAACCCTGAAGCGAAGTTCCTGAACCTTTTAGTTCTTTAAAGAGACGCCCCTGAACCTTTTAGTTCCTGAAGAGAAGTCCCTGAACCTTTTAGTTATATGAAGAGAAGTCCCTGAATCTTTTAGTTCCTGAAGAGAAGTCCCTGAACCTTTTAGTTCTTTGAAGAGAGGTCCCTGAACCTTTTAGTTCTATGAAGAGAAGTCCCTGAACCTTTTTGTTCCTGAAGAGAAGTTCCTGAACCTTTTAGTTCCTGAAGAGAAGTCCATGAACCTTTTATGTCTATGAAGAGAAGTTCCTGAACCTTTTTGGTTCTGTGAAGAGAAGTCCCTGAACCTTTTAGTTCCTGAAGAGAAGTCCCTGAACCTTTTAGTTCTTGAAAGAGAAGTCCCTGCACCTTTTAGTTCTACGAAGAGATGTCCCTGAACCTTTTAGATCTTTAAAGAGACGTCCCTGAACCTTTTAGTTCCTGAAGAGAAGTCCCTGAACCTGTTAGGTCTATGAAGAGAAGTCCCTGAACCTTTTAGTTCCTGAAGAGAAGTCCCTGAACCTTTTAGTTCCATAAAGAGATGTTCCTGAACATTTTAGTTCTATGAAGAGAAGTCCCTGAACCTTTTAGTTCTATGAAGAGAAGTCCCTGAACCTTTTAGTTCCTGAAGAGAAGTCTGTGAACCTTTTAGTTCCTGAAGAGAAGTCCCTGAACCTGTTAGGTCTATGAAGAGAAGTCCCTGAACCTGTTAGGTCTATGAAGAGAAGTTCCTGAACCTTTTAGTTCTTTAAAGAGAAGTCCCTGAACCTCTTAGTTCCTGAAGAGAAGTTTCTGAACCTTTTAGTTTTATGAAGAGAAGTCCCTGAACCCTGAAGAGAAGTTCCTGAACCTTTTTGTTCTTTAAAGAGACGCCCCTGAACCTTTTACTTCCTGAAGAGAAGTCCCTGAACCTTTTAGTTCTATGAGGAGAAGTCCCTGAACCTTTTTGTTCCTGAAGAGAAGTCCCTGAACCTTTTAGTTATATGAAGAGAAGTCCCTGAATCTTTTAGTTCTATGATGAGAATTCCCTGAACCTTTTAGTTCTATGATGAGAATTGCCTGAACCTTTTAGTTCCTGAAGAGAAGTCCATGAACCTTTTAGTTCTTTAAAGAGAAGTTTCTGAACCTTTTAGATATTCAAAGAGAAGTCCCTGAACCTTTTAGTTCTTTGAAGAGATGTCCCTGAGCCTTTTAGTTCTATGAAGAGAAGTCCCTGAACCTTTTAGTTCCTGAAGAGAAGTTCCTGAACCTTTTAGATCTTTAAAGAGAAGTCCCTGAACCTTTTAGTTCTATGACGAGAAATCCCTGAACCTTTAAGTTCCTGAAGAGCAGTCCCTGAACCTTTTAGTTCTTTGAAGAGAAGTCCCTGAACCTTTTAGTTCCGGAAGAGAAGTCCCTGAACATTTTAGTTCTATGAAGAGAAGTCCCTGAACCTTTTAGTTCCTGAAGAGAAGTCCCTGAACCTTTTAGTTCTTTGAAGAGAAGTCCCTTAACCTTTTAGTTCTATGAAGAGAAGTCCCTGAACCTTTTAGTTCCTGAAGAGAAGTCCCTGAACCTTTTAGATCTTTGAAGAGAAGTCCCTTAACCTTTTAGTTCTATGAAGAGAAGTCCCTGAACCTTTTAGTTCTCTGAAGAGAAGTCCCTGAACCTTTTAGATCTTTAAAGAGACGTCCCTGAAACTTTTAGTTCTATGACGAGAAGTCTCTGAACCTTTTAGTTCCTGAAGAGAAGTCTGTGAACCTTTTAGTTCCTGAAGAGAAGTCCCTGAACCTGTTAGGTCTATGAAGAGAAGTCCCTGAACCTGTTAGGTCTATGAAGAGAAGTCCCTGAACCTTTTAGTTCTATGAAGAGAAGTCCCTGAACATTTTAGTTCCTGAAGAGAAGTTCCTGAACCTTTTAGTTCCTGAAGAGAAGTCCATGAACCTTTTATGTCTATGAAGAGAAGTTCCTGAACCTTTTAGTTCTGTGAAGAGAAGTCCCTGAACCTTTTAGTTCCTGAAGAGAAGTCCCTGAACCTTTTAGTTCTTGAAAGAGAAGTCCCTGCACCTTTTAGTTCTATGAAGAGAAGTCACTGAACCTTTTAGTTCCTGAAGAGAAGTCTCTGAACCTTTTAGTTCTTTAAAGAGAAGTCCCTGAACCTCTTAGTTGCTGAAGAGAAGTTTCTGAACTTTTTAGATCTTCAAAGAGAAGTCCCTGAACCTTTTAGTTCTTTGAAGAGAAGTCCCTGAG
Source organism: Symphodus melops (assembly GCF_947650265.1). Taxonomy (NCBI): domain Eukaryota; kingdom Metazoa; phylum Chordata; class Actinopteri; order Labriformes; family Labridae; genus Symphodus; species Symphodus melops. The sequence goes on along the minus strand of NC_136700.1, from coordinate 18,145,134 downwards.
CCTTTTAGTTCTATGAAGAGAAGTCCCTGAGCATTTTAATTCTATGAATAGAAGTCCCTGCACCTTTTAGTTTCATGAAGAGAAGTCCCTGAACCTTTTAGTTCCTGAAGAGAAGTCCCTGAACCTTTTAGTTCCATAAAGAGATGTTCCTGAACATTTTAGTTCTATGAAGAGAAGTCCCTGAACCTTTTAGTTCCTGAAGAGAAGTCTGTGAACCTTTTAGTTCCATAAAGAGATGTTCCTGAACATTTTAGTTCTATGAAGAGAAGTCCCTGAACCTTTTAGTTCCTGAAGAGAAGTCTGTGAACCTTTTAGTTCCTGAAGAGAAGTCCCTGAACCTGTTAGGTCTATGAAGAGAAGTCCCTGAACCTGTTAGGTCTATGAAGAGAAGTTCCTGAACCTTTTAGTTCTATGAAGAGAAGTCCCTGAACCTTTTAGTTCCTGAAGAGAAGTCCCTGAACCTTTTAGTTCTTTAAAGAGAAGTCCCTGAACCTCTTAGTTCCTGAAGAGAAGTTTCTGAACCTTTTAGTTTTATGAAGAGAAGTCCCTGAACCCTGAAGAGAAGTTCCTGAACCTTTTTGTTCTTTAAAGAGACGCCCCTGAACCTTTTACTTCCTGAAGAGAAGTCCCTGAACCTTTTAGTTCTATGAGGAGAAGTCCCTGAACCTTTTTGTTCCTGAAGAGAAGTCCCTGAACCTTTTAGTTATATGAAGAGAAGTCCCTGAATCTTTTAGTTCTATGATGAGAATTCCCTGAACCTTTTAGTTCTATGATGAGAATTTCCTGAACCTTTTAGTTCCTGAAGAGAAGTCCATGAACCTTTTAGTTCTTTAAAGAGAAGTTTCTGAACCTTTTAGATATTCAAAGAGAAGTCCCTGAACCTTTTAGTTCTTTGAAGAGATGTCCCTGAGCCTTTTAGTTCTATGAAGAGAAGTCCCTGAACCTTTTAGTTCCTGAAGAGAAGTTCCTGAACCTTTTAGATCTTTAAAGAGAAGTCCCTGAACCTTTTAGTTCTATGACGAGAAATCCCTGAACCTTTAAGTTCCTGAAGAGCAGTCCCTGAACCTTTTAGTTCTTTGAAGAGAAGTCCCTGAACCTTTTAGTTCCGGAAGAGAAGTCCCTGAACATTTTAGTTCTATGAAGAGAAGTCCCTGAACCTTTTAGTTCCTGAAGAGAAGTCCCTGAACCTTTTAGTTCTTTGAAGAGAAGTCCCTTAACCTTTTAGTTCTATGAAGAGAAGTCCCTGAACCTTTTAGTTCCTGAAGAGAAGTCCCTGAACCTTTTAGATCTTTGAAGAGAAGTCCCTTAACCTTTTAGTTCTATGAAGAGAAGTCCCTGAACCTTTTAGTTCTCTGAAGAGAAGTCCCTGAACCTTTTAGATCTTTAAAGAGACGTCCCTGAAACTTTTAGTTCTATGACGAGAAGTCTCTGAACCTTTTAGTTCCTGAAGAGAAGTCTGTGAACCTTTTAGTTCCTGAAGAGAAGTCCCTGAACCTGTTAGGTCTATGAAGAGAAGTCCCTGAACCTGTTAGGTCTATGAAGAGAAGTCCCTGAACCTTTTAGTTCTATGAAGAGAAGTCCCTGAACATTTTAGTTCCTGAAGAGAAGTTCCTGAACCTTTTAGTTCCTGAAGAGAAGTCCATGAACCTTTTATGTCTATGAAGAGAAGTTCCTGAACCTTTTAGTTCTGTGAAGAGAAGTCCCTGAACCTTTTAGTTCCTGAAGAGAAGTCCCTGAACCTTTTAGTTCTTGAAAGAGAAGTCCCTGCACCTTTTAGTTCTATGAAGAGAAGTCACTGAACCTTTTAGTTCCTGAAGAGAAGTCTCTGAACCTTTTAGTTCTTTAAAGAGAAGTCCCTGAACCTCTTAGTTGCTGAAGAGAAGTTTCTGAACTTTTTAGATCTTCAAAGAGAAGTCCCTGAACCTTTTAGTTCTTTGAAGAGAAGTCCCTGAGCCTTTTAGTTCTATGAAGAGAAGTCCCTGAGCATTTTAATTCTATGAATAGAAGTCCCTGCACCTTTTAGTTTCATGAAGAGAAGTCCCTGAACCTTTTAGTTCTGAGATGAGAAGTCCCTTAACCTTTTAGTTCCTGAAGAGAAGTCCCTGAACCTTTTAGTTCGATGAAGAGAAGTCCCTGAACCCTGAAGCGAAGTTCCTGAACCTTTTAGTTCTTTAAAGAGACGCCCCTGAACCTTTTAGTTCCTGAAGAGAAGTCCCTGAACCTTTTAGTTATATGAAGAGAAGTCCCTGAACCTTTTCGTTCTGAGAAGAGAAGTCCCTTAACCTTTTAGTTCCTGAAGAGAAGTCCCTGAACCTTTTAGTTCTATGAAGAGAAGTCCCTGAACCCTGAAGAGAAGTTCCTGAACCTTTTAGTTCTTTAAAGAGACGCCCCTGAACCTTTTAGTTCCTAAAGAGAAGTCCCTGAACCTTTTAGTTCTATGAGGAGAAGTCCCTGAACCTTTTTGTCCCTGAAGAGAAGTCCCTGAACCTTTTAGTTATATGAAGAGAAGTCGCTGAATCTTTTAGTTCAATGATGAGAATTCCCTGAACCTTTTAGTTCTATGATGAGAATTGCCTGAACCTTTTAGTTCCTGAAGAGAAGTCCATGAACCTTTTAATTCTTTAAAGAGAAGTTTCTGAACCTTTTAGATATTCAAAGAGAAGTCCCTGAACCTTTTAGTTCTTTGAAGAGAAGTCCCTGAGCCTTTTAGTTCTATGAAGAGAAGTCCCTGAACCTTTTAGTTCCTGAAGAGAAGTTCCTGAACCATTTAGATCTTTAAAGAGAAGTCCCTGAACCTTTTAGTTCTATGACGAGAAATCCCTGAACCTTTAAGTTCCTGAAGAGCAGTCCCTGAACCTTTTAGTTCTTTGAAGAGAAGTCCCTGAACCTTTTAGTTCTGAGAAGAGAAGTCCCTTAACCTTTTAGTTCCTGAAGAGAAGTCCATGAACCTTTTAGTTCTATGAAGAGAAGTCCCTGAACCTTTTAGTTCCTGAAGAGAAGTCCATAAACCTTTTAGTTCCTGAAGAGAAGTCCATAAACCTTTCAGTTCCTGAAAAGAAGTCCCTGAACCTTTTAGTTCTTTTAAGAGAAGTCCCTGAACCTTTTAATTCTATGAATAGAAGTCCCTGAACACTTTAGTTTTACAAAGAGACATCCCTGAACTTTTCAGTTCATGAAGAGAAGTTCCTGAACCTTTTAGATCTTTAAAGAGAAGTCCCTGAACCTTTTAGTTCTATGAAGAGAAGTCCCTGAACATTTTAGTTCTATGAAGAGAAGTCCCTGAACCTTTTAGTTCCTGAAGAGAAGTCCCTGAACCTTTTAGTTCTTTGAAGAGAAGTCCCTGAACCTTTTAGTTCTATGAAGAGAAGTCCCTGAACCTTTTAGTTCGTGAAGAGAAGTCCCTGAACCTTTTAGATATTTGAAGAGACGTCCCTGAAACTTCTATTTCTATGACGAGAAGTCCCTGAACCTTTTAGTTCCTGAAGAGAAGTCTGTGAACCTTTTAGTTCCTGAAGAGAAGTCCCTGAACCTGTTAGGTCTATGAAGAGAAGTCCCTGAACCTGTTAGGTCTATGAAGAGAAGTCCCTGAACCTTTTAGTTCTATGAAGAGAAGTCCCTGAACCTTTTAGTTCCTGAAGAGAAGTCCCTGAACCTTTTAGTTCTTGAAAGAGAAGTCCCTGCACCTTTTAGTTCTATGAAGAGAAGTCACTGAACCTTTTAGTTCTTTAAAGAGAAGTCCCTGAACCTTTTAGTTCCTGAAGAGAAGTTCCTGAACCATTTAGATCTTTAAAGAGAAGTCCCTGAACCTTTTAGTTCTATGACGAGAAATCCCTGAACCTTTAAGTTCCTGAAGAGCAGTCCCTGAACCTTTTAGTTCTTTGAAGAGAAGTCCCTGAACCTTTTAGTTCTGAGAAGAGAAGTCCCTTAACCTTTTAGTTCCTGAAGAGAAGTCCATGAACCTTTTAGTTCTATGAAGAGAAGTCCCTGAACCTTTTAGTTCCTGAAGAGAAGTCCCTGAACCTTTTAGTTCTTGAAAGAGAAGTCCCTGCACCTTTTAGTTCTATGAAGAGAAGTCACTGAACCTTTTAGTTCCTGAAGAGAAGTCTCTGAACCTTTTAGTTCTTTAAAGAGAAGTCCCTGAACCTCTTAGTTGCTGAAGAGAAGTTTCTGAACTTTTTAGATCTTCAAAGAGAAGTCCCTGAACCTTTTAGTTCTTTGAAGAGAAGTCCCTGAGCCTTTTAGTTCTATGAAGAGAAGTCCCTGAGCATTTTAATTCTATGAATAGAAGTCCCTGCACCTTTTAGTTTCATGAAGAGAAGTCCCTGAACCTTTTAGTTCTGAGATGAGAAGTCCCTTAACCTTTTAGTTCCTGAAGAGAAGTCCCTGAACCTTTTAGTTCTTTGAAGAGAAGTCCCTGAGCCTTTTAGTTCTATGAAGAGACGTCCCTGAGCATTTTAATTCTATGAATAGAAGTCCCTGCACCTTTTAGTTTCATGAAGAGAAGTCCCTGAACCTTTTAGTTCTGAGATGAGAAGTCCCTTAACCTTTTAGTTCCTGAAGAGAAGTCCCTGAACCTTTTAGTTCGATGAAGAGAAGTCCCTGAACCCTGAAGCGAAGTTCCTGAACCTTTTAGTTCTTTAAAGAGACGCCCCTGAACCTTTTAGTTCCTGAAGAGAAGTCCCTGAACCTTTTAGTTATATGAAGAGAAGTCCCTGAATCTTTTAGTTCCTGAAGAGAAGTCCCTGAACCTTTTAGTTCTTTGAAGAGAAGTCCCTGAACCTTTTAGTTCTATGAAGAGAAGTCCCTGAACCTTTTTGTTCCTGAAGAGAAGTTCCTGAACCTTTTAGTTCCTGAAGAGAAGTCCATGAACCTTTTATGTCTATGAAGAGAAGTTCCTGAACCTTTTAGTTCTGTGAAGAGAAGTCCCTGAACCTTTTAGTTCCTGAAGAGAAGTCCCTGAACCTTTTAGTTCTTGAAAGAGAAGTCCCTGCACCTTTTAGTTCTATGAAGAGAAGTCCCTGAACCTCTTAGTTCCTGAAGAGAAGTTTCTGAACCTTTTAGATCTTCAAAGAGAAGTCCCTGAACCTTTTAGTTCTTTGAAGAGAAGTCCCTGAGCCTTTTAATTCTATGAAGAGAAGTCCCTGAGCATTTTGATTCTATGAATAGAAGTCCCTGCACCTTTTAGTTTCATGAAGAGAAGTCCCTGAACCTTTTCGTTCTGAGAAGAGAAGTCCCTTAACCTTTTAGTTCCTGAAGAGAAGTCCCTGAACCTTTTAGTTCTATGAAGAGAAGTCCCTGAACCCTGAAGAGAAGTTCCTGAACCTTTTAGTTCTTTAAAGAGACGCTCCTGAACCTTTTAGTTCCTAAAGAGAAGTCCCTGAACCTTTTAGTTCTATGAGGAGAAGTCCCTGAACCTTTTTGTCCCTGAAGAGAAGTCCCTGAACCTCTTAGTTATATGAAGAGAAGTCGCTGAATCTTTTAGTTCAATGATGAGAATTCCCTGAACCTTTTAGTTCTATGATGAGAATTGCCTGAACCTTTTAGTTCCTGAAGAGAAGTCCATGAACCTTTTAATTCTTTAAAGAGAAGTTTCTGAACCTTTTAGATATTCAAAGAGAAGTCCCTGAACCTTTTAGTTCTTTGAAGAGAAGTCCCTGAGCCTTTTAGTTCTATGAAGAGAAGTCCCTGAACCTTTTAGTTCCTGAAGAGAAGTTCCTGAACCATTTAGATCTTTAAAGAGAAGTCCCTGAACCTTTTAGTTCTATGACGAGAAATCCCTGAACCTTTAAGTTCCTGAAGAGCAGTCCCTGAGCCTTTTAGTTCTATGAAGAGAAGTCCCTGAGTATTTTAATTCTATGAATAGAAGTCCCTGCACCTTTTAGTTTCATGAAGAGAAGTCCCTGAACCTTTTAGTTCTGAGAAGAGAAGTCCCTTAACCTTTTAGTTCCTGAAGAGAAGTCCCTGAACCTTTTAGTTCGATGAAGAGAAGTCCCTGAACCCTGAAGCGAAGTTCCTGAACCTTTTAGTTCTTTAAAGAGACGCCCCTGAACCTTTTAGTTCCTGAAGAGAAGTCCCTGAACCTTTTAGTTATATGAAGAGAAGTCCCTGAATCTTTTAGTTCCTGAAGAGAAGTCCCTGAACCTTTTAGTTCTTTGAAGAGAGGTCCCTGAACCTTTTAGTTCTATGAAGAGAAGTCCCTGAACCTTTTTGTTCCTGAAGAGAAGTTCCTGAACCTTTTAGTTCCTGAAGAGAAGTCCATGAACCTTTTATGTCTATGAAGAGAAGTTCCTGAACCTTTTTGGTTCTGTGAAGAGAAGTCCCTGAACCTTTTAGTTCCTGAAGAGAAGTCCCTGAACCTTTTAGTTCTTGAAAGAGAAGTCCCTGCACCTTTTAGTTCTACGAAGAGATGTCCCTGAACCTTTTAGATCTTTAAAGAGACGTCCCTGAACCTTTTAGTTCCTGAAGAGAAGTCCCTGAACCTGTTAGGTCTATGAAGAGAAGTCCCTGAACCTTTTAGTTCCTGAAGAGAAGTCCCTGAACCTTTTAGTTCCATAAAGAGAAGTCCCTGAACCTTTTAGTTCCTGAAGAGAAGTCTGTGAACCTTTTAGTTCCATAAAGAGATGTTCCTGAACATTTTAGTTCTATGAAGAGAAGTCCCTGAACCTTTTAGTTCCTGAAGAGAAGTCTGTGAACCTTTTAGTTCCTGAAGAGAAGTCCCTGAACCTGTTAGGTCTATGAAGAGAAGTCCCTGAACCTGTTAGGTCTATGAAGAGAAGTTCCTGAACCTTTTAGTTCTATGAAGAGAAGTCCCTGAACCTTTTAGTTCCTGAAGAGAAGTCCCTGAACCTTTTCGTTCTGAGAAGAGAAGTCCCTTAACCTTTTAGTTCCTGAAGAGAAGTCCCTGAACCTTTTAGTTCTATGAAGAGAAGTCCCTGAACCCTGAAGAGAAGTTCCTGAACCTTTTAGTTCTTTAAAGAGACGCCCCTGAACCTTTTAGTTCCTAAAGAGAAGTCCCTGAACCTTTTAGTTCTATGAGGAGAAGTCCCTGAACCTTTTTGTCCCTGAAGAGAAGTCCCTGAACCTTTTAGTTATATGAAGAGAAGTCGCTGAATCTTTTAGTTCAATGATGAGAATTCCCTGAACCTTTTAGTTCTATGATGAGAATTGCCTGAACCTTTTAGTTCCTGAAGAGAAGTCCATGAACCTTTTAATTCTTTAAAGAGAAGTTTCTGAACCTTTTAGATATTCAAAGAGAAGTCCCTGAACCTTTTAGTTCTTTGAAGAGAAGTCCCTGAGCCTTTTAGTTCTATGAAGAGAAGTCCCTGAACCTTTTAGTTCCTGAAGAGAAGTTCCTGAACCATTTAGATCTTTAAAGAGAAGTCCCTGAACCTTTTAGTTCTATGACGAGAAATCCCTGAACCTTTAAGTTCCTGAAGAGCAGTCCCTGAGCCTTTTAGTTCTATGAAGAGAAGTCCCTGAGTATTTTAATTCTATGAATAGAAGTCCCTGCACCTTTTAGTTTCATGAAGAGAAGTCCCTGAACCTTTTAGTTCTTTAAAGAGACGCCCCTGAACCTTTTAGTTCCTGAAGAGAAGTCCCTGAACCTTTTAGTTATATGAAGAGAAGTCCCTGAATCTTTTAGTTCCTGAAGAGAAGTCCCTGAACCTTTTAGTTCTTTGAAGAGAGGTCCCTGAACCTTTTAGTTCTATGAAGAGAAGTCCCTGAACCTTTTTGTTCCTGAAGAGAAGTTCCTGAACCTTTTAGTTCCTGAAGAGAAGTCCATGAACCTTTTATGTCTATGAAGAGAAGTTCCTGAACCTTTTTGGTTCTGTGAAGAGAAGTCCCTGAACCTTTTAGTTCCTGAAGAGAAGTCCCTGAACCTTTTAGTTCTTGAAAGAGAAGTCCCTGCACCTTTTAGTTCTACGAAGAGATGTCCCTGAACCTTTTAGATCTTTAAAGAGACGTCCCTGAACCTTTTAGTTCCTGAAGAGAAGTCCCTGAACCTGTTAGGTCTATGAAGAGAAGTCCCTGAACCTTTTAGTTCCTGAAGAGAAGTCCCTGAACCTTTTAGTTCCATAAAGAGATGTTCCTGAACATTTTAGTTCTATGAAGAGAAGTCCCTGAACCTTTTAGTTCCTGAAGAGAAGTCTGTGAACCTTTTAGTTCCATAAAGAGATGTTCCTGAACATTTTAGTTCTATGAAGAGAAGTCCCTGAACCTTTTAGTTCCTGAAGAGAAGTCTGTGAACCTTTTAGTTCCTGAAGAGAAGTCCCTGAACCTGTTAGGTCTATGAAGAGAAGTCCCTGAACCTGTTAGGTCTATGAAGAGAAGTTCCTGAACCTTTTAGTTCTATGAAGAGAAGTCCCTGAACCTTTTAGTTCCTGAAGAGAAGTCCCTGAACCTTTTAGTTCTTTAAAGAGAAGTCCCTGAACCTCTTAGTTCCTGAAGAGAAGTTTCTGAACCTTTTAGTTTTATGAAGAGAAGTCCCTGAACCCTGAAGAGAAGTTCCTGAACCTTTTTGTTCTTTAAAGAGACGCCCCTGAACCTTTTACTTCCTGAAGAGAAGTCCCTGAACCTTTTAGTTCTATGAGGAGAAGTCCCTGAACCTTTTTGTTCCTGAAGAGAAGTCCCTGAATCTTTTAGTTCTATGATGAGAATTCCCTGAACCTTTTAGTTCTATGATGAGAATTGCCTGAACCTTTTAGTTCCTGAAGAGAAGTCCATGAACCTTTTAGTTCTTTAAAGAGAAGTTTCTGAACCTTTTAGATATTCAAAGAGAAGTCCCTGAACCTTTTAGTTCTTTGAAGAGATGTCCCTGAGCATTTTAGTTCTATGAAGAGAAGTCCCTGAACCTTTTAGTTCCTGAAGAGAAGTTCCTGAACCTTTTAGATCTTTAAAGAGAAGTCCCTGAACCTTTTAGTTCTATGACGAGAAATCCCTGAACCTTTAAGTTCCTGAAGAGCAGTCCCTGAACCTTTTAGTTCTTTGAAGAGAAGTCCCTGAACCTTTTAGTTCCGGAAGAGAAGTCCCTGAACATTTTAGTTCTATGAAGAGAAGTCCCTGAACCTTTTAGTTCCTGAAGAGAAGTCCCTGAACCTTTTAGTTCTTTGAAGAGAAGTCCCTTAACCTTTTAGTTCTATGAAGAGAAGTCCCTGAACCTTTTAGTTCCTGAAGAGAAGTCCCTGAACCTTTTAGATCTTTGAAGAGAAGTCCCTTAACCTTTTAGTTCTATGAAGAGAAGTCCCTGAACCTTTTAGTTCTCTGAAGAGAAGTCCCTGAACCTTTTAGATCTTTAAAGAGACGTCCCTGAAACTTTTAGTTCTATGACGAGAAGTCTCTGAACCTTTTAGTTCCTGAAGAGAAGTCTGTGAACCTTTTAGTTCCTGAAGAGAAGTCCCTGAACCTGTTAGGTCTATGAAGAGAAGTCCCTGAACCTTTTAGTTCTATGAAGAGAAGTCCCTGAACATTTTAGTTCCTGAAGAGAAGTTCCTGAACCTTTTAGTTCCTGAAGAGAAGTCCATGAACCTTTTATGTCTATGAAGAGAAGTTCCTGAACCTTTTAGTTCTGTGAAGAGAAGTCCCTGAACCTTTTAGTTCCTGAAGAGAAGTCCCTGAACCTTTTAGTTCTTGAAAGAGAAGTCCCTGCACCTTTTAGTTCTATGAAGAGAAGTCACTGAACCTTTTAGTTCCTGAAGAGAAGTCTCTGAACCTTTTAGTTCTTTAAAGAGAAGTCCCTGAACCTCTTAGTTGCTGAAGAGAAGTTTCTGAACTTTTTAGATCTTCAAAGAGAAGTCTCTGAACCTTTTAGTTCTTTGAAGAGAAGTCCCTGAGCCTTTTACTTCCTGAAGAGAAGTCACTGAACCTTTTAGTTCTATGAGGAGAAGTCCCTGAACCTTTTTGTTCCTGAAGAGAAGTCCCTGAACCTTTTAGTTATATGAAGAGAAGTCCCTGAATCTTTTAGTTCTATGATGAGAATTCCCTGAACCTTTTAGTTCTATGATGAGAATTGCCTGAACCTTTTAGTTCCTGAAGAGAAGTCCATGAACCTTTAAGTTCTTTAAAGAGAAGTTTCTGAACCTTTTAGATATTCAAAGAGAAGTCCCTGAACCTTTTAGTTCTTTGAAGAGATGTCCCTGAGCCTTTTAGTTCTATGAAGAGAAGTCCCTGAACCTTTTAGTTCCTGAAGAGAAGTTCCTGAACCTTTTAGATCTTTAAAGAGAAGTCCCTGAACCTTTTAGTTCTATGACGAGAAATCCCTGAACCTTTAAGTTCCTGAAGAGCAGTCCCTGAACCTTTTAGTTCTTTGAAGAGAAGTCCCTGAACCTTTTAGTTCCGGAAGAGAAGTCCCTAAACATTTTAGTTCTATGAAGAGAAGTCCCTGAACCTTTTAGTTCCTGAAGAGAAGTCCCTGAACCTTTTAGTTCTTTGAAGAGAAGTCCCTTAACCTTTTAGTTCTATGAAGAGAAGTCCCTGAACCTTTTAGTTCCTGAAGAGAAGTCCCTGAACCTTTTAGATCTTTGAAGAGAAGTCCCTTAACCTTTTAGTTCTATGAAGAGAAGTCCCTGAACCTTTTAGTTCTCTGAAGAGAAGTCCCTGAACCTTTTAGATCTTTAAAGAGACGTCCCTGAAACTTTTAGTTCTATGACGAGAAGTCTCTGAACCTTTTAGTTCCTGAAGAGAAGTCTGTGAACCTTTTAGTTCCTGAAGAGAAGTCCCTGAACCTGTTAGGTCTATGAAGAGAAGTCCCTGAACCTGTTAGGTCTATGAAGAGAAGTCCCTGAACCTTTTAGTTCTATGAAGAGAAGTCCCTGAACATTTTAGTTCCTGAAGAGAAGTTCCTGAACCTTTTAGTTCCTGAAGAGAAGTCCATGAACCTTTTATGTCTATGAAGAGAAGTTCCTGAACCTTTTAGTTCTGTGAAGAGAAGTCCCTGAACCTTTTAGTTCCTGAAGAGAAGTCCCTGAACCTTTTAGTTCTTGAAAGAGAAGTCCCTGCACCTTTTAGTTCTATGAAGAGAAGTCACTGAACCTTTTAGTTCCTGAAGAGAAGTCTCTGAACCTTTTAGTTCTTTAAAGAGAAGTCCCTGAACCTCTTAGTTGCTGAAGAGAAGTTTCTGAACTTTTTAGATCTTCAAAGAGAAGTCCCTGAACCTTTTAGTTCTTTGAAGAGAAGTCCCTGAGCCTTTTAGTTCTATGAAGAGAAGTCCCTGAGCATTTTAATTCTATGAATAGAAGTCCCTGCACCTTTTAGTTTCATGAAGAGAAGTCCCTGAACCTTTTAGTTCTGAGATGAGAAGTCCCTTAACCTTTTAGTTCCTGAAGAGAAGTCCCTGAACCTTTTAGTTCGAGGAAGAGAAGTCCCTGAACCCTGAAGCGAAGTTCCTGAACCTTTTAGTTCTTTAAAGAGACGCCCCTGAACCTTTTAGTTCCTGAAGAAAAGTCCCTGAACCTTTTAGTTATATGAAGAGAAGTCCCTGAATCTTTTAGTTCCTGAAGAGAAGTCCCTGAACCTTTTAGTTCTTTGAAGAGAAGTCCCTGAACCTTTTAGTTCTATGAAGAGAAGTCCCTGAACCTTTTTGTTCCTGAAGAGAAGTTCCTGAACCTTTTAGTTCCTGAAGAGAAGTCCATGAACCTTTTATGTCTATGAAGAGAAGTTCCTGAACCTTTTAGTTCTGTGAAGAGAAGTCCCTGAACCTTTTAGTTCCTGAAGAGAAGTCCCTGAACCTTTTAGTTCTTGAAAGAGAAGTCACTGAACCTTTTAGTTCCTGAAGAGAAGTCCCTGAACCTTTTAGTTCTTTAAAGAGAAGTCCCTGAACCTCTTAGTTCCTGAAGAGAAGTTTCTGAACCTTTTAGATCTTCAAAGAGAAGTCCCTGAACCTTTTAGTTCTTTGAAGAGAAGTCCCTGAGCCTTTTAATTCTATGAAGAGAAGTCCCTGAGCATTTTGATTCTATGAATAGAAGTCCCTGCACCTTTTAGTTTCATGAAGAGAAGTCCCTGAACCTTTTCGTTCTGAGAAGAGAAGTCCCTTAACCTTTTAGTTCCTGAAGAGAAGTCCCTGAACCTTTTAGTTCTATGAAGAGAAGTCCCTGAACCCTGAAGAGAAGTTCCTGAACCTTTTAGTTCTTTAAAGAGACGCCCCTGAACCTTTTAGTTCCTAAAGAGAAGTCCCTGAACCTTTTAGTTCTATGAGGAGAAGTCCCTGAACCTTTTTGTCCCTGAAGAGAAGTCCCTGAACCTTTTAGTTATATGAAGAGAAGTCGCTGAATCTTTTAGTTCAATGATGAGAATTCCCTGAACCTTTTAGTTCTATGATGAGAATTGCCTGAACCTTTTAGTTCCTGAAGAGAAGTCCATGAACCTTTTAATTCTTTAAAGAGAAGTTTCTGAACCTTTTAGACTTTCAAAGAGAAGTCCCTGAACCTTTTAGTTCTTTGAAGAGAAGTCCCTGAGCCTTTTAGTTCTATGAAGAGAAGTCCCTGAACCTTTTAGTTCCTGAAGAGAAGTTCCTGAACCATTTAGATCTTTAAAGAGAAGTCCCTGAACCTTTTAGTTCTATGACGAGAAATCCCTGAACCTTTAAGTTCCTGAAGAGCAGTCCCTGAACCTTTTAGTTCTTTGAAGAGAAGTCCCTGAACCTTTTAGTTCTGAGAAGAGAAGTCCCTTAACCTTTTAGTTCCTGAAGAGAAGTCCATGAACCTTTTAGTTCTATGAAGAGAAGTCCCTGAACCTTTTAGTTCCTGAAGAGAAGTCAATAAACCTTTTAGTTCCTGAAGAGAAGTCCATAAACCTTTCAGTTCCTGAAAAGAAGTCCCTGAACCTTTTAGTTCTTTTAAGAGAAGTCCCTGAACCTTTTAATTCTATGAATAGAAGTCCCTGAACACTTTAGTTTTACAAAGAGACATCCCTGAACTTTTCAGTTCATGAAGAGAAGTTCCTGAACCTTTTAGATCTTTAAAGAGAAGTCCCTGAACCTTTTAGTTCTATGAAGAGAAGTCCCTGAACATTTTAGTTCTATGAAGAGAAGTCCCTGAACCTTTTAGTTCCTGAAGAGAAGTCCCTGAACCTTTTAGTTCTTTGAAGAGAAGTCCCTGAACCTTTTAGTTCTATGAAGAGAAGTCCCTGAACCTTTTAGTTCGTGAAGAGAAGTCCCTGAACCTTTTAGATATTTGAAGAGACGTCCCTGAAACTTCTATTTCTATGACGAGAAGTCCCTGAACCTTTTAGTTCCTGAAGAGAAGTCTGTGAACCTTTTAGTTCCTGAAGAGAAGTCCCTGAACCTGTTAGGTCTATGAAGAGAAGTCCCTGAACCTGTTAGGTCTATGAAGAGAAGTCCCTGAACCTTTTAGTTCTATGAAGAGAAGTCCCTGAACCTTTTAGTTCCTGAAGAGAAGTCCCTGAACCTTTTAGTTCTTGAAAGAGAAGTCCCTGCACCTTTTAGTTCTATGAAGAGAAGTCACTGAACCTTTTAGTTCTTTAAAGAGAAGTCCCTGAACCTTTTAGTTCTATGACGAGAAATCCCTGAACCTTTAAGTTCCTGAAGAGCAGTCCCTGAACCTTTTAGTTCTTTGAAGAGAAGTCCCTGAACCTTTTAGTTCTGAGAAGAGAAGTCCCTTAACCTTTTAGTTCCTGAAGAGAAGTCCATGAACCTTTTAGTTCTATGAAGAGAAGTCCCTGAACCTTTTAGTTATATGATGAGAAGTCCCTGAACCTTTTAGTTCCTGAAGAGAAGTCCATAAACCTTTCAGTTCCTGAAAAGAAGTCCCTGAACCTTTTAGTTCTTTTAAGAGAAGTCCCTGAAACTTTTAATTCTATGAATAGAAGTCCCTGAACACTTTAGTTTTACAAAGAGACATCCCTGAACTTTTCAGTTCATGAAGAGAAGTTCCTGAACCTTTTAGATCTTTAAAGAGAAGTCCCTGAACCTTTTAGTTCTATGACGAGAAATCCCTGAACCTTTTAGTTCTGAGAAGAGAAGTCCCTTAACCTTTTAGTTCCTGAAGAGAAGTCCCTGAACATTTTAGTTCTATGAAGAGAAGTCCCTGAACCTTTTAGTTCCTGAAGAGAAGTCCCTGAACCTTTTAGTTATTTGAAGAGAAGTCCCTGAACCTTTTAGTTCTATGAAGAGAAGTCCCTGAACCTTTTAGTTCGTGAAGAGAAGTCCCTGAACCTTTTAGATATTTGAAGAGACGTCCCTGAAACTTCTATTTCTATGACGAGAAGTCCCTGAACCTTTTAGTTCCTGAAGAGAAGTCTGTGAACCTTTTAGTTCCTGAAGAGAAGTCCCTGAACCTGTTAGGTCTATGAAGAGAAGTCCCTGAACCTGTTAGGTCTATGAAGAGAAGTCCCTGAACCTTTTAGTTCTATGAAGAGAAGTCCCTGAACCTTTTAGTTCCTGAAGAGAAGTCCCTGAACCTTTTAGTTCTTGAAAGAGAAGTCCTTGCACCTTTTAGTTCTATGAAGAGAAGTCACTGAACCTTTTAGTTCTTTAAAGAGAAGTCCCTGAACCTCTTAGTTCCTGAAGAGAAGTTTCTGAACCTTTTAGATCTTCAAAGAGAAGTCCCTGAACCTTCTAGTCCTTTGAAGAGAAGTCCCTGAGCATTTTAATTCTATGAATAGAAGTCCCTGCACCTTTTAGTTTCATGAAGAGAAGCCCCTGAACCTTTTACGTCTATGACGAGAAGTCCCTGAACCTTTTAGTTCCTGAAGAGAAGTCCCTGAACCTTTTAGATCTTCACAGAGAAGTCCCTGAACCTTTTAGTTCTATGAAGAGAAGTCCCTGAACCTATTTGTTCCTGAAGATAAGTCCCATAACCTTTGAGTTCTTTGAAGAGAAGTCCCTGAACCTTTTAGTTCTCTGAAGAGAAGTCCCTTAACCGTTTAGTTTTATGAAGAGAAGTCCCTGAAACTTTTAGTTTTTTAAAGAGACGTCCCTGAACCTTTTAGTTCTTTAAAGAGAAGTCCCTGAACATTTTAGTTCCTGAAGAGAAGTCCCTGAACCTTTTAGTTCTATGAAAAGAAGTCCCTGAACCCTGAAGAGAAGTTCCTGAACCTTTTAGTTCTTTAAAGAGACGCCCCTGAACCTTTTAGTTCCTGAAGAGAAGTCCCTGAACCTTTTAGTTCTATGAGGAGAAGTCCCTGAACCTTTTTGTTCCTGAAGAGAAGTCCCTGAACCTTTTAGTTCTATGAGGAGAAGTCCCTGAACCTTTTAGTTCCTGAAGAGAAGTCCCTGAACCTTTTAGTTCTATGAGGAGAATTGCCTGAACCTTTTAGTTCCTGAAGAGAAGTCCATGAACCTTTTAATTCATTAAAGAGAAGTTTCTGAACCTTTTAGATATTCAAAGAGAAGTCCCTGAACCTTTTAGTTCTTTGAAGAGAAGTCCCTGAGCCTTTTAGTTCTATGAAGAGAAGTCCCTAAACCGTTTAGTTCCTGAAGAGAAGTTCCTGAACCTTTTAGATCTTTAAAGAGAAGTCCCTGAACCTTTTAGTTCTATGACGAGAAATCCCTGAACCTTTAAGTTCCTGAAGAGCAGTCCCTGAACCTTTTAGTTCTTTGAAGAGAAGTCCCTGAACCTTTTAGTTCTGAGAAGAGAAGTCCCTTAACCTTTTAGTTCCTGAAGAGAAGTCCATGAACCTTTTAGTTCTATGAAGAGAAGTCCCTGAACCTTTTAGTTATATGATGAGAAGTCCCTGAACATTTTAGTTCCTGAAGAGAAGTCCATGAACCTTTCAGTTCCTGAAAAGAAGTCCCTGAACCTTTTAGTTCTTTGAAGAGAAGTCCCTGAACCTTTTAATTCTATGAATAGAAGTCCCTGAACACTTTAGTTTTACAAAGAGACATCCCTGAACTTTTCAGTTCATGAAGAGAAGTTCCTGAACCTTTTAGTTCCAGAAGAGAAGTGCCTGAACCTTTAAGTTCTTTAAAGAGACGTCCCTGAACCTTTGAGTTCCAGAAGAAAAGTCCCTGAACCTTTAAGTTCTTAGAAGAGAAGTCCCTGAACCTTTTAGATCTTAAATTGGAAGTCCCTGAACCTTTTAGTTCCTGAAGAGAAGTCCCTGAACCTGTTAGGTCTATAAAGAGAAGTCCCTGAACCTTTTAGTTCTTGGAAGAGAAGTCCCTGAACCTTTTAGTTCTATGAAGAGAAGTCCCTGATCCTTTTAGTTCCTGAAGAGAAGTTCCTGAACCTTTCAGATCTTTAAAGAGAAGTCCCTGAACCTTTTAGTTCTATGATGAGAAGTCCCTGAACCTTTTAGTTCTGAGAAGAGAAGTCCCTTAACCTTTTAGTTCCTGAAGAGAAGTCCCTGAACCTTTTAGTTCGATGAAGAGAAGTCCCTGAACCCTGAAGCGAAGTTCCTGAACCTTTTAGTTCTTTAAAGAGACGCCCCTGAACCTTTTAGTTCCTGAAGAGAAGTCCCTGAACCTTTTAGTTATATGAAGAGAAGTCCCTGAATCTTTTAGTTCCTGAAGAGAAGTCCCTGAACCTTTTAGTTCTTTGAAGAGAAGTCCCTGAACCTTTTAGTTCTATGAAGAGAAGTCCCTGAACCTTTTTGTTCCTGAAGAGAAGTTCCTGAACCTTTTAGTTCCTGAAGAGAAGTCCATGAACCTTTTATGTCTATGAAGAGAAGTTCCTGAACCTTTTAGTTCTGTGAAGAGAAGTCCCTGAACCTTTTAGTTCCTGAAGAGAAGTCCCTGAACCTTTTAGTTCTTGAAAGAGAAGTCCCTGCACCTTTTAGTTCTATGAAGAGAAGTCACTGAACCTTTTAGTTCCTGAAGAGAAGTCCCTGAACCTTTTAGTTCTTTAAAGAGAAGTCCCTGAACCTCTTAGTTCCTGAAGAGAAGTTTCTGAACCTTTTAGATCTTCAAAGAGAAGTCCCTGAACCTTTTAGTTCTTTGAAGAGAAGTCCCTGAGCCTTTTAGTTCTATGAAGAGAAGTCCCTGAGCATTTTAATTCTATGAATAGAAGTCCCTGCACCTTTTAGTTTCATGAAGAGAAGTCCCTGAACCTTTTCGTTCTGAGAAGAGAAGTCCCTTAACCTTTTAGTTCCTGAAGAGAAGTCCCTGAACCTTTTAGTTCTATGAAGAGAAGTCCCTGAACCCTGAAGAGAAGTTCCTGAACCTTTTAGTTCTTTAAAGAGACGCCCCTGAACCTTTTAGTTCCTAAAGAGAAGTCCCTGAACCTTTTAGTTCTATGAGGAGAAGTCCCTGAACCTTTTTGTCCCTGAAGAGCAGTCCCTGAACCTTTTAGTTATCTGAAGAGAAGTCGCTGAATCTTTTAGTTCAATGATGAGAATTCCCTGAACCTTTTAGTTCTATGATGAGAATTGCCTGAACCTTTTAGTTCCTGAAGAGAAGTCCATGAACCTTTTAATTCTTTAAAGAGAAGTTTCTGAACCTTTTAGATATTCAAAGAGAAGTCCCTGAACCTTTTAGTTCTTTGAAGAGAAGTCCCTGAGCCTTTTAGTTCTATGAAGAGAAGTCCCTGAACCTTTTAGTTCCTGAAGAGAAGTTCCTGAACCATTTAGATCTTTAAAGAGAAGTCCCTGAACCTTTTAGTTCTATGACGAGAAATCCCTGAACCTTTAAGTTCCTGAAGAGCAGTCCCTGAACCTTTTAGTTCTTTGAAGAGAAGTCCCTGAACCTTTTAGTTCTGAGAAGAGAAGTCCCTTAACCTTTTAGTTCCTGAAGAGAAGTCCATGAACCTTTTAGTTCTATGAAGAGAAGTCCCTGAACCTTTTAGTTCCTGAAGAGAAGTCCATAAACCTTTTAGTTCCTGAAGAGAAGTCCATAAACCTTTCAGTTCCTGAAAAGAAGTCCCTGAACCTTTTAGTTCTTTTAAGAGAAGTCCCTGAACCTTTTAATTCTATGAATAGAAGTCCCTGAACACTTTAGTTTTACAAAGAGACATCCCTGAACTTTTCAGTTCATGAAGAGAAGTTCCTGAACCTTTTAGATCTTTAAAGAGAAGTCCCTGAACCTTTTAGTTCTATGACGAGAAATCCCTGAACCTTTTAGTTCTGAGAAGAGAAGTCCCTTAACCTTTTAGTTCCTGAAGAGAAGTCCCTGAACATTTTAGTTCTATGAAGAGAAGTCCCTGAACCTTTTAGTTCCTGAAGAGAAGTCCCTGAACCTTTTAGTTCTTTGAAGAGAAGTCCCTGAACCTTTTAGCTCTATGAAGAGAAGTCCCTGAACCTTTTAGTTCGTGAAGAGAAGTCCCTGAACCTTTTAGATATTTGAAGAGACGTCCCTGAAACTTCTATTTCTATGACGAGAAGTCCCTGAACCTTTTAGTTCCTGAAGAGAAGTCTGTGAACCTTTTAGTTCCTGAAGAGAAGTCCCTGAACCTGTTAGGTCTATGAAGAGAAGTCCCTGAACCTGTTAGGTCTATGAAGAGAAGTCCCTGAACCTTTTAGTTCTATGAAGAGAAGTCCCTGAACCTTTTAGTTCCTGAAGAGAAGTCCCTGAACCTTTTAGTTCTTGAAAGAGAAGTCCCTGCGCCTTTTAGTTCTATGAAGAGAAGTCACTGAACCTTTTAGTTCTTTAAAGAGAAGTCCCTGAACCTTTTAGTTCCTGAAGAGAAGTTCCTGAACCATTTAGATCTTTAAAGAGAAGTCCCTGAACCTTTTAGTTCTATGACGAGAAATCCCTGAACCTTTAAGTTCCTGAAGAGCAGTCCCTGAACCTTTTAGTTCTTTGAAGAGAAGTCCCTGAACCTTTTAGTTCTGAGAAGAGAAGTCCCTTAACCTTTTAGTTCCTGAAGAGAAGTCCATGAACCTTTTAGTTCTATGAAGAGAAGTCCCTGAACCTTTTAGTTATATGATGAGAAGTCCCTGAACCTTTTAGTTCCTGAAGAGAAGTCCATAAACCTTTCAGTTCCTGAAAAGAAGTCCCTGAACCTTTTAGTTCTTTTAAGAGAAGTCCCTGAAACTTTTAATTCTATGAATAGAAGTCCCTGAACGCTTTAGTTTTACAAAGAGACATCCCTGAACTTTTCAGTTCATGAAGAGAAGTCCCTGAACCTTTTAGATCTTTAAAGAGAAGTCCCTGAACCTTTTAGTTCTATGACGAGAAATCCCTGAACCTTTTAGTTCTGAGAAGAGAAGTCCCTGAACATTTTAGTTCTATGAAGAGAAGTCCCTGAACCTTTTAGTTCCTGAAGAGAAGTCCCTGAACCTTTTAGTTCTTTGAAGAGAAGTCCCTGAACCTTTTAGTTTTATGAAGAGAAGTCCCTGAACCTTTTAGTTCGTGAAGAGAAGTCCCTGAACCTTTTAGATATTTGAAGAGACGTCCCTGAGACTTCTATTTCTATGACGAGAAGTCCCTGAACCTTTTTGTTCCTGAAGAGAAGTTCCTGAACCTTTTAGTTCCTGAAGAGAAGTCCATGAACCTTTTATGTCTATGAAGAGAAGTTCCTGAACCTTTTAGTTCTGTGAAGAGAAGTCCCTGAACCTTTTAGTTCCTGAAGAGAAGTCCCTGAACCTTTTAGTTCTTGAAAGAGAAGTCCCTGCACCTTTTAGTTCTATGAAGAGAAGTCACTGAACCTTTTAGTTCCTGAAGAGAAGTCCCTGAACCTTTTAGTTCTTTAAAGAGAAGTCCCTGAACCTCTTAGTTCCTGAAGAGAAGTTTCTGAACCTTTTAGATCTTCAAAGAGAAGTCCCTGAACCTTTTAGTTCTTTGAAGAGAAGTCCCTGAGCCTTTTAGTTCTATGAAGAGAAGTCCCTGAGCATTTTAATTCTATGAATAGAAGTCCCTGCACCTTTTAGTTTCATGAAGAGAAGTCCCTGAACCTTTTCGTTCTGAGAAGAGAAGTCCCTTAACCTTTTAGTTCCTGAAGAGAAGTCCCTGAACCTTTTAGTTCTATGAAGAGAAGTCCCTGAACCCTGAAGAGAAGTTCCTGAACCTTTTAGTTCTTTAAAGAGACGCCCCTGAACCTTTTAGTTCCTAAAGAGAAGTCCCTGAACCTTTTAGTTCTATGAGGAGAAGTCCCTGAACCTTTTTGTCCCTGAAGAGCAGTCCCTGAACCTTTTAGTTATCTGAAGAGAAGTCGCTGAATCTTTTAGTTCAATGATGAGAATTCCCTGAACCTTTTAGTTCTATGATGAGAATTGCCTGAACCTTTTAGTTCCTGAAGAGAAGTCCATGAACCTTTTAATTCTTTAAAGAGAAGTTTCTGAACCTTTTAGATATTCAAAGAGAAGTCCCTGAACCTTTTAGTTCTTTGAAGAGAAGTCCCTGAGCCTTTTAGTTCTATGAAGAGAAGTCCCTGAACCTTTTAGTTCCTGAAGAGAAGTTCCTGAACCATTTAGATCTTTAAAGAGAAGTCCCTGAACCTTTTAGTTCTATGACGAGAAATCCCTGAACCTTTAAGTTCCTGAAGAGCAGTCCCTGAACCTTTTAGTTCTTTGAAGAGAAGTCCCTGAACCTTTTAGTTCTGAGAAGAGAAGTCCCTTAACCTTTTAGTTCCTGAAGAGAAGTCCATGAACCTTTTAGTTCTATGAAGAGAAGTCCCTGAACCTTTTAGTTCCTGAAGAGAAGTCCATAAACCTTTTAGTTCCTGAAGAGAAGTCCATAAACCTTTCAGTTCCTGAAAAGAAGTCCCTGAACCTTTTAGTTCTTTTAAGAGAAGTCCCTGAACCTTTTAATTCTATGAATAGAAGTCCCTGAACACTTTAGTTTTACAAAGAGACATCCCTGAACTTTTCAGTTCATGAAGAGAAGTTCCTGAACCTTTTAGATCTTTAAAGAGAAGTCCCTGAACCTTTTAGTTCTATGACGAGAAATCCCTGAACCTTTTAGTTCTGAGAAGAGAAGTCCCTTAACCTTTTAGTTCCTGAAGAGAAGTCCCTGAACATTTTAGTTCTATGAAGAGAAGTCCCTGAACCTTTTAGTTCCTGAAGAGAAGTCCCTGAACCTTTTAGTTCTTTGAAGAGAAGTCCCTGAACCTTTTAGCTCTATGAAGAGAAGTCCCTGAACCTTTTAGTTCGTGAAGAGAAGTCCCTGAACCTTTTAGATATTTGAAGAGACGTCCCTGAAACTTCTATTTCTATGACGAGAAGTCCCTGAACCTTTTAGTTCCTGAAGAGAAGTCTGTGAACCTTTTAGTTCCTGAAGAGAAGTCCCTGAACCTGTTAGGTCTATGAAGAGAAGTCCCTGAACCTGTTAGGTCTATGAAGAGAAGTCCCTGAACCTTTTAGTTCTATGAAGAGAAGTCCCTGAACCTTTTAGTTCCTGAAGAGAAGTCCCTGAACCTTTTAGTTCTTGAAAGAGAAGTCCCTGCGCCTTTTAGTTCTATGAAGAGAAGTCACTGAACCTTTTAGTTCTTTAAAGAGAAGTCCCTGAACCTTTTAGTTCCTGAAGAGAAGTTCCTGAACCATTTAGATCTTTAAAGAGAAGTCCCTGAACCTTTTAGTTCTATGACGAGAAATCCCTGAACCTTTAAGTTCCTGAAGAGCAGTCCCTGAACCTTTTAGTTCTTTGAAGAGAAGTCCCTGAACCTTTTAGTTCTGAGAAGAGAAGTCCCTTAACCTTTTAGTTCCTGAAGAGAAGTCCATGAACCTTTTAGTTCTATGAAGAGAAGTCCCTGAACCTTTTAGTTATATGATGAGAAGTCCCTGAACCTTTTAGTTCCTGAAGAGAAGTCCATAAACCTTTCAGTTCCTGAAAAGAAGTCCCTGAACCTTTTAGTTCTTTTAAGAGAAGTCCCTGAAACTTTTAATTCTATGAATAGAAGTCCCTGAACGCTTTAGTTTTACAAAGAGACATCCCTGAACTTTTCAGTTCATGAAGAGAAGTCCCTGAACCTTTTAGATCTTTAAAGAGAAGTCCCTGAACCTTTTAGTTCTATGACGAGAAATCCCTGAACCTTTTAGTTCTGAGAAGAGAAGTCCCTGAACATTTTAGTTCTATGAAGAGAAGTCCCTGAACCTTTTAGTTCCTGAAGAGAAGTCCCTGAACCTTTTAGTTCTTTGAAGAGAAGTCCCTGAACCTTTTAGTTTTATGAAGAGAAGTCCCTGAACCTTTTAGTTCGTGAAGAGAAGTCCCTGAACCTTTTAGATATTTGAAGAGACGTCCCTGAGACTTCTATTTCTATGACGAGAAGTCCCTGAACCTTTTAGTTCCTGAAGAGAAGTCTGTGAACCTCTTAGTTCCTGAAGAGAAGTCCCTGAACCTGTTAGGTCTATGAAGAGAAGTCCCTGAACCTGTTAGGTCTATGAAGAGAAGTCCCTGAACCTTTTAGTTCTATGAAGAGAAGTCCCTGAACCTTTTAGTTCCTGAAGAGAAGTCCCTGAACCTTTTAGTTCTTGAAAGAGAAGTCCTTGCACCTTTTAGTTCTATGAAGAGAAGTCACTGAACCTTTTAGTTCTTTAAAGAGAAGTCCCTGAACCTCTTAGTTCCTGAAGAGAAGTTTCTGAACCTTTTAGATCTTCAAAGAGAAGTCCCTGAACCTTCTAGTCCTTTGAAGAGAAGTCCCTGAGCATTTTAATTCTATGAATAGAAGTCCCTGCACCTTTTAGTTTCATGAAGAGAAGCCCCTGAACCTTTTACGTCTATGACGAGAAGTCCCTGAACCGTTTAGTTCCTGAAGAGAAGTCCCTGAACCTTTTAGATCTTCACAGAGAAGTCCCTGAACCTTTTAGTTCTATGAAGAGAAGTCCCTGAACCTATTTGTTCCTGAAGATAAGTCCCATAACCTTTGAGTTCTTTGAAGAGAAGTCCCTGAACCTTTTAGTTCTCTGAAGAGAAGTCCCTTAACCGTTTAGTTTTATGAAGAGAAGTCCCTGAAACTTTTAGTTTTTTAAAGAGACGTCCCTGAACCTTTTAGTTCTTTAAAGAGAAGTCCCTGAACATTTTAGTTCCTGAAGAGAAGTCCCTGAACCTTTTAGTTCTATGAAAAGAAGTCCCTGAACCCTGAAGAGAAGTTCCTGAACCTTTTAGTTCTTTAAAGAGACGCCCCTGAACCTTTTAGATCCTGAAGAGAAGTCCCTGAACCTTTTAGTTCTATGAGGAGAAGTCCCTGAACCTTTTTGTTCCTGAAGAGAAGTCCCTGAACCTTTTAGTTCTATGAGGAGAAGTCCCTGAACCTTTTAGTTCCTGAAGAGAAGTCCCTGAACCTTTTAGTTCTATGAGGAGAATTGCCTGAACCTTTTAGTTCCTGAAGAGAAGTCCATGAACCTTTTAATTCTTTAA
Organism: Symphodus melops; assembly: GCF_947650265.1. Lineage (NCBI taxonomy): Eukaryota > Metazoa > Chordata > Actinopteri > Labriformes > Labridae > Symphodus > Symphodus melops. The sequence goes on along the minus strand of NC_136700.1, from coordinate 18,121,952 downwards.
AGAGAAGTTCCTGAACCTTTTAGATCTTTAAAGAGAAGTCCCTGAACCTTTTAGTTCTATGACGAGAAATCCCTGAACCTTTAAGTTCCTGAAGAGCAGTCCCTGAACCTTTTAGTTCTTTGAAGAGAAGTCCCTGAACCTTTTAGTTCTGAGAAGAGAAGTCCCTTAACCTTTTAGTTCCTGAAGAGAAGTCCATGAACCTTTTAGTTCTATGAAGAGAAGTCCCTGAACCTTTTAGTTATATGATGAGAAGTCCCTGAACATTTTAGTTCCTGAAGAGAAGTCCATGAACCTTTCAGTTCCTGAAAAGAAGTCCCTGAACCTTTTAGTTCTTTGAAGAGAAGTCCCTGAACCTTTTAATTCTATGAATAGAAGTCCCTGAACACTTTAGTTTTACAAAGAGACATCCCTGAACTTTTCAGTTCATGAAGAGATGTTCCTGAACCTTTTAGTTCCAGAAGAGAAGTCCCTGAACCTTTAAGTTCTTTAAAGAGACGTCCCTGAACCTTTGAGTTCCAGAAGAAAAGTCCCTGAACCTTTAAGTTCTTAGAAGAGAAGTCCCTGAACCTTTTAGATCTTAAATTGGAAGTCCCTGAACCTTTTAGTTCCTGAAGAGAAGTCCCTGAACCTGTTAGGTCTATGAAGAGAAGTCCCTGAACCTTTTAGTTCTTGGAAGAGAAGTCCCTGAACCTTTTAGTTCTATGAAGAGAAGTCCCTGATCCTTTTAGTTCCTGAAGAGAAGTTCCTGAACCTTTCAGATCTTTAAAGAGAAGTCCCTGAACCTTTTAGTTCTATGATGAGAAGTCCCTGAACCTTTTAGTTCCTGAAGAGAATTCCATGAACCTTTTAAGTCTATATAGAGAAGTCCCTGAACGTTTTAGTTCTTGGAAGAGAAGTTCCTGAACTTTTTAATTCTGGGAAGAGAAGTCCCTGAACCTTTTAGTTCCTGAAGAGAAGTCCACGAACCTTTTAGTTCTTTAAAGAGAAGTGCCTGAACCTTTTATTTCCATGAAGAGAAGTCCCTGAACCTTTTAGTTATAAGATGAGAAGTCCCTAAACCTTTTAGTTCTATGAAGAGAAGTCCCTGAACCTTTTAGTTCTTTAAAGAGAAGTCCCTGAACCTTTTAGTTCTATGAAGAGAAGTCCCTGAACCTTTTAGTTCTATGATGTGAAGTCTCTGAACCTTTTAGTTCTATGATGAAAAGTCCCTGAACCTTTTAGTTCCTGAAGAGAAGTCCCTGAACCTTTTAGTTCCTGAAGAGAAGTTTCTGAACCTTTTAGATCTTCAAAGAGAAGTCCCTGAACCTTTTAGTTCTATAAAGAGAAGTCCCTGAACCTTTTAGTTCTATGATGAGAAGTCCCTAAACCTTTTAGTTCCTGAAGAGAAGTCCCTGAACCTTTTAGTTCTTTGAAGAGAAGTCCCTGAACCTTTTAGTTCCATGAAGAGAAGTCCCTGAACCTTCTAGTTTCTGAAGAGAAGTCCCTGAAACTGTTAGGTCTATGAAGAGAAGTCCCTGAACCTTTTAGTTCTTGGAAGAGACGTCCCTGAACCTTTTAGTTCCTGAAGAGAAGTCCATGAACCTTTCAGATCTTTAATGAGAAGTCCCTGAACCTTTTAGTTCTATGAAGAGAAGTCCCTGAACCCTTTGAGTTGCTGAAGAGAAGTCCTTGAACCTTTTAGGTCTATTAAGAGAAGTCCCTGAACCTTTTACTTCTATGAATAGAAGTCCCTGAACACTTTAGTTCTACGAAGAGACATCCCTGAACTTTTCAGTTCATGAAGAGAAGTCCCTGAACCTTTTAGTTCCAGAAGAAAAGTCCCTGAACCTTTAAGTTCTTAGAAGAGATTTCCCTGAACCTTTTAATTCCTGAAGAGAAGTCCCTGAACCTTTTAGATCTTTAAAGAGAAGTCCCTGAACCTTTCAGTTCTTTGAAGAGAAGTTCCTGAACCTTTTAGTTCCTGTAGAGAAGTCCCTGAACCTTTCAGATCTTTAAAGAGAAGTCCCTGTACCTTTTAGTTCTATGAAGAGATGTCCCTGAACATTTTAGTTCTATGAAGAGATGTCCCTGAACATTTTAGTTCCTGAAGAGAAGTCCCTAAACCTTTTAGATCTTTAAAGAGAAGTCCCTGAAACTTTTAGTTCCATGAAGAGATGAAACTTTTAGTTCCTGAAGAGAAGTCCCTGAACCTTTTAGTTCCTGAAGAGAAGTCCCTGAACCTTTTAGTTATATGAAGAGAAGTCCCAGAACCTTTCGTTTCTATGAAGAAATGTCCCTGAACCTTTGAGTTCTATGAAGAGATGTCCCTGAACCTTTTAGTTTCTGAAGAGAAGTCCCTGAACCTTTTAGGTCTATGAAGAGAAGTCCCTGAACCTTTTAGTTCCCGAAGAGAAGTCCCTGAACCTTTTAGTTCCAGAAGAGAAGTCCCTGAACCTTTTAGTTATATGAAGAGAAGTCCCAGAACCTTTCGTTTCTATGAAGAAATGTCCCTGAACCTTTGAGTTCTATGAAGAGATGTCCCTGAACCTTTTAGTTTCTGAAGAGAAGTCCCTGAACCTTTTAGGTCTATGAAGAGAAGTCCCTGAACCTTTTAGTTCCCGAAGAGAAGTCCCTGAACCTTTTAGATCTTGAAAGAGACGTCCCTGAAACTTTTAGTTCTATGACGAGAAGTCCCTGAACCTTTTAGTTCCTGAAGAGAAGTCTGTGAACCTTTCAGTTCCTGAAGAGAAGTCCCTGAACCTGATAGGTCTATGAAGAGAAGTCCCTGAACCTTTTAGTTCTATGAAGAGAAGTCCCTGAACCTTTTTGTTCCTGAAGAGAAGTTCCTGAACCTTTTAGTTCCTGAAGAGAAGTCCATGAACCTTTTATGTCTATGAAGAGAAGTTCCTGAACCTTTTAGTTCTGTGAAGAGAAGTCCCTGAACCTTTTAGTTCCTGAAGAGAAGTCCCTGAACCTTTTAGTTCTTGAAAGAGAAGTCCCTGCAACTTTTAGTTCTATGAAGAGAAGTCACTGAACCTTTTAGTTCCTGAAGAGAAGTCCCTGAACCTTTTAGTTCTTTAAAGAGAAGTCCCTGAACCTCTTAGTTCCTGAAGAGAAGTTTCTGAACCTTTTAGATCTTCAAAGAGAAGTCCCTAAACCTTTTAGTTCTTTGAAGAGAAGTCCCTGAGCCTTTTAGTTCTATGAAGAGAAGTCCCTGAGCATTTTAATTCTATGAATAGCAGTCCCTGCACCTTTTAGTTTCATGAAGAGAAGTCCCTGAACCTTTTCGTTCTGAGAAGAGAAGTCCCTTAACCTTTTAGTTCCTGAAGAGAAGTCCCTGAACCTTTTAGTTCTATGAAGAGAAGTCCCTGAACCCTGAAGAGAAGTTCCTGAACCTTTTAGTTCTTTAAAGAGACGCCCCTGAACCTTTTAGTTCCTAAAGAGAAGTCCCTGAACCTTTTAGTTCTATGAGGAGAAGTCCCTGAACCTTTTTGTCCCTGAAGAGAAGTCCCTGAACCTTTTAGTTATATGAAGAGAAGTCGCTGAATCTTTTAGTTCAATGATGAGAATTCCCTGAACCTTTTAGTTCTATGATGAGAATTGCCTGAACCTTTTAGTTCCTGAAGAGAAGTCCATGAACCTTTTAATTCTTTAAAGAGAAGTTTCTGAACCTTTTAGATATTCAAAGAGAAGTCCCTGAACCTTTTAGTTCTTTGAAGAGAAGTCCCTGAGCCTTTTAGTTCTATGAAGAGAAGTCCCTGAACCTTTTAGTTCCTGAAGAGAAGTTCCTGAACCTTTTAGATCTTTAAAGAGAAGTCCCTGAACCTTTTAGTTCTATGACGAGAAATCCCTGAACCTTTAAGTTCCTGAAGAGCAGTCCCTGAACCTTTTAGTTCTTTGAAGAGAAGTCCCTGAACCTTTTAGTTCTGAGAAGAGAAGTCCCTTAACCTTTTAGTTCCTGAAGAGAAGTCCATGAACCTTTTAGTTCTATGAAGAGAAGTCCCTGAACCTTTTAGTTATATGATGAGAAGTCCCTGAACCTTTTAGTTCCTGAAGAGAAGTCCATAAACCTTTCAGTTCCTGAAAAGAAGTCCCTGAACCTTTTAGTTCTTTTAAGAGAAGTCCCTGAACCTTTTAATTCTATGAATAGAAGTCCTTGAACACTTTAGTTTTACAAAGAGATATCCCTGAACTTTTCAGTTCATGAAGAGAAGTTCCTGAACCTTTTAGATCTTTAAAGAGAAGTCCCTGAACCTTTTAGTTCTATGACGAGAAATCCCTGAACCTTTTAGTTCTGAGAAGAGAAGTCCCTTAACCTTTTAGTTCCTGAAGAGAAGTCCCTGAACATTTTAGTTCTTTGAAGAGAAGTCCCTGAACCTTTTAGTTCTATGAAGAGAAGTCCCTGAACCTTTTAGTTCGTGAAGAGAAGTCCCTGAACCTTTTAGATATTTGAAGAGACGTCCCTGAAACTTCTATTTCTATGACGAGAAGTCCCTGAACCTTTTAGTTCCTGAAGAGAAGTCTGTGAACCTTTTAGTTCATGAAGAGAAGTCCCTGAACCTGTTAGGTCTATGAAGAGAAGTCCCTGAACCTGTTAGGTCTATGAAGAGAAGTCCCTGAACCTTTTAGTTCTATGAAGAGAAGTCCCTGAACCTTTTAGTTCCTGAAGAGAAGTCCCTGAACCTTTTAGTTCTTGAAAGAGAAGTCCCTGCACCTTTTAGTTCTATGAAGAGAAGTCACTGAACCTTTTAGTTCTTTAAAGAGAAGTCCCTGAACCTCTTAGTTCCTGAAGAGAAGTTTCTGAACCTTTTAGATCTTCAAAGAGAAGTCCCTGAACCTTCTAGTCCTTTGAAGAGAAGTCCCTGAGCATTTTAATTCTATGAATAGAAGTCCCTGCACCTTTTAGTTTCATGAAGAGAAGCCCCTGAACCTTTTACGTCTATGATGAGAAGTCCCTGAACCTTTTAGTTCCTGAAGAGAAGTCCCTGAACCTATTTGTTCCTGAAGATAAGTTCCATAACCTTTGAGTTCTTTGAAGAGAAGTCCCTGAACCTTTTAGTTCTCTGAAGAGAAGTCCCTTAACCGTTTAGTTTTATGAAGAGAAGTCCCTGAAACTTTTAGTTTTTTAAAGAGACGTCCCTGAACCTTTTAGTTCTTTAAAGAGAAGTCCCTGAACATTTTAGTTCCTGAAGAGAAGTCCCTGAACCTTTTAGTTCTATGAAAAGAAGTCCCTGAACCCTGAAGAGAAGTTCCTGAACCTTTTAGTTCTTTAAAGAGACGCCCCTGAACCTTTTAGTTCCTGAAGAGAAGTCCCTGAACCTTTTAGTTCTATGAGGAGAAGTCCCTGAACCTTTTTGTTCCTGAAGAGAAGTCCCTGAACCTTTTAGTTATATGAAGAGAAGTCGCTGAACCCTGAAGAGAAGTTCCTGAACCTTTTAGTTCTTTAAAGAGACGCCCCTGAACCTTTTAGTTCCTGAAGAGAAGTCCCTGAACCTTTTAGTTCTATGAGGAGAATTGCCTGAACCTTTTAGTTCCTGAAGAGAAGTCCATGAACCTTTTAATTCTTTAAAGAGAAGTTTCTGAACCTTTTAGTTCTTTGAAGAGAAGTCCCTGAGCCTTTTAGTTCTATGAAGAGAAGTCCCTGAACCTTTTAGTTCCTGAAGAGAAGTTCCTGAACCTTTTAGATCTTTAAAGAGAAGTCCCTGAACCTTTTAGTTCTATGACGAGAAATCCCTGAACCTTTAAGTTCCTGAAGAGCAGTCCCTGAACCTTTTAGTTCTTTGAAGAGAAGTCCCTGAACCTTTTAGTTCTGAGAAGAGAAGTCCCTTAACCTTTTAGTTCCTGAAGAGAAGTCCATGAACCTTTTAGTTCTATGAAGAGAAGTCCATGAACCTTTTAGTTATATGATGAGAAGTCGCTGAACATTTTAGTTCCTGAAGAGAAGTCCATGAACCTTTCAGTTCCTGAAAAGAAGTCCCTGAACCTTTTATTTCTTTGAAGAGATGTCCCTGAACCTTTTAATTCTATGAATAGAAGTCCCTGAACACTTTAGTTTTACAAAGAGACATCCCTGAACTTTTCAGTTCATGAAGAGAAGTTCCTGAACCTTTTAGTTCCAGAAGAGAAGTCCCTGAACCTTTAAGTTCTTTAAAGAGACGTCCCTGAACCTTTGAGTTCCAGAAGAAAAGTCCGTGAACCTTTAAGTTCTTAGAAGAGAAGTCCCTGAACCTTTTAGATCTTAAATTGGAAGTCCCTGAACCTTTTAGTTCCTGAAGAGAAGTCCTTGAACCTGTTAGGTCTATGAAGAGAAGTCCCTGAACCTTTTAGTTCTTGGAAGAGAAGTCCCTGAACCTTTTAGTTCTATGAAGAGAAGTCCCTGATCCTTTTAGTTCCTGAAGAGAAGTTCCTGAACCTTTTAGATCTTTAAAGAGAAGTCCCTGAACCTTTTAGTTGTATGATGAGAAGTCCCTGAACCTTTTAGTTCCTGAAGAGAATTCCATGAACCTTTTAAGTCTATATAGAGAAGTCCCTGAACGTTTTAGTTCTTGGAAGAGAAGTTCCTGAACCTTTTAATTCTGAGAAGAGAAGTCCCTGAACCTTTTAGTTCCTGAAGAGAAGTCCACGAACCTTTTAGTTCTTTCAAGAGAAGTGCCTGAACCTTTTATTTCTATGAAGAGAAGTCCCTGAACCTTTTAGTTCTAAGATGAGAAGTCCCTAAACCTTTTAGTTCTATGAAGAGAAGTCCCTGAACCTTTTAGTTCTTTAAAGAGAAGTCCCTGAACCTTTTAGTTCTATGAAGAGAAGTCCCTGAACCTTTTAGTTCTATGAAGAGAAGTCCCTGAACCTTTTAGTTCTATGATGAGAAGTCCCTGAACCTTTTAGTTCTATGATGAAAAGTCCCTGAACCTTTTAGTTCCTGAAGAGAAGTCCCTGAACCTTTTAGTTCCTGAAGAGAAGTTTCTGAACCTTTTAGATCTTCAAACAGAAGTCCCTGAACCTTTTAGTTCTATAAAGAGAAGTCCCTGAACCTTTTAGTTCTATGATGAGAAGTCCCTAAACCTTTTAGTTCCTGAAGAGAAGTCCCTGAACCTTTTAGTTCTTTGAAGAGAAGTCCCTGAACCTTTTAGTTCCATGAAGAGAAGTCCCTGAACCTTCTAGTTTCTGAAGAGAAGTCCCTGAAACTGTTAGGTCTATGAAGAGAAGTCCCTGAACCTTTTAGTTCTTGGAAGAGACGTCCCTGAACCTTTTAGTTCCTGTAGAGAAGTCCATGAACCTTTCAGATCTTTAATGAGAAGTCCCTGAACCTTTTAGTTCTATGAAGAGAAGTCCCTGAACACTTTGAGTTGCTGAAGAGAAGTCCTTGAACCTTTTACTTCTATGAATAGAAGTCCCTGAACACTTTAGTTCTACGAAGAGACATCCCTGAACTTTTCAGTTCATGAAGAGAAGTCCCTGAACCTTTTAGTTCCAGAAGAAAAGTCCCTGAACCTTTAAGTTCTTAGAAGAGAAGTCCCTGAACCTTTTAGTTCTATGAAGAGATTTCCCTGAACCTTTTAATTCCTGAAGAGAAGTCCCTGAACCTTTTAGATCTTTAAAGAGAAGTCCCTGAACCTTTCAGTTCTTTGAAGAGAAGTTCCTGAACCTTTTAGCTCCTGTAGAGAAGTCCCTGAACCTTTCAGATCTTTAAAGAGAAGTCCCTGTACCTTTTAGTTCTATGAAGAGATGTCCCTGAACATTTTAGTTCTATGAAGAGATGTCCCTGAACATTTTAGTTCCTGAAGAGAAGTCCCTAAACCTTTTAGATCTTTAAAGAGAAGTCCCTGAAACTTTTAGTTCCATGAAGAGATGAAACTTTTAGTTCCTGAAGAGAAGTCCCTGAACCTTTTAGTTCCTGAAGAGAAGTCCCTGAACCTTTTAGTTCCTGAAGAGAAGTCTGTGAACCTGTTAGGTCTATGAAGAGAAGGCCCTGAAACTTTTAATTCTTGGAAGAGAAGTCCCTGAACCTTTTAGTTCCTTGAGAGAAGTCCCTGAAATTTTTAGTTCCATAAAGAGATTGCACTTTTAGTTCCATGAAGAGATGTCCCTGAACCTTTTAGTTCTTTGAAGAGAAGTCCCTGAACCTTTTTGTTCTATGAAGAGAAGTCCCTGAACCTTTTAGTTCCAGAAGAGAAGTCCCTGAACCTTTTAGTTATATGAAGAGAAGTCCCAGAACCTTTCGTTTCTATGAAGAAATGTCCCTGAACCTTTTAGTTCTGTGAAGAGATGTCCCTGAACCTTTTAGTTTCTGAAGAGAAGTCCCTGAACCTTTTAGGTCTATGAAGAGAAGTCCCTGAACCTTTTAGTTCCCGAAGAGAAGTCCCTGAACCTTTTAGATCTTGAAAGAGACGTCCCTGAAACTTTTTGTTCGATGACGAGAAGTCCCTGAACCTTTTAGTTCCTGAAGAGAAGTCTGTGAACCTTTTAGTTCCTGAAGAGAAGTCCCTGAACCTGATAGGTCTATGAAGAGAAGTCCCTGAACCTTTTAGTTCTATGAAGAAAAGTCCCTGAACCTTTTTGTTCCTGAAGAGAAGTTCCTGAACCTTTTAGTTCCTGAAGAGAAGTCCATGAACCTTTTATGTCTATGAAGAGAAGTTCCTGAACCTTTTAGTTCTGTGAAGAGAAGTCCCTGAACCTTTTAGTTCCTGAAGAGAAGTCCCTGAACCTTTTAGTTCTTGAAATAGAAGTCCCTGCACCTTTTAGTTCTATGAAGAGAAGTCACTGAACCTTTTAGTCCATGAAGAGAAGTCCCTGAACCTTTTAGTTCTTTAAAGAGAAGTCCCTGAACCTCTTAGTTCCTGAAGAGAAGTTTCTGAACCTTTTAGATCTTCAAAGAGAAGTCCCTAAACCTTTTAGTTCTTTGAAGAGAAGTCCCTGAGCCTTTTAGTTCTATGAAGAGAAGTCCCTTAGCATTTTAATTCTATGAATAGCAGTCCCTGCACCTTTTAGTTTCATGAAGAGAAGTCCCTGAACCTTTTCGTTCTGAGAAGAGAAGTCCCTTAACCTTTTAGTTCCTGAAGAGAAGTCCCTGAACCTTTTAGTTCTATGAAGAGAAGTCCCTGAACCCTGAAGAGAAGTTCCTGAACCTTTTAGTTCTTTAAAGAGACGCCCCTGAACCTTTTAGTTCCTAAAGAGAAGTCCCTGAACCTTTTAGTTCTATGAGGAGAAGTCCCTGAACCTTTTTGTCCCTGAAGAGAAGTCCCTGAACCTTTTAGTTATATGAAGAGAAGTCGCTGAATCTTTTAGTTCAATGATGAGAATTCCCTGAACCTTTTAGTTCTATGATGAGAATTGCCTGAACCTTTTAGTTCCTGAAGAGAAGTCCATGAACCTTTTAATTCTTTAAAGAGAAGTTTCTGAACCTTTTAGATATTCAAAGAGAAGTCCCTGAACCTTTTAGTTCTTTGAAGAGAAGTCCCTGAGCCTTTTAGTTCTATGAAGAGAAGTCCCTGAACCTTTTAGTTCCTGAAGAGAAGTTCCTGAACCTTTTAGATCTTTAAAGAGAAGTCCCTGAACCTTTTAGTTCTATGACGAGAAATCCCTGAACCTTTAAGTTCCTGAAGAGCAGTCCCTGAACCTTTTAGTTCTTTGAAGAGAAGTCCCTGAACCTTTTAGTTCTGAGAAGAGAAGTCCCTTAACCTTTTAGTTCCTGAAGAGAAGTCCATGAACCTTTTAGTTCTATGAAGAGAAGTCCCTGAACCTTTTAGTTATATGATGAGAAGTCCCTGAACCTTTTAGTTCCTGAAGAGAAGTCCATAAACCTTTCAGTTCTATGATGAAAAGTCCCTGAACCTTTTAGTTCCTGAAGAGAAGTCCCTGAACCTTTTAGTTCCTGAAGAGAAGTTTCTGAACCTTTTAGATCTTCAAAGAGAAGTCCCTGAACCTTTTAGTTCTATAAAGAGAAGTCCCTGAACCTTTTAGTTCTATGATGAGAAGTCCCTAAACCTTTTAGTTCCTGAAGAGAAGTCCCTGAACCTTTTAGTTCTTTGAAGAGAAGTCCCTGAACCTTTTAGATCTTAAATTGGAAGTCCCTGAACCTTTTAGTTCCTGAAGAGAAGTCCCTGAACCTGTTAGGTCTATGAAGAGAAGTCCCTGAACCTTTTAGTTCTATGAAGAGAAGTCCCTGAACCTTTTAGTTCTATGAAGAGAAGTCCCTGATCCTTTTAGTTCCTGAAGAGAAGTTCCTGAACCTTTTAGATCTTTAAAGAGAAGTCCCTGAACCTGTTAGTTCTATGATGAGAAGTCCCTGAACCTTTTAGTTCCTGAAGAGAATTCCATGAACCTTTTAAGTCTATATAGAGAAGTCCCTGAACGTTTTAGTTCTTGGAAGAGAAGTTCCTGAACCTTTTAATTCTGAGAAGAGAAGTCCCTGAACCTTTTAGTTCCTGAAGAGAAGTCCACGAACCTTTTAGTTCTTTAAAGAGAAGTGCCTGAACCTTTTATTTCTATGAAGAGAAGTCCCTGAACCTTTTAGTTCTAAGATGAGAAGTCCCTAAACCTTTTAGTTCTATGAAGAGAAGTCCCTGAACCTTTTAGTTCTTTAAAGAGAAGTCCCTGAACCTTTTAGTTCTATGAAGAGAAGTCCCTGAACCTTTTAGTTCTATGAAGAGAAGTCCCTGAACCTTTTAGTTCTATGATGAGAAGTCCCTGAACCTTTTAGTTCTATGATGAAAAGTCCCTGAACCTTTTAGTTCCTGAAGAGAAGTCCCTGAACCTTTTAGTTCCTGAAGAGAAGTTTCTGAACCTTTTAGATCTTCAAAGAGAAGTCCCTGAACCTTTTAGTTCTATAAAGAGAAGTCCCTGAACCTTTTAGTTCTATGATGAGAAGTCCCTAAACCTTTTAGTTCCTGAAGAGAAGTCCCTGAACCTTTTAGTTCTTTGAAGAGAAGTCCCTGAACCTTTTAGTTCCATGAAGAGAAGTCCCTGAACCTTCTAGTTTCTGAAGAGAAGTCCCTGAAACTGTTAGGTCTATGAAGAGAAGTCCCTGAACCTTTTAGTTCTTGGAAGAGACGTCCCTGAACCTTTTAGTTCCTGTAGAGAAGTCCATGAACCTTTCAGATCTTTAATGAGAAGTCCCTGAACCTTTTAGTTCTATGAAGAGAAGTCCCTGAACACTTTGAGTTGCTGAAGAGAAGTCCTTGAACCTTTTACTTCTATGAATAGAAGTCCCTGAACACTTTAGTTCTACGAAGAGACATCCCTGAACTTTTCAGTTCATGAAGAGAAGTCCCTGAACCTTTTAGTTCCAGAAGAAAAGTCCCTGAACCTTTAAGTTCTTAGAAGAGAAGTCCCTGAACCTTTTAGTTCTATGAAGAGATTTCCCTAAACCTTTTAATTCCTGAAGAGAAGTCCCTGAACCTTTTAGATCTTTAAAGAGAAGTCCCTGAACCTTTCAGTTCTTTGAAGAGAAGTTCCTGAACCTTTTAGCTCCTGTAGAGAAGTCCCTGAACCTTTCAGATCTTTAAAGAGAAGTCCCTGTACCTTTTAGTTCTATGAAGAGATGTCCCTGAACATTTTAGTTCTATGAAGAGATGTCCCTGAACATTTTAGTTCCTGAAGAGAAGTCCCTAAACCTTTTAGATCTTTAAAGAGAAGTCCCTGAAACTTTTAGTTCCATGAAGAGATGAAACTTTTAGTTCCTGAAGAGAAGTCCCTGAACCTTTTAGTTCCTGAAGAGAAGTCCCTGAACCTTTTAGTTCCTGAAGAGAAGTCTGTGAACCTGTTAGGTCTATGAAGAGAAGGCCCTGAAACTTTTAATTCTTGGAAGAGAAGTCCCTGAACCTTTTAGTTCCTTGAGAGAAGTCCCTGAAATTTTTAGTTCCATAAAGAGATTGCACTTTTAGTTCCATGAAGAGTTGTCCCTGAACCTTTTAGTTCTTTGAAGAGAAGTCCCTGAACCTTTTTGTTCTATGAAGAGAAGTCCCTGAACCTTTTAGTTCCAGAAGAGAAGTCCCTGAACCTTTTAGTTATATGAAGAGAAGTCCCAGAACCTTTCGTTTCTATGAAGAAATGTCCCTGAACCTTTTAGTTCTGTGAAGAGATGTCCCTGAACCTTTTAGTTTCTGAAGAGAAGTCCCTGAACCTTTTAGGTCTATGAAGAGAAGTCCCTGAACCTTTTAGTTCTCGAAGAGAAGTCCCTGAACCTTTTAGATCTTGAAAGAGACGTCCCTGAAACTTTTAGTTCGATGACGAGAAGTCCCTGAACCTTTTAGTTCCTGAAGAGAAGTCTGTGAACCTTTTAGTTCCTGAAGAGAAGTCCCTGAACCTGATAGGTCTATGAAGAGAAGTCCCTGAACCTTTTAGTTCTATGAAGAGAAGTCCCTGAACCTTTTTGTTCCTGAAGAGAAGTTCCTGAACCTTTTAGTTCCTGAAGAGAAGTCCATGAACCTTTTATGTCTATGAAGAGAAGTTCCTGAACCTTTTAGTTCTGTGAAGAGAAGTCCCTGAACCTTTTAGTTCCTGAAGAGAAGTCCCTGAACCTTTTAGTTCTTGAAATAGAAGTCCCTGCACCTTTTAGTTCTATGAAGAGAAGTCACTGAACCTTTTAGTCCCTGAAGAGAAGTCCCTGAACCTTTTAGTTCTTTAAAGAGAAGTCCCTGAACCTCTTAGTTCCTGAAGAGAAGTTTCTGAACCTTTTAGATCTTCAAAGAGAAGTCCCTAAACCTTTTAGTTCTTTGAAGAGAAGTCCCTGAGCCTTTTAGTTCTATGAAGAGAAGTCCCTGAGCATTTTAATTCTATGAATAGCAGTCCCTGCACCTTTTAGTTTCATGAAGAGAAGTCCCTGAACCTTTTCGTTCTGAGAAGAGAAGTCCCTTAACCTTTTAGTTCCTGAAGAGAAGTCCCTGAACCTTTTAGTTCTATGAAGAGAAGTCCCTGAACCCTGAAGAGAAGTTCCTGAACCTTTTAGTTCTTTAAAGAGACGCCCCTGAACCTTTTAGTTCCTAAAGAGAAGTCCCTGAACCTTTTAGTTCTATGAGGAGAAGTCCCTGAACCTTTTTGTCCCTGAAGAGAAGTCCCTGAACCTTTTAGTTATATGAAGAGAAGTCGCTGAATCTTTTAGTTCAATGATGAGAATTCCCTGAACCTTTTAGTTCTATGATGAGAATTGCCTGAACCTTTTAGTTCCTGAAGAGAAGTCCATGAACCTTTTAATTCTTTAAAGAGAAGTTTCTGAACCTTTTAGATATTCAAAGAGAAGTCCCTGAACCTTTTAGTTCTTTGAAGAGAAGTCCCTGAGCCTTTTAGTTCTATGAAGAGAAGTCCCTGAACCTTTTAGTTCCTGAAGAGAAGTTCCTGAACCTTTTAGATCTTTAAAGAGAAGTCCCTGAACCTTTTAGTTCTATGACGAGAAATCCCTGAACCTTTAAGTTCCTGAAGAGCAGTCCCTGAACCTTTTAGTTCTTTGAAGAGAAGTCCCTGAACCTTTTAGTTCTGAGAAGAGAAGTCCCTTAACCTTTTAGTTCCTGAAGAGAAGTCCATGAACCTTTTAGTTCTATGAAGAGAAGTCCCTGAACCTTTTAGTTATATGATGAGAAGTCCCTGAACCTTTTAGTTCCTGAAGAGAAGTCCATAAACCTTTCAGTTCCTGAAAAGAAGTCCCTGAACCTTTTAGTTCTTTTAAGAGAAGTCCCTGAACCTTTTAATTCTATGAATAGAAGTCCCTGAACACTTTAGTTTTACAAAGAGACATCCCTGAACTTTTCAGTTCATGAAGAGAAGTTCCTGAACCTTTTAGATCTTTAAAGAGAAGTCCCTGAACCTTTTAGTTCTATGACGAGAAATCCCTGAACCTTTTAGTTCTGAGAAGAGAAGTCCCTTAACCTTTTAGTTCCTGAAGAGAAGTCCCTGAACATTTTAGTTCTTTGAAGAGAAGTCCCTGAACCTTTTAGTTCTATGAAGAGAAGTCCCTGAACCTTTTAGTTCGTGAAGAGAAGTCCCTGAACCTTTTAGATATTTGAAGAGACGTCCCTGAAACTTCTATTTCTATGACGAGAAGTCCCTGAACCTTTTAGTTCCTGAAGAGAAGTCTGTGAACCTTTTAGTTCATGAAGAGAAGTCCCTGAACCTGTTAGGTCTATGAAGAGAAGTCCCTGAACCTGTTAGGTCTATGAAGAGAAGTCCCTGAACCTTTTAGTTCTATGAAGAGAAGTCCCAGAACCTTTCGTTTCTATGAAGAAATGTCCCTGAACCTTTTAGTTCTATGAAGAGATGTCCCTGAACCTTTTAGTTTCTGAAGAGAAGTCCCTGAACCTTTTAGTTCTATGACGAGAAGTCCCTGAACCTTTTAGTTCCTGAAGAGAAGTCTGTGAACCTTTTAGTTCCTGAAGAGAAGTCCCTGAACCTGATAGGTCTATGAAGAGAAGTCCCTGAACCTTTTAGTTCTATGAAGAGAAGTCCCTGAACCTTTTTGTTCCTGAAGAGAAGTTCCTGAACCTTTTAGTTCCTGAAGAGAAGTCCATGAACCTTTTATGTCTATGAAGAGAAGTTCCTGAACCTTTTAGTTCTGTGAAGAGAAGTCCCTGAACCTTTTAGTTCCTGAAGAGAAGTCCCTGAACCTTTTAGTTCTTGAAATAGAAGTCCCTGCACCTTTTAGTTCTATGAAGAGAAGTCACTGAACCTTTTAGTCCCTGAAGAGAAGTCCCTGAACCTTTTAGTTCTTTAAAGAGAAGTCCCTGAACCTCTTAGTTCCTGAAGAGAAGTTTCTGAACCTTTTAGATCTTCAAAGAGAAGTCCCTAAACCTTTTAGTTCTTTGAAGAGAAGTCCCTGAGCCTTTTAGTTCTATGAAGAGAAGTCCCTGAGCATTTTAATTCTATGAATAGCAGTCCCTGCACCTTTTAGTTTCATGAAGAGAAGTCCCTGAACCTTTTCGTTCTGAGAAGAGAAGTCCCTTAACCTTTTAGTTCCTGAAGAGAAGTCCCTGAACCTTTTAGTTCTATGAAGAGAAGTCCCTGAACCCTGAAGAGAAGTTCCTGAACCTTTTAGTTCTTTAAAGAGACGCCCCTGAACCTTTTAGTTCCTAAAGAGAAGTCCCTGAACCTTTTAGTTCTATGAGGAGAAGTCCCTGAACCTTTTTGTCCCTGAAGAGAAGTCCCTGAACCTTTTAGTTATATGAAGAGAAGTCGCTGAATCTTTTAGTTCAATGATGAGAATTCCCTGAACCTTTTAGTTCTATGATGAGAATTGCCTGAACCTTTTAGTTCCTGAAGAGAAGTCCATGAACCTTTTAATTCTTTAAAGAGAAGTTTCTGAACCTTTTAGATATTCAAAGAGAAGTCCCTGAACCTTTTAGTTCTTTGAAGAGAAGTCCCTGAGCCTTTTAGTTCTATGAAGAGAAGTCCCTGAACCTTTTAGTTCCTGAAGAGAAGTTCCTGAACCTTTTAGATCTTTAAAGAGAAGTCCCTGAACCTTTTAGTTCTATGACGAGAAATCCCTGAACCTTTAAGTTCCTGAAGAGCAGTCCCTGAACCTTTTAGTTCTTTGAAGAGAAGTCCCTGAACCTTTTAGTTCTGAGAAGAGAAGTCCCTTAACCTTTTAGTTCCTGAAGAGAAGTCCATGAACCTTTTAGTTCTATGAAGAGAAGTCCCTGAACCTTTTAGTTATATGATGAGAAGTCCCTGAACCTTTTAGTTCCTGAAGAGAAGTCCATAAACCTTTCAGTTCCTGAAAAGAAGTCCCTGAACCTTTTAGTTCTTTTAAGAGAAGTCCCTGAACCTTTTAATTCTATGAATAGAAGTCCCTGAACACTTTAGTTTTACAAAGAGACATCCCTGAACTTTTCAGTTCATGAAGAGAAGTTCCTGAACCTTTTAGATCTTTAAAGAGAAGTCCCTGAACCTTTTAGTTCTATGACGAGAAATCCCTGAACCTTTTAGTTCTGAGAAGAGAAGTCCCTTAACCTTTTAGTTCCTGAAGAGAAGTCCCTGAACATTTTAGTTCTTTGAAGAGAAGTCCCTGAACCTTTTAGTTCTATGAAGAGAAGTCCCTGAACCTTTTAGTTCGTGAAGAGAAGTCCCTGAACCTTTTAGATATTTGAAGAGACGTCCCTGAAACTTCTATTTCTATGACGAGAAGTCCCTGAACCTTTTAGTTCCTGAAGAGAAGTCTGTGAACCTTTTAGTTCATGAAGAGAAGTCCCTGAACCTGTTAGGTCTATGAAGAGAAGTCCCTGAACCTGTTAGGTCTATGAAGAGAAGTCCCTGAACCTTTTAGTTCTATGAAGAGAAGTCCCAGAACCTTTCGTTTCTATGAAGAAATGTCCCTGAACCTTTTAGTTCTATGAAGAGATGTCCCTGAACCTTTTAGTTTCTGAAGAGAAGTCCCTGAACCTTTTAGTTCTATGACGAGAAGTCCCTGAACCTTTTAGTTCCTGAAGAGAAGTCTGTGAACCTTTTAGTTCCTGAAGAGAAGTCCCTGAACCTGATAGGTCTATGAAGAGAAGTCCCTGAACCTTTTAGTTCTAAGAAGAGAAGTCCCTGAACCTTTTTGTTCCTGAAGAGAAGTTCCTGAACCTTTTAGTTCCTGAAGAGAAGTCCATGAACCTTTTATGTCTATGAAGAGAAGTTCCTGAACCTTTTAGTTCTGTGAAGAGAAGTCCCTGAACCTTTTAGTTCCTGAAGAGAAGTTCCTGAACCTTTTAGATCTTTAAAGAGAAGTCCCTGAACCTTTTAGTTCTATGACGAGAAATCCCTGAACCTTTAAGTTCCTGAAGAGCAGTCCCTGAACCTTTTAGTTCCTGAAGAGAAGTCCATGAACCTTTTAGTTCTATGAAGAGAAGTCCCTGAACCTTTTAGTTATATGATGAGAAGTCCCTGAACCTTTTAGTTCCTGAAGAGAAGTCCATAAACCTTTCAGTTCCTGAAAAGAAGTCCCTGAACCTTTTAGTTCTTTTAAGAGAAGTCCCTGAACCTTTTAATTCTATGAATAGAAGTCCCTGAACACTTTAGTTTTACAAAGAGACATCCCTGAACTTTTCAGTTCATGAAGAGAAGTTCCTGAACCTTTTAGATCTTTAAAGAGAAGTCCCTGAACCTTTTAGTTCTATGACGAGAAATCCCTGAACCTTTTTGTTCCTGAAGAGAAGTCCCTGAACCTTTTAGTTATATGAAGAGAAGTCGCTGAACCCTGAAGAGAAGTTCCTGAACCTTTTAGTTCTTTAAAGAGACGCCCCTGAACCTTTTAGTTCCTGAAGAGAAGTCCCTGAACCTTTTAGTTCTATGAGGAGAATTGCCTGAACCTTTTAGTTCCTGAAGAGAAGTCCATGAACCTTTTAATTCTTTAAAGAGAAGTTTCTGAACCTTTTAGATATTCAAAGAGAAGTTTCTGAACCTTTTAGATATTCAAAGAGAAGTCCCTGAACCTTTTAGTTCTTTGAAGAGAAGTCCCTGAGCCTTTTAGTTCTATGAAGAGAAGTCCCTGAACCTTTTAGTTCCTGAAGAGAAGTTCCTGAACCTTTTAGATCTTTAAAGAGAAGTCCCTGAACCTTTTAGTTCTATGACGAGAAATCCCTGAACCTTTAAGTTCCTGAAGAGCAGTCCCTGAACCTTTTAGTTCTTTGAAGAGAAGTCCCTGAACCTTTTAGTTCTGAGAAGAGAAGTCCCTTAACCTTTTAGTTCCTGAAGAGAAGTCCATGAACCTTTTAGTTCTATGAAGAGAAGTCCCTGAACCTTTTAGTTATATGATGAGAAGTCCCTGAACATTTTAGTTCCTGAAGAGAAGTCCATAAACCTTTCAGTTCCTGAAAAGAAGTCCCTGAACCTTTTAGTTCTTTGAAGAGAAGTCCCTGAACCTTTTAATTCTATGAATAGAAGTCCCTGAACACTTTAGTTTTACAAAGAGACATCCCTGAACTTTTCAGTTCATGAAGAGAAGTTCCTGAACCTTTTAGTTCCAGAAGAGAAGTCCCTGAACCTTTAAGTTCTTTAAAGAGACGTCCCTGAACCTTTGAGTTCCAGAAGAAATGTCCCTGAATCTTTAAGTTCTTAGAAGAGAAGTCCCTGAACCTTTTAGATCTTAAATTGGAAGTCCCTGAACCTTTTAGTTCCTGAAGAGAAGTCCCTGAACCTGTTAGGTCTATGAAGAGAAGTCCCTGAACCTTTTAGTTCTTGGAAGAGAAGTCCCTGAACCTTTTAGTTCTATGAAGAGAAGTCCCTGATCCTTTTAGTTCCTGAAGAGAAGTTCCTGAACCTTTTAGATCTTTAAAGAGAAGTCCCTGAACCTTTTAGTTCTATGATGAGAAGTCCCTGAACCTTTTAGTTCCTGAAGAGAATGCCATGAACCTTTTAAGTCTATATAGAGAAGTCCCTGAACCTTTTAGTTCTATGAAAAGAAGTCCCTGAACCCTGAAGAGAAGTTCCTGAACCTTTTAGTTCTTTAAAGAGATGCCCCTGAACCTTTTAGTTCCTGAAGAGAAGTCCCTGAACCTTTTAGTTCTATGAGGAGAAGTCCCTGAACCTTTTTGTTCCTGAAGAGAAGTCCCTGAACCTTTTAGTTATATGAAGAGAAGTCGCTGAACCCTGAAGAGAAGTTCCTGAACCTTTTAGTTCTTTAAAGAGACGCCCCTGAACCTTTTAGTTCCTGAAGAGAAGTCCCTGAACCTTTTAGTTCTATGAGGAGAATTGCCTGAACCTTTTAGTTCCTGAAGAGAAGTCCATGAACCTTTTAATTCTTTAAAGAGAAGTTTCTGAACCTTTTAGATATTCAAAGAGAAGTTTCTGAACCTTTTAGATATTCAAAGAGAAGTCCCTGAACCTTTTAGTTCTTTGAAGAGAAGTCCCTGAGCCTTTTAGTTCTATGAAGAGAAGTCCCTGAACCTTTTAGTTCCTGAAGAGAAGTTCCTGAACCTTTTAGATCTTTAAAGAGAAGTCCCTGAACCTTTTAGTTCTATGACGAGAAATCCCTGAACCTTTAAGTTCCTGAAGAGCAGTCCCTGAACCTTTTAGTTCTTTGAAGAGAAGTCCCTGAACCTTTTAGTTCTGAGAAGAGAAGTCCCTTAACCTTTTAGTTCCTGAAGAGAAGTCCATGAACCTTTTAGTTCTATGAAGAGAAGTCCCTGAACCTTTTAGTTATATGATGAGAAGTCCCTGAACATTTTAGTTCCTGAAGAGAAGTCCATAAACCTTTCAGTTCCTGAAAAGAAGTCCCTGAACCTTTTAGTTCTTTGAAGAGAAGTCCCTGAACCTTTTAATTCTATGAATAGAAGTCCCTGAACACTTTAGTTTTACAAAGAGACATCCCTGAACTTTTCAGTTCATGAAGAGAAGTTCCTGAACCTTTTAGTTCCAGAAGAGAAGTCCCTGAACCTTTAAGTTCTTTAAAGAGACGTCCCTGAACCTTTGAGTTCCAGAAGAAATGTCCCTGAACCTTTAAGTTCTTAGAAGAGAAGTCCCTGAACCTTTTAGTTCCTGAAGAGAAGTCCCTGAACCTGTTAGGTCTATGAAGAGAAGTCCCTGAACCTTTTAGTTCTTGGAAGAGAAGTCCCTGAACCTTTTAGTTCTATGAAGAGAAGTCCCTGATCCTTTTAGTTCCTGAAGAGAAGTTCCTGAACCTTTTAGATCTTTAAAGAGAAGTCCCTGAACCTTTTAGTTCTATGATGAGAAGTCCCTGAACCTTTTAGTTCCTGAAGAGAATTCCATGAACCTTTTAAGTCTATATAGAGAAGTCCCTGAACGTTTTAGTTCTTGGAAGAGAAGTTCCTGAACCTTTTAATTCTGAGAAGAGAAGTCCCTGAACCTTTTAGTTCCTGAAGAGAAGTCCACGAACCTTTTAGTTCTTTAAAGAGAAGTGCCTGAAAATTTTAATTCTATGAAGAGAAGTCCCTGAACCTTTTAGTTCTAAGATGAGAAGTCCCTAAACCTTTTAGTTCTATGAAGAGAAGTCCCTGAACCTTTTAGTTCTTTAAAGAGAAGTCCCTGAACCTTTTAGTTCTATGAAGAGAAGTCCCTGAACCTTTTAGTTCTATGAAGAGAAGTCCCTGAACCTTTTAGTTCTATGATGAGAAGTCCCTGAACGTTTTAGTTCTATGATGAAAAGTCCCTGAACCTTTTAGTTCCTGAAGAGAAGTCCCTGAACCTTTTAGTTCCTGAAGAGAAGTTTCTGAACCTTTTAGATCTTCAAAGAGAAGTCCCTGAACCTTTTAGTTCTATAAAGAGAAGTCCCTGAACCTTTTAGTTCTATGATGAGAAGTCCATAAACCTTTTAGTTCCTGAAGAGAAGTCCCTGAACCTTTTAGTTCTTTGAAGAGAAGTCCCTGAACCTTTTAGTTCCATGAAGAGCAGTCCCTGAACCTTCTAGTTTCTGAAGAGAAGTCCCTGAAACTGTTAGGTCTATGAAGAGAAGTCCCTGAACCTTTTAGTTCTTGGAAGAGACGTCCCTGAACCTTTTAGTTCCTGAAGAGAAGTCCATGAACCTTTCAGATCTTTAATGAGAAGTCCCTGAACCTTTTAGTTCTATGAATAGAAGTCCCTGAACACTTTAGTTCTACGAAGAGACATCCCTGAACTTTTCAGTTCATGAAGAGAAGTCCCTGAACCTTTTAGTTCCAGAAGAAAAGTCCCTGAACCTTTAAGTTCTTAGAAGAGAAGTCCCTGAACCTTTTAGTTCTATGAAGAGATTTCCCTGAACCTTTTAATTCCTGAAGAGAAGTCCCTGAACCTTTTAGATCTTTAAAGAGAAGTCCCTGAACCTTTCAGTTCTTTGAAGAGAAGTTCCTGAACCTTTTAGTTCCTGTAGAGAAGTCCCTGAACCTTTCAGATCTTTAAAGAGAAGTCCCTGTACCTTTTAGTTCTATGAAGAGATGTCCCTGAACATTTTAGTTCTATGAAGAGATGTCCCTGAACATTTTAGTTCCTGAAGAGAAGTCCCTAAACCTTTTAGATCTTTAAAGAGAAGTCCCTGAAACTTTTAGTTCCTGAAGAGAAGTCTGTGAACCTGTTAGGTCTATGAAGAGAAGTCCCTGAAACTTTTAGTTCTTGGAAGAGAAGTCCCTGAACCTTTTAGTTCCTTGAGAGAAGTCCCTGAAATTTTTAGTTCCATAAAGAGATTGCACTTTTAGTTCCATGAAGAGATGTCCCTGAACCTTTTAGTTCTTTGAAGAGAAGTCCCTGAACCTTTTAGTTCTATGAAGAGAAGTCCCTGAACCTTTTAGTTCCAGAAGAGAAGTTCCTGAACCTTTTAGTTATATGAAGAGAAGTCCCAGAACCTTTCGTTTCTATGAAGAAATGTCCCTGAACCTTTTAGTTCTATGAAGAGATGTCCCTGAACCTTTTAGTTTCTGAAGAGAAGTCCCTGAACCTTTTAGGTCTATGAAGAGAAGTCCCTGAACCTTTTAGTTCCCGAAGAGAAGTCCCTGAACCTTTTAGATCTTGAAAGAGACGTCCCTGAAACTTTTAGTTCGATGACGAGAAGTCCCTGAACCTTTTAGTTCCTGAAGAGAAGTCTGTGAACCTTTTAGTTCCTGAAGAGAAGTCCCTGAACCTGATAGGTCTATGAAGAGAAGTCCCTGAACCTTTTAGTTCTATGAAGAGAAGTCCCTGAACCTTTTTGTTCCTGAAGAGAAGTTCCTGAACCTTTTAGTTCCTGAAGAGAAGTCCATGAACCTTTTATGTCTATGAAGAGAAGTTCCTGAACCTTTTAGTTCTGTGAAGAGAAGTCCCTGAACCTTTTAGTTCCTGAAGAGAAGTCCCTGAACCTTTTAGTTCTTGAAATAGAAGTCCCTGCACCTTTTAGTTCTATGAAGAGAAGTCACTGAACCTTTTAGTTCCTGAAGAGAAGTCCCTGAACCTTTTAGTTCTTTAAAGAGAAGTCCCTGAACCTCTTAGTTCCTGAAGAGAAGTTTCTGAACCTTTTAGATCTTCAAAGAGAAGTCCCTAAACCTTTTAGTTCTTTGAAGAGAAGTCCCTGCACCTTTTAGTTTCATGAAGAGAAGTCCCTGAACCTTTTCGTTCTGAGAAGAGAAGTCCCTTAACCTTTTAGTTCCTGAAGAGAAGTCCCTGAACCTTTTAGATCTTCACAGAGAAGTCCCTGAACCTTTTAGTTCTATGAAGAGAAGTCCCTGAACCTTTTAGTTCCTGAAGAGAAGTCCCTGAACCTTTTAGTTCTTTGAAGAGAAGTCCCTGAACCTTTTAGTTCCATGAAGAGCAGTCCCTGAACCTTCTAGTTTCTGAAGAGAAGTCCCTGAAACTGTTAGGTCTATGAAGAGAAGTCCCTGAACCTTTTAGTTCTTGGAAGAGACGTCCCTGAACCTTTTAGTTCCTGAAGAGAAGTCCATGAACCTTTCAGATCTTTAATGAGAAGTCCCTGAACCTTTTAGTTCTATGAATAGAAGTCCCTGAACACTTTAGTTCTACGAAGAGACATCCCTGAACTTTTCAGTTCATGAAGAGAAGTCCCTGAACCTTTTAGTTCCAGAAGAAAAGTCCCTGAACCTTTAAGTTCTTAGAAGAGAAGTCCCTGAACCTTTTAGTTCTATGAAGAGATTTCCCTGAACCTTTTAATTCCTGAAGAGAAGTCCCTGAACCTTTTAGATCTTTAAAGAGAAGTCCCTGAACCTTTCAGTTCTTTGAAGAGAAGTTCCTGAACCTTTTAGTTCCTGTAGAGAAGTCCCTGAACCTTTCAGATCTTTAAAGAGAAGTCCCTGTACCTTTTAGTTCTATGAAGAGATGTCCCTGAACATTTTAGTTCTATGAAGAGATGTCCCTGAACATTTTAGTTCCTGAAGAGAAGTCCCTAAACCTTTTAGATCTTTAAAGAGAAGTCCCTGAAACTTTTAGTTCCATGAAGAGATGAAACTTTTAGTCCCTGAAGAGAAGTCCCTGAACCTTTTAGTTCCTGAAGAGAAGTCCCTGAACCTTTTAGTTCCTGAAGAGAAGTCTGTGAACCTGTTAGGTCTATGAAGAGAAGTCCCTGAAACTTTTAGTTCTTGGAAGAGAAGTCCCTGAACCTTTTAGTTCCTTGAGAGAAGTCCCTGAAATTTTTAGTTCCATAAAGAGATTGCACTTTTAGTTCCATGAAGAGATGTCCCTGAACCTTTTAGTTCTTTGAAGAGAAGTCCCTGAACCTTTTAGTTCTATGAAGAGAAGTCCCTGAACCTTTTAGTTCCAGAAGAGAAGTTCCTGAACCTTTTAGTTATATGAAGAGAAGTCCCAGAACCTTTCGTTTCTATGAAGAAATGTCCCTGAACCTTTTAGTTCTATGAAGAGATGTCCCTGAACCTTTTAGTTTCTGAAGAGAAGTCCCTGAACCTTTTAGGTCTATGAAGAGAAGTCCCTGAACCTTTTAGTTCCCGAAGAGAAGTCCCTGAACCTTTTAGATCTTGAAAGAGACGTCCCTGAAACTTTTAGTTCGATGACGAGAAGTCCCTGAACCTTTTAGTTCCTGAAGAGAAGTCTGTGAACCTTTTAGTTCCTGAAGAGAAGTCCCTGAACCTGATAGGTCTATGAAGAGAAGTCCCTGAACCTTTTAGTTCTATGAAGAGAAGTCCCTGAACCTTTTTGTTCCTGAAGAGAAGTTCCTGAACCTTTTAGTTCCTGAAGAGAAGTCCATGAACCTTTTATGTCTATGAAGAGAAGTTCCTGAACCTTTTAGTTCTGTGAAGAGAAGTCCCTGAACCTTTTAGTTCCTGAAGAGAAGTCCCTGAACCTTTTAGTTCTTGAAATAGAAGTCCCTGCACCTTTTAGTTCTATGAAGAGAAGTCACTGAACCTTTTAGTTCCTGAAGAGAAGTCCCTGAACCTTTTAGTTCTTTCAAGAGAAGTCCCTGAACCTCTTAGTTCCTGAAGAGAAGTTTCTGAACCTTTTAGATCTTCAAAGAGAAGTCCCTAAACCTTTTAGTTCTTTGAAGAGAAGTCCCTGAGCCTTTTAGTTCTATGAAGAGAAGTCCCTGAGCATTTTAATTCTATGAATAGAAGTCCCTGCACCTTTTAGTTTCATGAAGAGAAGTCCCTGAACCTTTTCGTTCTGAGAAGAGAAGTCCCTTAACCTTTTAGTTCCTGAAGAGAAGTCCCTGAACCTTTTAGTTCTATGAAGAGAAGTCCCTGAACCCTGAAGAGAAGTTCCTGAACCTTTTAGTTCTTTAAAGAGACGCCCCTGAACCTTTTAGTTCCTAAAGAGAAGTCCCTGAACCTTTTAGTTCTATGAGGAGAAGTCCCTGAACCTTTTTGTCCCTGAAGAGAAGTCCCTGAACCTTTTAGTTCTATGAAGAGAAGTCCCTGAACCTTTTAGTTCGTGAAGAGAAGTCCCTGAACCTTTTAGATATTTGAAGAGACGTCCCTGAAACTTCTATTTCTATGACGAGAAGTCCCTGAACCTTTTAGTTCCTGAAGAGAAGTCTGTGAACCTTTTAGTTCCTGAAGAGAAGTCCCTGAACTTGTTAGGTCTATGAAGAGAAGTCCCTGAACCTGTTAGGTCTATGAAGAGAAGTCCCTGAACCTTTTAGTTCTATGAAGAGAAGTCCCTGAACCTTTTAGTTCCTGAAGAGAAGTCCCTGCACCTTTTAGTTCTATGAAGAGAAGTCACTGAACCTTTTAGTTCTTTAAAGAGAAGTCCCTGAACCTCTTAGTTCCTGAAGAGAAGTTTCTGAACCTTTTAGATCTTCAAAGAGAAGTCCCTGAACCTTCTAGTCCTTTGAAGAGAAGTCCCTGAGCATTTTAATTCTATGAATAGAAGTCCCTGCACCTTTTAGTTTCATGAAGAGAAGCCCCTGAACCTTTTACGTCTATGATGAGAAGTCCCTGAACCTTTTAGTTCCTGAAGAGAAGTCCCTGAACCTTTTAGATCTTCACAGAGAAGTCCCTGAACCTTTTAGTTCTATGAAGAGAAGTCCCTGAACCTATTTGTTCCTGAAGATAAGTTCCATAACCTTTGAGTTCTTTGAAGAGAAGTCCCTGAACCTTTTAGTTCTCTGAAGAGAAGTCCCTTAACCGTTTAGTTTTATGAAGAGAAGTCCCTGAAACTTTTAGTTTTTTAAAGAGACGTCCCTGAACCTTTTAGTTCTTTAAAGAGAAGTCCCTGAACATTTTAGTTCCTGAAGAGAAGTCCCTGAACCTTTTAGTTCTATGAAAAGAAGTCCCTGAACCCTGAAGAGAAGTTCCTGAACCTTTTAGTTCTTTAAAGAGATGCCCCTGAACCTTTTAGTTCTTTAAAGAGACGCCCCTGAACCTTTTAGTTCCTGAAGAGAAGTCCCTGAACCTTTTAGTTCTATGAGGAGAATTGCCTGAACCTTTTAGTTCTATGAGGAGAATTGCCTGAACCTTTTAGTTCCTGAAGAGAAGTCCATGAACCTTTTAATTCTTTAAAGAGAAGTTTCTGAACCTTTTAGATATTCAAAGAGAAGTTTCTGAACCTTTTAGATATTCAAAGAGAAGTCCCTGAACCTTTTAGTTCTTTGAAGAGAAGTCCCTGAGCCTTTTAGTTCTATGAAGAGAAGTCCCTGAACCTTTTAGTTCCTAAAGAGAAGTTCCTGAACCTTTTATATCTTTAAAGAGAAGTCCCTGAACCTTTTAGTTCTATGACGAGAAATCCCTGAACCTTTAAGTTCCTGAAGAGCAGTCCCTGAACCTTTTAGTTCTTTGAAGAGAAGTCCCTGAACCTTTTAGTTCTGAGAAGAGAAGTCCCTTAACCTTTTAGTTCCTGAAGAGAAGTCCATGAACCTTTTAGTTCTATGAAGAGAAGTCCCTGAACCTTTTAGTTATATGATGAGAAGTCCCTGAACATTTTAGTTCCTGAAGAGAAGTCCATGAACCTTTCAGTTCCTGAAAAGAAGTCCCTGAACCTTTTAGTTCTTTGAAGAGAAGTCCCTGAACCTTTTAATTCTATGAATAGAAGTCCCTGAACACTTTAGTTTTACAAAGAGACATCCCTGAACTTTTCAGTTCATGAAGAGAAGTTCCTGAACCTTTTAGTTCCAGAAGAGAAGTCCCTGAACCTTTAAGTTCTTTAAAGAGACGTCCCTGAACCTTTGAGTTCCAGAAGAAAAGTCCCTGAACCTTTAAGTTCTTAGAAGAGAAGTCCCTGAACCTTTTAGATCTTAAATTGGAAGTCCCTGAACCTTTTAGTTCCTGAAGAGAAGTCCCTGAACCTGTTAGGTCTATGAAGAGAAGTCCCTGAACCTTTTAGTTCTTGGAAGAGAAGTCCCTGAACCTTTTAGTTCTATGAAGAGAAGTCCCTGATCCTTTTAGTTCCTGAAGAGAAGTTCCTGAACCTTTTAGATCTTTAAAGAGAAGTCCCTGAACCTTTTAGTTCTATGATGAGAAGTCCCTGAACCTTTTAGTTCCTGAAGAGAATTCCATGAACCTTTTAAGTCTATATAGAGAAGTCCCTGAACGTTTTAGTTCTTGGAAGAGAAGTTCCTGAACCTTTTAATTCTGAGAAGAGAAGTCCCTGAACCTTTTAGTTCCTGAAGAGAAGTCCACGAACCTTTTAGATCTTTAAAGAGAAGTGCCTGAAAATTTTAATTCTATGAAGAGAAGTCCCTGAACCTTTTAGTTCTAAGATGAGAAGTCCCTAAACCTTTTAGTTCTATGAAGAGAAGTCCCTGAACCTTTTAGTTCTTTAAAGAGAAGTCCCTGAACCTTTTAGTTCTATGAAGAGAAGTCCCTGAACCTTTTAGTTCTATGAAGAGAAGTCCCTGAACCTTTTAGTTCTATGATGAGAAGTCCCTGAACGTTTTAGTTCTATGATGAAAAGTCCCTGAACCTTTTAGTTCCTGAAGAGAAGTCCCTGAACCTTTTAGTTCCTGAGGAGAAGTTTCTGAACCTTTTAGATCTTCAAAGAGAAGTCCCTGAACCTTTTAGTTCTATAAAGAGAAGTCCCTGAACCTTTTAGTTCTATGATGAGAAGTCCATAAACCTTTTAGTTCCTGAAGAGAAGTCCCTGAACCTTTTAGTTCTTTGAAGAGAAGTCCCTGAACCTTTTAGTTCCATGAAGAGAAGTCCCTGAACCTTCTAGTTTCTGAAGAGAAGTCCCTGAAACTGTTAGGTCTATGAAGAGAAGTCCCTGAACCTTTTAGTTCTTGGAAGAGACGTCCCTGAACCTTTTAGTTCCTGAAGAGAAGTCCATGAACCTTTCAGATCTTTAATGAGAAGTCCCTGAACCTTTTAGTTCTATGAATAGAAGTCCCTGAACACTTTAGTTCTACGAAGAGACATCCCTGAACTTTTCAGTTCATGAAGAGAAGTCCCTGAACCTTTTAGTTCCAGAAGAAAAGTCCCTGAACCTTTAAGTTCTTAGAAGAGAAGTCCCTGAACCTTTTAGTTCTATGAAGAGATTTCCCTGAACCTTTTAATTCCTGAAGAGAAGTCCCTGAACCTTTTAGATCTTTAAAGAGAAGTCCCTGAACCTTTCAGTTCTTTGAAGAGAAGTTCCTGAACCTTTTAGTTCCTGTAGAGAAGTCCCTGAACCTTTCAGATCTTTAAAGAGAAGTCCCTGTACCTTTTAGTTCTATGAAGAGATGTCCCTGAACATTTTAGTTCTATGAAGAGATGTCCCTGAACATTTTAGTTCCTGAAGAGAAGTCCCTAAACCTTTTAGATCTTTAAAGAGAAGTCCCTGAAACTTTTAGTTCCATGAAGAGATGAAACTTTTAGTTCCTGAAGAGAAGTCCCTGAACCTTTTAGTTCCTGAAGAGAAGTCCCTGAACCTTTTAGTTCCTGAAGAGAAGTCTGTGAACCTGTTAGGTCTATGAAGAGAAGTCCCTGAAACTTTTAGTTCTTGGAAGAGAAGTCCCTGAACCTTTTAGTTCCTTGAGAGAAGTCCCTGAAATTTTTAGTTCCATAAAGAGATTGCACTTTTAGTTCCATGAAGAGATGTCCCTGAACCTTTTAGTTCTTTGAAGAGAAGTCCCTGAACCTTTTAGTTCTATGAAGAGAAGTCCCTGAACCTTTTAGTTCCAGAAGAGAAGTTCCTGAACCTTTTAGTTATATGAAGAGAAGACCCAGAACCTTTCGTTTCTATGAAGAAATGTCCCTGAACCTTTTAGTTCTATGAAGAGATGTCCCTGAACCTTTTAGTTTCTGAAGAGAAGTCCCTGAACCTTTTAGGTCTATGAAGAGAAGTCCCTGAACCTTTTAGTTCCCGAAGAGAAGTCCCTGAACCTTTTAGATCTTGAAAGAGACGTCCCTGAAACTTTTAGTTCGATGACGAGAAGTCCCTGAACCTTTTAGTTCCTGAAGAGAAGTCTGTGAACCTTTTAGTTCCTGAAGAGAAGTCCATGAACCTTTTATGTCTATGAAGAGAAGTTCCTGAACCTTTTAGTTCTGTGAAGAGAAGTCCCTGAACCTTTTAGTTCCTGAAGAGAAGTCCCTGAACCTTTTAGTTCTTGAAATAGAAGTCCCTGCACCTTTTAGTTCTATGAAGAGAAGTCACTGAACCTTTTAGTTCCTGAAGAGAAGTCCCTGAACCTCTTAGTTCCTGAAGAGAAGTTTCTGAACCTTTTAGATCTTCAAAGAGAAGTCCCTAAACCTTTTAGTTCTTTGAAGAGAAGTCCCTGAGCCTTTTAGTTCTATGAAGAGAAGTCCCTGAGCATTTTAATTCTATGAATAGAAGTCCCTGCACCTTTTAGTTTCATGAAGAGAAGTCCCTGAACCTTTTCGTTCTGAGAAGAGAAGTCCCTGAACCTTTTAGTTCTATGAAGAGAAGTCCCTGAACCCTGAAGAGAAGTTCCTGAACCTTTTAGTTCTTTAAAGAGACGCCCCTGAACCTTTTAGTTCCTAAAGAGAAGTCCCTGAACCTTTTAGTTCTATGAGGAGAAGTCCCTGAACCTTTTTGTCCCTGAAGAGAAGTCCCTGAACCTTTTAGTTATATGAAGAGAAGTCGCTGAATCTTTTAGTTCAATGATGAGAATTCCCTGAACCTTTTAGTTCTATGATGAGAATTGCCTGAACCTTTTAGTTCCTGAAGAGAAGTCCATGAACCTTTTAATTCTTTAAAGAGAAGTTTCTGAACCTTTTAGATATTCAAAGAGAAGTCCCTGAATCTTTTAGTTCTTTGAAGAGAAGTCCCTGAGCCTTTTAGTTCTATGAAGAGAAGTCCCTGAACCTTTTAGTTCCTGAAGAGAAGTTCCTGAACCTTTTAGATCTTTAAAGAGAAGTCCCTGAACCTTTTAGTTCTATGACGAGAAATCCCTGAACCTTTAAGTTCCTGAAGAGCAGTCCCTGAACCTTTTAGTTCCTGAAGAGAAGTCCATGAACCTTTTAGTTCTATGAAGAGAAGTCCCTGAACCTTTTAGTTATATGATGAGAAGTCCCTGAACCTTTTAGTTCCTGAAGAGAAGTCCATAAACCTTTCAGTTCCTTAAAAGAAGTCCCTGAACCTTTTAGTTCTTTTAAGAGAAGTCCCTGAACCTTTTAATTCTATGAATAGAAGTCCCTGAACACTTTAGTTTTACAAAGAGACATCCCCGAACTTTTCAGTTCATGAAGAGAAGTTCCTGAACCTTTTAGATCTTCAAAGAGAAGTCCCTGAACCTTTTAGTTCTATAAAGAGAAGTCCCTGAACCTTTTAGTTCTATGATGAGAAGTCCCTAAACCTTTTAGTTCCTGAAGAGAAGTCCCTGAACCTTTTAGTTCGTGAAGAGAAGTCCCTGAACCTTTTAGATATTTGAAGAGACGTCCCTGAAACTTCTATTTCTATGACGAGAAGTCCCTGAACCTTTTAGTTCCTGAAGAGAAGTCTGTGAACCTTTTAGTTCCTGAAGAGAAGTCCCTGAACTTGTTAGGTCTATGAAGAGAAGTCCCTGAACCTGTTAGGTCTATGAAGAGAAGTCCCTGAACCTTTTAGTTCTATGAAGAGAAGTCCCTGAACCTTTTAGTTCCTGAAGAGAAGTCCCTGCACCTTTTAGTTCTATGAAGAGAAGTCACTGAACCTTTTAGTTCTTTAAAGAGAAGTCCCTGAACCTCTTAGTTCCTGAAGAGAAGTTTCTGAACCTTTTAGATCTTCAAAGAGAAGTCCCTGAACCTTCTAGTCCTTTGAAGAGAAGTCCCTGAGCATTTTAATTCTATGAATAGAAGTCCCTGCACCTTTTAGTTTCATGAAGAGAAGCCCCTGAACCTTTTACGTCTATGATGAGAAGTCCCTGAACCTTTTAGTTCCTGAAGAGAAGTCCCTGAACCTTTTAGATCTTCACAGAGAAGTCCCTGAACCTTTTAGTTCTATGAAGAGAAGTCCCTGAACCTATTTGTTCCTGAAGATAAGTTCCATAACCTTTGAGTTCTTTGAAGAGAAGTCCCTGAACCTTTTAGTTCTCTGAAGAGAAGTCCCTTAACCGTTTAGTTTTATGAAGAGAAGTCCCTGAAACTTTTAGTTTTTTAAAGAGACGTCCCTGAACCTTTTAGTTCTTTAAAGAGAAGTCCCTGAACATTTTAGTTCCTGAAGAGAAGTCCCTGAACCTTTTAGTTCTATGAAAAGAAGTCCCTGAACCCTGAAGAGAAGTTCCTGAACCTTTTAGTTCTTTAAAGAGATGCCCCTGAACCTTTTAGTTCTTTAAAGAGACGCCCCTGAACCTTTTAGTTCCTGAAGAGAAGTCCCTGAACCTTTTAGTTCTATGAGGAGAATTGCCTGAACCTTTTAGTTCTATGAGGAGAATTGCCTGAACCTTTTAGTTCCTGAAGAGAAGTCCATGAACCTTTTAATTCTTTAAAGAGAAGTTTCTGAACCTTTTAGATATTCAAAGAGAAGTTTCTGAACCTTTTAGATATTCAAAGAGAAGTCCCTGAACCTTTTAGTTCTTTGAAGAGAAGTCCCTGAGCCTTTTAGTTCTATGAAGAGAAGTCCCTGAACCTTTTAGTTCCTAAAGAGAAGTTCCTGAACCTTTTATATCTTTAAAGAGAAGTCCCTGAACCTTTTAGTTCTATGACGAGAAATCCCTGAACCTTTAAGTTCCTGAAGAGCAGTCCCTGAACCTTTTAGTTCTTTGAAGAGAAGTCCCTGAACCTTTTAGTTCTGAGAAGAGAAGTCCCTTAACCTTTTAGTTCCTGAAGAGAAGTCCATGAACCTTTTAGTTCTATGAAGAGAAGTCCCTGAACCTTTTAGTTATATGATGAGAAGTCCCTGAACATTTTAGTTCCTGAAGAGAAGTCCATGAACCTTTCAGTTCCTGAAAAGAAGTCCCTGAACCTTTTAGTTCTTTGAAGAGAAGTCCCTGAACCTTTTAATTCTATGAATAGAAGTCCCTGAACACTTTAGTTTTACAAAGAGACATCCCTGAACTTTTCAGTTCATGAAGAGAAGTTCCTGAACCTTTTAGTTCCAGAAGAGAAGTCCCTGAACCTT
Source organism: Symphodus melops (assembly GCF_947650265.1). Lineage (NCBI taxonomy): Eukaryota > Metazoa > Chordata > Actinopteri > Labriformes > Labridae > Symphodus > Symphodus melops. The sequence continues at coordinate 18,090,677 of NC_136700.1, read as the reverse complement.
TAAGTTCTTTAAAGAGACGTCCCTGAACCTTTGAGTTCCAGAAGAAAAGTCCCTGAACCTTTAAGTTCTTAGAAGAGAAGTCCCTGAACCTTTTAGATCTTAAATTGGAAGTCCCTGAACCTTTTAGTTCCTGAAGAGAAGTCCCTGAACCTGTTAGGTCTATGAAGAGAAGTCCCTGAACCTTTTAGTTCTTGGAAGAGAAGTCCCTGAACCTTTTAGTTCTATGAAGAGAAGTCCCTGATCCTTTTAGTTCCTGAAGAGAAGTTCCTGAACCTTTTAGATCTTTAAAGAGAAGTCCCTGAACCTTTTAGTTCTATGATGAGAAGTCCCTGAACCTTTTAGTTCCTGAAGAGAATTCCATGAACCTTTTAAGTCTATATAGAGAAGTCCCTGAACGTTTTAGTTCTTGGAAGAGAAGTTCCTGAACCTTTTAATTCTGAGAAGAGAAGTCCCTGAACCTTTTAGTTCCTGAAGAGAAGTCCACGAACCTTTTAGATCTTTAAAGAGAAGTGCCTGAAAATTTTAATTCTATGAAGAGAAGTCCCTGAACCTTTTAGTTCTAAGATGAGAAGTCCCTAAACCTTTTAGTTCTATGAAGAGAAGTCCCTGAACCTTTTAGTTCTTTAAAGAGAAGTCCCTGAACCTTTTAGTTCTATGAAGAGAAGTCCCTGAACCTTTTAGTTCTATGAAGAGAAGTCCCTGAACCTTTTAGTTCTATGATGAGAAGTCCCTGAACGTTTTAGTTCTATGATGAAAAGTCCCTGAACCTTTTAGTTCCTGAAGAGAAGTCCCTGAACCTTTTAGTTCCTGAGGAGAAGTTTCTGAACCTTTTAGATCTTCAAAGAGAAGTCCCTGAACCTTTTAGTTCTATAAAGAGAAGTCCCTGAACCTTTTAGTTCTATGATGAGAAGTCCATAAACCTTTTAGTTCCTGAAGAGAAGTCCCTGAACCTTTTAGTTCTTTGAAGAGAAGTCCCTGAACCTTTTAGTTCCATGAAGAGAAGTCCCTGAACCTTCTAGTTTCTGAAGAGAAGTCCCTGAAACTGTTAGGTCTATGAAGAGAAGTCCCTGAACCTTTTAGTTCTTGGAAGAGACGTCCCTGAACCTTTTAGTTCCTGAAGAGAAGTCCATGAACCTTTCAGATCTTTAATGAGAAGTCCCTGAACCTTTTAGTTCTATGAATAGAAGTCCCTGAACACTTTAGTTCTACGAAGAGACATCCCTGAACTTTTCAGTTCATGAAGAGAAGTCCCTGAACCTTTTAGTTCCAGAAGAAAAGTCCCTGAACCTTTAAGTTCTTAGAAGAGAAGTCCCTGAACCTTTTAGTTCTATGAAGAGATTTCCCTGAACCTTTTAATTCCTGAAGAGAAGTCCCTGAACCTTTTAGATCTTTAAAGAGAAGTCCCTGAACCTTTCAGTTCTTTGAAGAGAAGTTCCTGAACCTTTTAGTTCCTGTAGAGAAGTCCCTGAACCTTTCAGATCTTTAAAGAGAAGTCCCTGTACCTTTTAGTTCTATGAAGAGATGTCCCTGAACATTTTAGTTCTATGAAGAGATGTCCCTGAACATTTTAGTTCCTGAAGAGAAGTCCCTAAACCTTTTAGATCTTTAAAGAGAAGTCCCTGAAACTTTTAGTTCCATGAAGAGATGAAACTTTTAGTTCCTGAAGAGAAGTCCCTGAACCTTTTAGTTCCTGAAGAGAAGTCCCTGAACCTTTTAGTTCCTGAAGAGAAGTCTGTGAACCTGTTAGGTCTATGAAGAGAAGTCCCTGAAACTTTTAGTTCTTGGAAGAGAAGTCCCTGAACCTTTTAGTTCCTTGAGAGAAGTCCCTGAAATTTTTAGTTCCATAAAGAGATTGCACTTTTAGTTCCATGAAGAGATGTCCCTGAACCTTTTAGTTCTTTGAAGAGAAGTCCCTGAACCTTTTAGTTCTATGAAGAGAAGTCCCTGAACCTTTTAGTTCCAGAAGAGAAGTTCCTGAACCTTTTAGTTATATGAAGAGAAGACCCAGAACCTTTCGTTTCTATGAAGAAATGTCCCTGAACCTTTTAGTTCTATGAAGAGATGTCCCTGAACCTTTTAGTTTCTGAAGAGAAGTCCCTGAACCTTTTAGGTCTATGAAGAGAAGTCCCTGAACCTTTTAGTTCCCGAAGAGAAGTCCCTGAACCTTTTAGATCTTGAAAGAGACGTCCCTGAAACTTTTAGTTCGATGACGAGAAGTCCCTGAACCTTTTAGTTCCTGAAGAGAAGTCTGTGAACCTTTTAGTTCCTGAAGAGAAGTCCATGAACCTTTTATGTCTATGAAGAGAAGTTCCTGAACCTTTTAGTTCTGTGAAGAGAAGTCCCTGAACCTTTTAGTTCCTGAAGAGAAGTCCCTGAACCTTTTAGTTCTTGAAATAGAAGTCCCTGCACCTTTTAGTTCTATGAAGAGAAGTCACTGAACCTTTTAGTTCCTGAAGAGAAGTCCCTGAACCTCTTAGTTCCTGAAGAGAAGTTTCTGAACCTTTTAGATCTTCAAAGAGAAGTCCCTAAACCTTTTAGTTCTTTGAAGAGAAGTCCCTGAGCCTTTTAGTTCTATGAAGAGAAGTCCCTGAGCATTTTAATTCTATGAATAGAAGTCCCTGCACCTTTTAGTTTCATGAAGAGAAGTCCCTGAACCTTTTCGTTCTGAGAAGAGAAGTCCCTGAACCTTTTAGTTCTATGAAGAGAAGTCCCTGAACCCTGAAGAGAAGTTCCTGAACCTTTTAGTTCTTTAAAGAGACGCCCCTGAACCTTTTAGTTCCTAAAGAGAAGTCCCTGAACCTTTTAGTTCTATGAGGAGAAGTCCCTGAACCTTTTTGTCCCTGAAGAGAAGTCCCTGAACCTTTTAGTTATATGAAGAGAAGTCGCTGAATCTTTTAGTTCAATGATGAGAATTCCCTGAACCTTTTAGTTCTATGATGAGAATTGCCTGAACCTTTTAGTTCCTGAAGAGAAGTCCATGAACCTTTTAATTCTTTAAAGAGAAGTTTCTGAACCTTTTAGATATTCAAAGAGAAGTCCCTGAATCTTTTAGTTCTTTGAAGAGAAGTCCCTGAGCCTTTTAGTTCTATGAAGAGAAGTCCCTGAACCTTTTAGTTCCTGAAGAGAAGTTCCTGAACCTTTTAGATCTTTAAAGAGAAGTCCCTGAACCTTTTAGTTCTATGACGAGAAATCCCTGAACCTTTAAGTTCCTGAAGAGCAGTCCCTGAACCTTTTAGTTCCTGAAGAGAAGTCCATGAACCTTTTAGTTCTATGAAGAGAAGTCCCTGAACCTTTTAGTTATATGATGAGAAGTCCCTGAACCTTTTAGTTCCTGAAGAGAAGTCCATAAACCTTTCAGTTCCTTAAAAGAAGTCCCTGAACCTTTTAGTTCTTTTAAGAGAAGTCCCTGAACCTTTTAATTCTATGAATAGAAGTCCCTGAACACTTTAGTTTTACAAAGAGACATCCCCGAACTTTTCAGTTCATGAAGAGAAGTTCCTGAACCTTTTAGATCTTCAAAGAGAAGTCCCTGAACCTTTTAGTTCTATAAAGAGAAGTCCCTGAACCTTTTAGTTCTATGATGAGAAGTCCCTAAACCTTTTAGTTCCTGAAGAGAAGTCCCTGAACCTTTTAGTTCTATGATGAGAAGTCCCTAAACCTTTTAGTTCCTGAAGAGAAGTCCCTGAACCTTTTAGTTCCATGAAGAGAAGTCCCTGAACCTTCTAGTTTCTGAAGAGAAGTCCCTGAAACTGTTAGGTCTATGAAGAGAAGTCCCTGAACCTTTTAGTTCTTGGAAGAGACGTCCCTGAACCTTTTAGTTCCTGAAGAGAAGTCCATGAACCTTTCAGATCTTTAATGAGAAGTCCCTGAACCTTTTAGTTCTATGAAGAGAAGTCCCTGAACCCTTTGAGTTGCTGAAGAGAAGTCCTTGAACCTTTTACTTCTTTGAATAGAAGTCCCTGAACACTTTAGTTCTACGAAGAGACATCCCTGAACTTTTCAGTTCATGAAGAAAAGTCCCTGAACCTTTTAGTTCCAGAAGAAAAGTCCCTGAACCTTTAAGTTCTTAGAAGAGAAGTCCCTGAACCTTTTAGTTCTTGAAAGAGAAGTCCCTGAACCTTTTAGTTCTATGAAGAGAAGTTCCTGAACCTTTTAGTTCCTGTAGAGAAGTCCCTGAACCTTTCAGATCTTTAAAGAGAAGTCCCTGTACCTTTTAGTTCTATGAAGAGATGTCCCTGAACATTTTAGTTCTATGAAGAGATGTCCCTGAACATTTTAGTTCCTGAAGAGAAGTCCCTAAACCTTTTAGATCTTTAAAGAGAAGTCCCTGAAACTTTTAGTTCCATGAAGAGATGAAACTTTTAGTTCCTGAAGAGAAGTCCCTGAACCTTTTAGTTCCTGAAGAGAAGTCCCTGAACCTTTAAGTTCCTGAAGAGAAGTCTGTGAACCTGTTAGGTCTATGAAGAGAAGTCCCTGAAACTTTTAGTTCTTGGAAGAGAAGTCCCTGAACCTTTTAGTTCCAGAAGAGAAGTTCCTGAACCTTTTAGTTATATGAAGAGAAGTCCCAGAACCTTTCGTTTCTATGAAGAAATGTCCCTGAACCTTTTAGTTCTATGAAGAGATGTCCCTGAACCTTTTAGTTTCTGAAGAGAAGTCCCTGAACCTTTTAGGTCTATGAAGAGAAGTCCCTGAACCTTTTAGTTCCCGAAGAGAAGTCCCTGAACCTTTTAGATCTTGAAAGAGACGTCCCTGAAACTTTTAGTTCGATGACGAGAAGTCCCTGAACCTTTTAGTTCCTGAAGAGAAGTCTGTGAACCTTTTAGTTCCTGAAGAGAAGTCCCTGAACCTGATAGGTCTATGAAGAGAAGACCCTGAACCTTTTAGTTCTATGAAGAGAAGTCCCTGAACCTTTTTGTTCCTGAAGAGAAGTTCCTGAACCTTTTAGTTCCTGAAGAGAAGTCCATGAACCTTTTATGTCTATGAAGAGAAGTTCCTGAACCTTTTAGTTCTGTGAAGAGAAGTCCCTGAACCTTTTAGTTCCTGAAGAGAAGTCCCTGAACCTTTTAGTTCTTGAAATAGAAGTCCCTGCACCTTTTAGTTCTATGAAGAGAAGTCACTGAACCTTTTAGTTCCTGAAGAGAAGTCCCTGAACCTTTTAGTTCTTTAAAGAGAAGTCCCTGAACCTCTTAGTTCCTGAAGAGAAGTTTCTGAACCTTTTAGATCTTCAAAGAGAAGTCCCTAAACCTTTTAGTTCTTTGAAGAGAAGTCCCTGAGCCTTTTAGTTCTATGAAGAGAAGTCCCTGAGCATTTTAATTCTATGAATAGAAGTCCCTGCACCTTTTAGTTTCATGAAGAGAAGTCCCTGAACCTTTTAGTTCTTTAAAGAGACGCCCCTGAACCTTTTAGTTCCTAAAGAGAAGTCCCTGAACCTTTTAGTTCTATGAGGAGAAGTCCCTGAACCTTTTTGTCCCTGAAGAGAAGTCCCTGAACCTTTTAGTTATATGAAGAGAAGTCGCTGAATCTTTTAGTTCAATGATGAGAATTCCCTGAACCTTTTAGTTCTATGATGAGAATTGCCTGAACCTTTTAGTTCCTGAAGAGAAGTCCATGAACCTTTTAATTCTTTAAAGAGAAGTTTCTGAACCTTTTAGATATTCAAAGAGAAGTCCCTGAATCTTTTAGTTCTTTGAAGAGAAGTCCCTGAGCCTTTTAGTTCTATGAAGAGAAGTCCCTGAACCTTTTAGTTCCTGAAGAGAAGTTCCTGAACCTTTTAGATCTTTAAAGAGAAGTCCCTGAACCTTTTAGTTCCTGAAGAGAAGTTCCTGAACCTTTTAGATCTTTAAAGAGAAGTCCCTGAACCTTTTAGTTCTATGACGAGAAATCCCTGAACCTTTAAGTTCCTGAAGAGCAGTCCCTGAACCTTTTAGTTCCTGAAGAGAAGTCCATGAACCTTTTAGTTCTATGAAGAGAAGTCCCTGAACCTTTTAGTTATATGATGAGAAGTCCCTGAACATTTTAGTTCCTGAAGAGAAGTCCCTGAACATTTTAGTTCTTTGAAGAGAAGTCCCTGAACCTTTTAGTTCCTGAAGAGAAGTCTGTGAACCTGTTAGGTCTATGAAGAGAAGTCCCTGAAACTTTTAGTTCTTGGAAGAGAAGTCCCTGAACCTTTTAGTTCTATGAAGAGAAGTCCCTGAACCTTTTAGTTCCAGAAGAGAAGTCCCTGAACCTTTTAGTTATATGAAGAGAAGTCCCAGAACCTTTCGTTTCTATGAAGAAATGTCCCTGAACCTTTTAGTTCTATGAAGAGATGTCCCTGAACCTTTTAGTTCCTTGAGAGAAGTCCCTGAAACTTTTAGTTCCATGAAGAGATTGCACTTTTAGTTCCATGAAGAGATGTCCCTGAACCTTTTAGTTCTTTGAAGAGAAGTCCCTGAACCTTTTAGTTCTATGAAGAGAAGTCCCTGAACCTTTTAGTTCCAGAAGAGAAGTCCCTGAACCTTTTAGTTATATGAAGAGAAGTCCCAGAACCTTTCGTTTCTATGAAGAAATGTCCCTGAACCTTTTAGTTCTATGAAGAGATGTCCCTGAACCTTTTAGTTTCTGAAGAGAAGTCCCTGAACCTTTTAGGTCTATGAAGAGAAGTCCCTGAACCTTTTAGTTCCCGAAGAGAAGTCCCTGAACCTTTTAGATCTTGAAAGAGACGTCCCTGAAACTTTTAGTTCTATGACGAGAAGTCCCTGAACCTTTTAGTTCCTGAAGAGAAGTCTGTGAACTTTTTAGTTCCTGAAGAGAAGTCCCTGAACCTGATAGGTCTATGAAGAGAAGTCCCTGAACCTTTTAGTTCTATGAAGAGAAGTCCCTGAACCTTTTAGTTCCTGAAGAGAAGTTCCTGAACCTTTTAGTTCCTGAAGAGAAGTCCATGAACCTTTTATGTCTATGAAGAGAAGTTCCTGAACCTTTTAGTTCTGTGAAGAGAAGTCCCTGAACCTTTTAGTTCCTGAAGAGAAGTCCCTGAACCTTTTAGTTCTTGAAAGAGAAGTCCCTGCACCTTTTAGTTATATGAAGAGAAGTCACTGAACCTTTTAGTTCCTGAAGAGAAGTCCCTGAACCTTTTAGTTCTTTAAAGAAAAGTCCCTGAACCTCTTAGTTCCTGAAGAGAAGTTTCTGAACCTTTTAGATCTTCAAAGAGAAGTCCCTAAACCTTTTAGTTCTATGAAGAGAAGTCCCTGAACCCTGAAGAGAAGTTCCTGAACCTTTTAGTTCTTTAAAGAGACGCCCCTGAACCTTTTAGTTCCTAAAGAGAAGTCCCTGAACCTTTTAGTTCTATGAGGAGAAGTCCCTGAACCTTTTTGTCCCTGAAGAGAAGTCCCTGAACCTTTTAGTTATATGAAGAGAAGTCGCTGAATCTTTTAGTTCAATGATGAGAATTCCCTGAACCTTTTAGTTCTATGATGAGAATTGCCTGAACCTTTTAGTTCCTGAAGAGAAGTCCATGAACCTTTTAATTCTTTAAAGAGAAGTTTCTGAACCTTTTAGATAGTCAAAGAGAAGTCCCTGAACCTTTTAGTTCTTTGAAGAGAAGTCCCTGAGCCTTTTAGTTCTATGAAGAGAAGTCCTTGAACCTTTTAGTTCCTGAAGAGAAGTTCCTGAACCTTTTAGATCTTTAAAGAGAAGTCCCTGAACCTTTTAGTTCTATGACGAGAAATCCCTGAACCTTTAAGTTCCTGAAGAGCAGTCCCTGAACCTTTTAGTTCTTTGAAGAGAAGTCCCTGAACCTTTTAGTTCTGAGAAGAGAAGTCCCTTAACCTTTTAGTTCCTGAAGAGAAGTCCATGAACCTTTTAGTTATATGATGAGGAGTCCCTGAACCTTTTAGTTCCTGAAGAGAAGTCCATAAACCTTTCAGTTCCTGAAAAGAAGTCCCTGAACCTTTTAGTTCTTTTAAGAGAAGTCCCTGAACCTTTTAATTCTATGAATAGAAGTCCCTGAACACTTTAGTTTTACAAAGAGACATCCCTGAACTTTTCAGTTCATGAAGAGAAGTTCCTGAACCTTTTAGATCTTTAAAGAGAAGTCCCTGAACCTTTTAGTTCTATGACGAGAAATCCCTGAACCTTTTAGTTCTGAGAAGAGAAGTCCCTTAACCTTTTAGTTCTATGAAGAGAAGTCCCTGAACCTTTTAGTTCCTGAAGAGAAGTCTGTGAACCTTTTAGTTCCTGAAGAGAAGTCCCTGAACCTGTTAGGTCTATGAAGAGAAGTCCCTGAACCTTTTAGGTCTATGAAGAGACGTCCCTGAAACTTCTATTTCTATGACGAGAAGTCCCTGAACCTTTTAGTTCCTGAAGAGAAGTCTGTGAACCTTTTAGTTCCTGAAGAGAAGTCCCTGAACCTGTTAGGTCTATGAAGAGAAGTCCCTGAACCTTTTAGGTCTATGAAGAGAAGTCCCTGAACCTTTTAGTTCTATGAAGAGAAGTCCCTGAACCTTTTAGTTCCTGAAGAGAAGTCCCTGAACCTTTTAGTTCTTGAAAGAGAAGTCCCTGCACCTTTTAGTTCTATGAAGAGAAGTCACTGAACCTTTTAGTTCTTTAAAGAGAAGTCCCTGAACCTCTTAGTTCCTGAAGAGAAGTTTCTGAACCTTTTAGATCTTCAAAGAGAAGTCCCTGAACCTTCTAGTCCTTTGAAGAGAAGTCCCTGAGCATTTTAATTCTATGAATAGAAGTCCCTGCACCTTTTAGTTTCATGAAGAGAAGCCCCTGAACCTTTTACGTCTATGACGAGAAGTCCCTGAACCTTTTAGTTCCTGAAGAGAAGTCCCTGAACCTTTTAGATCTTCACAGAGAAGTCCCTGAACCTTTTAGTTCTATGAAGAGAAGTCCCTGAACCTTTTAGTTCTCTGAAGAGAAGTCCCTTAACCGTTGAGTTTTATGAAGAGAAGTCCCTGAACCTTTTAGTTCTATGACGAGAAATCCCTGAACCTTTAAGTTCCTGAAGAGCAGTCCCTGAACCTTTTAGTTCTTTGAAGAGAAGTCCCTGAACCTTTTAGTTCTGAGAAGAGAAGTCCCTTAACCTTTTAGTTCCTGAAGAGAAGTCCATGAACCTTTTAGTTCTATGAAGAGAAGTCCCTGAACCTTTTAGTTATATGATGAGAAGTCCCTGAACCTTTTAGTTCCTGAAGAGAAGTCCATGAACCTTTCAGTTCCTGAAAAGAAGTCCCTGAACCTTTTAGTTCTTTGAAGAGAAGTCCCTGAACCTTTTAATTCTATGAATAGAAGTCCCTGAACACTTTAGTTTTACAAAGAGACATCCCTGAAATTTTCTGTTCATGAAGAGAAGTTCCTGAACCTTTTAGTTCCAGAAGAGAAGTCCCTGAACCTTTAAGTTCTTTAAAGAGACGTCCCTGAACCTTTGAGTTCCAGAAGAAAAGTCCCTGAACCTTTAAGTTCTTAGAAGAGAAGTCCCTGAACCTTTTAGATCTTAAATTGGAAGTCCCTGAACCTTTTAGTTCCTGAAGAGAAGTCCCTGAACCTGTTAGGTCTATGAAGAGAAGTCCCCGAACCTTTTAGTTCTTGGAAGAGAAGTCCCTGAACCTTTTAGTTCTATGAAGAGAAGTCCCTGATCCTTTTAGTTCCTGAAGAGAAGTTCCTGAACCTTTTAGATCTTTAAAGAGAAGTCCCTGAACCTTTTAGTTCTATGATGAGAAGTCCCTGAACCTTTTAGTTCCTGAAGAGAATTCCATGAACCTTTTAAGTCTATGAAGAGAAGTCCCTGAACGTTTTAGTTCGTGGAAGAGAAGTTCCTGAACCTTTTAATTCTGAGAAGAGAAGTCCCTGAACCTTTTAGTTCCTGAAGAGAAGTCCCCGAACCTTTTAGTTCTTTAAAGAGAAGTGCCTGAACCTTTTATTTTTATGAAGAGAAGTCCCTGAACCTTTTAGTTCTAAGATGAGAAGTCCCTAAACCTTTTAGTTCTATGAAGAGAAGTCCCTGAACCTTTTAGTTCTTTAAAGAGAAGTCCCTGAACCTTTTAGTTCTATGAAGAGAAGTCCCTGAACCTTTTAGTTCTATGAAGAGAAGTCCCTGAACCTTTTAGTTCTATGATGAGAAGTCCCTGAACCTTTGAGTTCTATGATGAGAAGTCCCTGAACCTTTTAGTTCCTGAAGAGAAGTCCCTGAACCTTTTAGTTCCTGAAGAGAAGTTTCTGAACCTTTTAGATCTTCAAAGAGAAGTCCCTGAACCTTTTAGTTCTATAAAGAGAAGTCCCTGAACCTTTTAGTTCTATGATGAGAAGTCCCTAAACCTTTTAGTTCCTGAAGAGAAGTCCCTGAACCTTTTAGTTCTTTGAAGAGAAGTCCCTGAACCTTTTAGTTCAATGAAGAGAAGTCCCTGAACCTTCTAGTTTCTGAAGAGAAGTCCCTGAAACTGTTAGGTCTATGAAGAGAAGTCCCTGAACCTTTTAGTTCTTGGAAGAGACGTCCCTGATCCTTTTAGTTCCTGAAGAGAAGTTCCTGAACCTTTTAGATCTTTAAAGAGAAGTCCCTGAACCATTTAGTTCTATGACGAGAAATCCCTGAACCTTTAAGTTCCTGAAGAGCAGTCCCTGAACCTTTTAGTTCTTTGAAGAGAAGTCCCTGAACCTTTTAGTTCTGAGAAGAGAAGTCCCTTAACCTTTTAGTTCCTGAAGAGAAGTCCCTGAACCTTTTAGTTCTATGAAGAGAAGTCCCTGAACCTTTTAGTTATATGATGAGAAGTCCCTGAACCTTTTAGTTCCTGAAGAGAAGTCCATGAACCTTTCAGTTCCTGAAAAGAAGTCCCTGAACCTTTTAGTTCTTTGAAGAGAAGTCCCTGAACCTTTTAATTCTATGAATAGAAGTCCCTGAACACTTTAGTTTTACAAAGAGACATCCCTGAACTTTTCAGTTCATGAAGAGAAGTTCCTGAACCTTTTAGTTCCAGAAGAGAAGTCCCTGAACCTTTAAGTTCTTTAAAGAGACATCCCTGAACCTTTGAGTTCCAGAAGAAAAGTCCCTGAACCTTTAAGTTCTTAGAAGAGAAGTCCCTGAACCTTTTAGATCTTAAATTGGAAGTCCCTGAACCTTTTAGTTCCTGAAGAGAAGTCCCTGAACCTGTTAGGTCTATGAAGAGAAGTCACTGAACCTTTTAGTTCTTGGAAGAGAAGTCCCTGAACCTTTTAGTTCTATGAAGAGAAGTCCCTGATCCTTTTAGTTCCTGAAGAGAAGTTCCTGAACCTTTTAGATCTTTAAAGAGAAGTCCCTGAACCTTTTAGTTCTATGATGAGAAGTCCCTGAACCTTTTAGTTCCTGAAGAGAATTCCATGAACCTTTTAAGTCTATATAGAGAAGTCCCTGAACGTTTTAGTTCTTGGAAGAGAAGTTCCTGAACCTTTTAATTCTGAGAAGAGAAGTCCCTGAACCTTTTAGTTCCTGAAGAGAAGTCTCCGAACCTTTTAGTTCTTTAAAGAGAAGTGCCTGAACCTTTTATTTCTATGAAGAGAAGTCCCTGAACCTTTTAGTTCTTTAAAGAGAAGTCCCTGAACCTTTTAGTTCTATGAAGAGAAGTCCCTGAACCTTTTAGTTCTATGAAGAGAAGTCCCTGAACATTTTAGTTTCTGAAGAGAAGTCCCTGAAACTGTTAGGTCTATGAAGAGAAGTCCCTGAACCTTTTAGTTCTTGGAAGAGACGTCCCTGAACCTTGTAGTTCCTGAAGAGAAGTCCATGAACCTTTCAGATCTTTAATGAGAAGTCCCTGAACCTTTTAGTTCTATGAAGAGAAGTCCCTGAACCCTTTGAGTTGCTGAAGAGAAGTCCTTGAACCTTTTAGGTCTATTAAGAGAAGTCCCTGAACCTTTTACTTCTATGAATAGAAGTCCCTGAACACTTTAGTTCTACGAAGAGACATCCCTGAACTTTTCAGTTCATGAAGAGAAGTCCCTGAACCTTTTAATTCTTTAAAGAGAAGTTTCTGAACCTTTTAGATAGTCAAAGAGAAGTCCCTGAACCTTTTAGTTCTTTGAAGAAAAGTCCCTGAGCCTTTTAGTTCTATGAATAGAAGTCCCTGAACCTTTTAGTTCCTGAAGAGAAGTTCCTGAACCTTTTAGATCTTTAAAGAGAAGTCCCTGAACCTTTTAGTTCTATGACGAGAAATCCCTGAACCTTTAAGTTCCTGAAGAGCAGTCCCTGAACCTTTTAGTTCTTTGAAGAGAAGTCCCTGAACCTTTTAGTTCTGAGAAGAGAAGTCCCTTAACCTTTTAGTTCCTGAAGAGAAGTCCATGAACCTTTTAGTTCTATGAAGAGAAGTCCCTGAACCTTTTAGTTATATGATGAGAAGTCCCTGAACCTTTTAGTTCCTGAAGAGAAGTCCATAAACCTTTCAGTTCCTGAAAAGAAGTCCCTGAACCTTTTAGTTCTTTTAAGAGAAGTCCCTGAACCTTTTAATTCTATGAATAGAAGTCCCTGAACACTTTAGTTTTACAAAGAGACATCCCTGAACTTTTCAGTTCATGAAGAGAAGTTCCTGAACCTTTTAGATCTTTAAAGAGAAGTCCCTGAACCTTTTAGTTCTATGACGAGAAATCCCTGAACCTTTTAGTTCTGAGAAGAGAAGTCCCTTAACCTTTTAGTTCCTGAAGAGAAGTCCCTGAACATTTTAGTTCTTTGAAGAGAAGTCCCTGAACCTTTTAGTTCTATGAAGAGAAGTCCCTGAACCTTTTAGTTCGTGAAGAGAAGTCCCTGAACCTTTTAGATATTTGAAGAGACGTCCCTGAAACTTCTATTTCTATGACGAGAAGTCCCTGAACCTTTTAGTTCCTGAAGAGAAGTCTGTGAACCTTTTAGTTCCTGAAGAGAAGTCCCTGAACCTGTTAGGTCTATGAAGAGAAGTCCCTGAACCTTTTAGGTCTATGAAGAGAAGTCCCTGAACCTTTTAGTTCTATGAAGAGAAGTCCCTGAACCTTTTAGTTCCTGAAGAGAAGTCCCTGAACCTTTTAGTTCTTGAAAGAGAAGTCCCTGCACCTTTTAGTTCTATGAAGAGAAGTCACTGAACCTTTTAGTTCTTTAAAGAGAAGTCCCTGAACCTCTTAGTTCCTGAAGAGAAGTTTCTGAACCTTTTAGATCTTCAAAGAGAAGTCCCTGAACCTTCTAGTCCTTTGAAGAGAAGTCCCTGAGCATTTTAATTCTATGAATAGAAGTCCCTGCACCTTTTAGTTTCATGAAGAGAAGCCCCTGAACCTTTTACGTCTATGACGAGAAGTCCCTGAACCTTTTAGTTCCTGAAGAGAAGTCCCTGAACCTTTTAGATCTTCACAGAGAAGTCCCTGAACCTTTTAGTTCTATGAAGAGAAGTCCCTGAACCTATTTGTTCCTGAAGATAAGTCCCATAACCTTTGAGTTCTTTGAAGAGAAGTCCCTGAACCTTTTAGTTCTCTGAAGAGAAGTCCCTTAACCGTTTAGTTTTATGAAGAGAAGTCCCTGAACCTTTTAGTTCTATGACGAGAAATCCCTGAACCTTTAAGTTCCTGAAGAGCAGTCCCTGAACCTTTTAGTTCTTTGAAGAGAAGTCCCTGAACCTTTTAGTTCTGAGAAGAGAAGTCCCTTAACCTTTTAGTTCCTGAAGAGAAGTCCATGAACCTTTTAGTTCTATGAAGAGAAGTCCCTGAACCTTTTAGTTATATGATGAGAAGTCCCTGAACCTTTTAGTTCCTGAAGAGAAGTCCATGAACCTTTCAGTTCCTGAAAAGAAGTCCCTGAACCTTTTAGTTCTTTGAAGAGAAGTCCCTGAACCTTTTAATTCTATGAATAGAAGTCCCTGAACACTTTAGTTTTACAAAGAGACATCCCTGAAATTTTCAGTTCATGAAGAGAAGTTCCTGAACCTTTTAGTTCCAGAAGAGAAGTCCCTGAACCTTTAAGTTCTTTAAAGAGACGTCCCTGAACCTTTGAGTTCCAGAAGAAAAGTCCCTGAACCTTTAAGTTCTTAGAAGAGAAGTCCCTGAACCTTTTAGATCTTAAATTGGAAGTCCCTGAACCTTTTAGTTCCTGAAGAGAAGTCCCTGAACCTGTTAGGTCTATGAAGAGAAGTCCCTGAACCTTTTAGTTCTTGGAAGAGAAGTCCCTGAACCTTTTAGTTCTATGAAGAGAAGTCCCTGAACCTTTTAGTTCGTGAAGAGAAGTCCCTGAACCTTTTAGATATTTGAAGAGACGTCCCTGAAACTTCTATTTCTATGACGAGAAGTCCCTGAACCTTTTAGTTCCTGAAGAGAAGTCTGTGAACCTTTTAGTTCCTGAAGAGAAGTCCCTGAACCTGTTAGGTCTATGAAGAGAAGTCCCTGAACCTTTTAGGTCTATGAAGAGAAGTCCCTGAACCTTTTAGTTCTATGAAGAGAAGTCCCTGAACCTTTTAGTTCCTGAAGAGAAGTCCCTGAACCTTTTAGTTCTTGAAAGAGAAGTCCCTGCACCTTTTAGTTCTATGAAGAGAAGTCACTGAACCTTTTAGTTCTTTAAAGAGAAGTCCCTGAACCTCTTAGTTCCTGAAGAGAAGTTTCTGAACCTTTTAGATCTTCAAAGAGAAGTCCCTGAACCTTCTAGTCCTTTGAAGAGAAGTCCCTGAGCATTTTAATTCTATGAATAGAAGTCCCTGCACCTTTTAGTTTCATGAAGAGAAGTCCCTGAACCTTTTACGTCTATGACGAGAAGTCCCTGAACCTTTTAGTTCCTGAAGAGAAGTCCCTGAACCTTTTAGATCTTCACAGAGAAGTCCCTGAACCTTTTAGTTCTATGAAGAGAAGTCCCTGAACCTATTTGTTCCTGAAGATAAGTCCCATAACCTTTGAGTTCTTTGAAGAGAAGTCCCTGAACCTTTTAGTTCTCTGAAGAGAAGTCCCTTAACCGTTTAGTTTTATGAAGAGAAGTCCCTGAACCTTTTAGTTCTATGACGAGAAATCCCTGAACCTTTAAGTTCCTGAAGAGCAGTCCCTGAACCTTTTAGTTCTTTGAAGAGAAGTCCCTGAACCTTTTAGTTCTGAGAAGAGAAGTCCCTTAACCTTTTAGTTCCTGAAGAGAAGTCCATGAACCTTTTAGTTCTATGAAGAGAAGTCCCTGAACCTTTTAGTTATGTGATGAGAAGTCCCTGAACCTTTTAGTTCCTGAAGAGAAGTCCATGAACCTTTCAGTTCCTGAAAAGAAGTCCCTGAACCTTTTAGTTCTTTGAAGAGAAGTCCCTGAACCTTTTAATTCTATGAATAGAAGTCCCTGAACACTTTAGTTTTACAAAGAGACATCCCTGAAATTTTCAGTTCATGAAGAGAAGTTCCTGAACCTTTTAGTTCCAGAAGAGAAGTCCCTGAACCTTTAAGTTCTTTAAAGAGACGTCCCTGAACCTTTGAGTTCCAGAAGAAAAGTCCCTGAACCTTTAAGTTCTTAGAAGAGAAGTCCCTGAACCTTTTAGATCTTAAATTGGAAGTCCCTGAACCTTTTAGTTCCTGAAGAGAAGTCCCTGAACCTTTTAGTTCTATGACGAGAAATCCCTGAACCTTTTAGTTCTGAGAAGAGAAGTCCCTTAACCTTTTAGTTCCTGAAGAGAAGTCCCTGAACATTTTAGTTCTTTGAAGAGAAGTCCCTGAACCTTTTAGTTCTATGAAGAGAAGTCCCTGAACCTTTTAGTTCGTGAAGAGAAGTCCCTGAACCTTTTAGATATTTGAAGAGACGTCCCTGAAACTTCTATTTCTATGACGAGAAGTCCCTGAACCTTTTAGTTCCTGAAGAGAAGTCTGTGAACCTTTTAGTTCCTGAAGAGAAGTCCCTGAACCTGTTAGGTCTATGAAGAGAAGTCCCTGAACCTTTTAGGTCTATGAAGAGAAGTCCCTGAACCTTTTAGTTCTATGAAGAGAAGTCCCTGAACCTTTTAGTTCCTGAAGAGAAGTCCCTGAACCTTTTAGTTCTTGAAAGAGAAGTCCCTGCACCTTTTAGTTCTATGAAGAGAAGTCACTGAACCTTTTAGTTCTTTAAAGAGAAGTCCCTGAACCTCTTAGTTCCTGAAGAGAAGTTTCTGAACCTTTTAGATCTTCAAAGAGAAGTCCCTGAACCTTCTAGTCCTTTGAAGAGAAGTCCCTGAGCATTTTAATTCTATGAATAGAAGTCCCTGCACCTTTTAGTTTCATGAAGAGAAGCCCCTGAACCTTTTACGTCTATGACGAGAAGTCCCTGAACCTTTTAGTTCCTGAAGAGAAGTCCCTGAACCTTTTAGATCTTCACAGAGAAGTCCCTGAACCTTTTAGTTCTATGAAGAGAAGTCCCTGAACCTATTTGTTCCTGAAGATAAGTCCCATAACCTTTGAGTTCTTTGAAGAGAAGTCCCTGAACCTTTTAGTTCTCTGAAGAGAAGTCCCTTAACCGTTTAGTTTTATGAAGAGAAGTCCCTGAACCTTTTAGTTCTATGACGAGAAATCCCTGAACCTTTAAGTTCCTGAAGAGCAGTCCCTGAACCTTTTAGTTCTTTGAAGAGAAGTCCCTGAACCTTTTAGTTCTGAGAAGAGAAGTCCCTTAACCTTTTAGTTCCTGAAGAGAAGTCCATGAACCTTTTAGTTCTATGAAGAGAAGTCCCTGAACCTTTTAGTTATATGATGAGAAGTCCCTGAACCTTTTAGTTCCTGAAGAGAAGTCCATGAACCTTTCAGTTCCTGAAAAGAAGTCCCTGAACCTTTTAGTTCTTTGAAGAGAAGTCCCTGAACCTTTTAATTCTATGAATAGAAGTCCCTGAACACTTTAGTTTTACAAAGAGACATCCCTGAAATTTTCAGTTCATGAAGAGAAGTTCCTGAACCTTTTAGTTCCAGAAGAGAAGTCCCTGAACCTTTAAGTTCTTTAAAGAGACGTCCCTGAACCTTTGAGTTCCAGAAGAAAAGTCCCTGAACCTTTAAGTTCTTAGAAGAGAAGTCCCTGAACCTTTTAGATCTTAAATTGGAAGTCCCTGAACCTTTTAGTTCCTGAAGAGAAGTCCCTGAACCTGTTAGGTCTATGAAGAGAAGTCCCTGAACCTTTTAGTTCTTGGAAGAGAAGTCCCTGAACCTTTTAGTTCTATGAAGAGAAGTCCCTGAACCTTTTAGTTCGTGAAGAGAAGTCCCTGAACCTTTTAGATATTTGAAGAGACGTCCCTGAAACTTCTATTTCTATGACGAGAAGTCCCTGAACCTTTTAGTTCCTGAAGAGAAGTCTGTGAACCTTTTAGTTCCTGAAGAGAAGTCCCTGAACCTGTTAGGTCTATGAAGAGAAGTCCCTGAACCTTTTAGGTCTATGAAGAGAAGTCCCTGAACCTTTTAGTTCTATGAAGAGAAGTCCCTGAACCTTTTAGTTCCTGAAGAGAAGTCCCTGAACCTTTTAGTTCTTGAAAGAGAAGTCCCTGCACCTTTTAGTTCTATGAAGAGAAGTCACTGAACCTTTTAGTTCTTTAAAGAGAAGTCCCTGAACCTCTTAGTTCCTGAAGAGAAGTTTCTGAACCTTTTAGATCTTCAAAGAGAAGTCCCTGAACCTTCTAGTCCTTTGAAGAGAAGTCCCTGAGCATTTTAATTCTATGAATAGAAGTCCCTGCACCTTTTAGTTTCATGAAGAGAAGTCCCTGAACCTTTTACGTCTATGACGAGAAGTCCCTGAACCTTTTAGTTCCTGAAGAGAAGTCCCTGAACCTTTTAGATCTTCACAGAGAAGTCCCTGAACCTTTTAGTTCTATGAAGAGAAGTCCCTGAACCTATTTGTTCCTGAAGATAAGTCCCATAACCTTTGAGTTCTTTGAAGAGAAGTCCCTGAACCTTTTAGTTCTCTGAAGAGAAGTCCCTTAACCGTTTAGTTTTATGAAGAGAAGTCCCTGAACCTTTTAGTTCTATGACGAGAAATCCCTGAACCTTTAAGTTCCTGAAGAGCAGTCCCTGAACCTTTTAGTTCTTTGAAGAGAAGTCCCTGAACCTTTTAGTTCTGAGAAGAGAAGTCCCTTAACCTTTTAGTTCCTGAAGAGAAGTCCATGAACCTTTTAGTTCTATGAAGAGAAGTCCCTGAACCTTTTAGTTATATGATGAGAAGTCCCTGAACCTTTTAGTTCCTGAAGAGAAGTCCATGAACCTTTCAGTTCCTGAAAAGAAGTCCCTGAACCTTTTAGTTCTTTGAAGAGAAGTCCCTGAACCTTTTAATTCTATGAATAGAAGTCCCTGAACACTTTAGTTTTACAAAGAGACATCCCTGAAATTTTCAGTTCATGAAGAGAAGTTCCTGAACCTTTTAGTTCCAGAAGAGAAGTCCCTGAACCTTTAAGTTCTTTAAAGAGACGTCCCTGAACCTTTGAGTTCCAGAAGAAAAGTCCCTGAACCTTTAAGTTCTTAGAAGAGAAGTCCCTGAACCTTTTAGATCTTAAATTGGAAGTCCCTGAACCTTTTAGTTCCTGAAGAGAAGTCCCTGAACCTGTTAGGTCTATGAAGAGAAGTCCCTGAACCTTTTAGTTCTTGGAAGAGAAGTCCCTGAACCTTTTAGTTCTATGAAGAGAAGTCCCTGATCCTTTTAGTTCCTGAAGAGAAGTTCCTGAACCTTTTAGATCTTTAAAGAGAAGTCCCTGAACCTTTTAGTTCGATGATGAGAAGTCCCTGAACCTTTTAGTTCCTGAAGAGAATTCCATGAACCTTTTAAGTCTATGAAGAGAAGTCCCTGAACGTTTTAGTTCTTGGAAGAGAAGTTCCTGAACCTTTTAATTCTGAGAAGAGAAGTCCCTGAACCTTTTAGTTCCTGAAGAGAAGTCCCCGAACCTTTTAGTTCTTTAAAGAGAAGTGCCTGAACCTTTTATTTTTATGAAGAGAAGTCCCTGAACCTTTTAGTTCTAAGATGAGAAGTCCCTAAACCTTTTAGTTCTATGAAGAGAAGTCCCTGAACCTTTTAGTTCTTTAAAGAGAAGTCCCTGAACCTTTTAGTTCTATGAAGAGAAGTCCCTGAACCTTTTAGTTCTATGAAGAGAAGTCCCTGAACCTTTTAGTTCTATGATGAGAAGTCCCTGAACCTTTTAGTTCTATGATGAGAAGTCCCTGAACCTTTTAGTTCCTGAAGAGAAGTCCCTGAACCTTTTAGTTCCTGAAGAGAAGTTTCTGAACCTTTTAGATCTTCAAAGAGAAGTCCCTGAACCTTTTAGTTCTATAAAGAGAAGTCCCTGAACCTTTTAGTTCTATGATGAGAAGTCCCTAAACCTTTTAGTTCCTGAAGAGAAGTCCCTGAACCTTTTAGTTCTTTGAAGAGAAGTCCCTGAACCTTTTAGTTCCATGAAGAGAAGTCCCTGAACCTTCTAGTTTCTGAAGAGAAGTCCCTGAAACTGTTAGGTCTATGAAGAGAAGTCCCTGAACCTTTTAGTTCTTGGAAGAGACGTCCCTGATCCTTTTAGTTCCTGAAGAGAAGTTCCTGAACCTTTTAGATCTTTAAAGAGAAGTCCCTGAACCTTTTAGTTCTATGACGAGAAATCCCTGAACCTTTAAGTTCCTGAAGAGCAGTCCCTGAACCTTTTAGTTCTTTGAAGAGAAGTCCCTGAACCTTTTAGTTCTGAGAAGAGAAGTCCCTTAACCTTTTAGTTCCTGAAGAGAAGTCCATGAACCTTTTAGTTCTATGAAGAGAAGTCCCTGAACCTTTTAGTTATATGATGAGAAGTCCCTGAACCTTTTAGTTCCTGAAGAGAAGTCCATGAACCTTTCAGTTCCTGAAAAGAAGTCCCTGAACCTTTTAGTTCTTTGAAGAGAAGTCCCTGAACCTTTTAATTCTATGAATAGTAGTCCCTGAACACTTTAGTTTTACAAAGAGACATCCCTGAACTTTTCAGTTCATGAAGAGAAGTTCCTGAACCTTTTAGTTCCAGAAGAGAAGTCCCTGAACCTTTAAGTTCTTTAAAGAGACATCCCTGAACCTTTGAGTTCCAGAAGAAAAGTCCCTGAACCTTTAAGTTCTTAGAAGAGAAGTCCCTGAACCTTTTAGATCTTAAATTGGAAGTCCCTGAATCTTTTAGTTCCTGAAGAGAAGTCCCTGAACCTGTTAGGTCTATGAAGAGAAGTCCCTGAACCTTTTAGTTCTTGGAAGAGAAGTCCCTGAACCTTTTAGTTCTATGAAGAGAAGTCCCTGATCCTTTTAGTTCCTGAAGAGAAGTTCCTGAACCTTTTAGATCTTTAAAGAGAAGTCCCTGAACCTTTTAGTTCTATGATGAGAAGTCCCTGAACCTTTTAGTTCCTGAAGAGAATTCCATGAACCTTTTAAGTCTATATAGAGAAGTCCCTGAACGTTTTAGTTCTTGGAAGAGAAGTTTCTGAACCTTTTAATTCTGAGAAGAGAAGTCCCTGAACCTTTTAGTTCCTGAAGAGAAGTCCCCGAACCTTTTAGTTCTTTAAAGAGAAGTGCCTGAACCTTTTATTTCTATGAAGAGAAGTCTCTGAACCTTTTAGTTCTTTAAAGAGAAGTCCCTGAACCTTTTAGTTCTATGAAGAGAAGTCCCTGAACCTTTTAGTTCTATGAAGAGAAGTCCCTGAACCTTTTAGTTTCTGAAGAGAAGTCCCTGAAACTGTTAGGTCTATGAAGAGAAGTCCCTGAACCTTTTAGTTCTTGGAAGAGACGTCCCTGAACCTTGTAGTTCCTGAAGAGAAGTCCATGAACCTTTCAGATCTTTAATGAGAAGTCCCTGAACCTTTTAAGTCTATGAAGAGAAGTCCCTGAACGTTTTAGTTCTTGGAAGAGAAGTTCCTTAACCTTTTAATTCTGAGAAGAGAAGTCCCTGAACCTTTTAGTTCCTGAAGAGAAGTCCCCGAACCTTTTAGTTCTTTAAAGAGAAGTGCCTGAACCTTTTATTTTTATGAAGAGAAGTCCCTGAACCTTTTAGTTCTAAGATGAGAAGTCCCTAAACCTTTTAGTTCTATGAAGAGAAGTCCCTGAACCTTTTAGTTCTTTAAAGAGAAGTCCCTGAACCTTTTAGTTCTATGAAGAGAAGTCCCTGAACCTTTTAGTTCTATGAAGAGAAGTCCCTGAACCTTTTAGTTCTATGATGAGAAGTCCCTGAACCTTTTAGTTCTATGATGAGAAGTCCCTGAACCTTTTAGTTCCTGAAGAAAAGTCCCTGAACCTTTTAGTTCCTGAAGAGAAGTTTCTGAACCTTTTAGATCTTCAAAGAGAAGTCCCTGAACCTTTTAGTTCTATAAAGAGAAGTCCCTGAACCTTTTAGTTCTATGATGAGAAGTCCCTAAACCTTTTAGTTCCTGAAGAGAAGTCCCTGAACCTTTTAGTTCTTTGAAGAGAAGTCCCTGAACCTTTTAGTTCCATGAAGAGAAGTCCCTGAACCTTCTAGTTTCTGAAGAGAAGTCCCTGAAACTGTTAGGTCTATGAAGAGAAGTCCCTGAACCTTTTAGTTCTTGGAAGAGACGTCCCTGATCCTTTTAGTTCCTGAAGAGAAGTTCCTGAACCTTTTAGATCTTTAAAGAGAAGTCCCTGAACCTTTTAGTTCTATGACGAGAAATCCCTGAACCTTTAAGTTCCTGAAGAGCAGTCCCTGAACCTTTTAGTTCTTTGAAGAGAAGTCCCTGAACCTTTTAGTTCTGAGAAGAGAAGTCCCTTAACCTTTTAGTTCCTGAAGAGAAGTCCATGAACCTTTTAGTTCTATGAAGAGAAGTCCCTGAACCTTTTAGTTATATGATGAGAAGTCCCTGAACCTTTTAGTTCCTGAAGAGAAGTCCATGAACCTTTCAGTTCCTGAAAAGAAGTCCCTGAACCTTTTAGTTCTTTGAAGAGAAGTCCCTGAACCTTTTAATTCTATGAATAGAAGTCCCTGAACACTTTAGTTTTACAAAGAGACATCCCTGAACTTTTCAGTTCATGAAGAGAAGTTCCTGAACCTTTTAGTTCCAGAAGAGAAGTCCCTGAACCTTTAAGTTCTTTAAAGAGACATCCCTGAACCTTTGAGTTCCAGAAGAAAAGTCCCTGAACCTTTAAGTTCTTAGAAGAGAAGTCCCTGAACCTTTTAGATCTTAAATTGGAAGTCCCTGAATCTTTTAGTTCCTGAAGAGAAGTCCCTGAACCTGTTAGGTCTATGAAGAGAAGTCCCTGAACCTTTCAGTTCTTGGAAGAGAAGTCCCTGAACCTTTTAGTTCTATGAAGAGAAGTCCCTGATCCTTTTAGTTCCTGAAGAGAAGTTCCTGAACCTTTTAGATCTTTAAAGAGAAGTCCCTGAACCTTTTAGTTCTATGATGAGAAGTCCCTGAACCTTTTAGTTCCTGAAGAGAATTCCATGAACCTTTTAAGTCTATATAGAGAAGTCCCTGAACGTTTTAGTTCTTGGAAGAGAAGTTCCTGAACCTTTTAATTCTGAGAAGAGAAGTCCCTGAACCTTTTAGTTCCTGAAGAGAAGTCCCCGAACCTTTTAGTTCTTTAAAGAGAAGTGCCTGAACCTTTTATTTCTATGAAGAGAAGTCTCTGAACCTTTTAGTTCTTTAAAGAGAAGTCCCTGAACCTTTTAGTTCTATGAAGAGAAGTCCCTGAACCTTTTAGTTCTATGAAGAGAAGTCCCTGAACCTTTTAGTTTCTGAAGAGAAGTCCCTGAAACTGTTAGGTCTATGAAGAGAAGTCCCTGAACCTTTTAGTTCTTGGAAGAGACGTCCCTGAACCTTGTAGTTCCTGAAGAGAAGTCCATGAACCTTTCAGATCTTTAATGAGAAGTCCCTGAACCTTTTAGTTCTATGAAGAGAAGTCCCTGAACCCTTTGAGTTGCTGAAGAGAAGTCCTTGAACCTTTTAGGTCTATTAAGAGAAGTCCCTGAACCTTTTACTTCTATGAATAGAAGTCCCTGAACACTTTAGTTCTACGAAGAGACATCCCTGAACTTTTCAGTTCATGAAGAGAAGTCCCTGAACCTTTTAGTTCCAGAAGAAAAGTCCCTGAACCTTTAAGTTCTTAGAAGAGAAGTCCCTGAACCTTTTAGTTCTATGAAGAGATTTCCCTGAACCTTTTAATTCCTGAAGAGAAGTCCCTGAACCTTTTAGATCTTTAAAGAGAAGTCCCTGAACCTTTAGGTTCTTTGAAGAGAAGTTCCTGAACCTTTTAGTTCCTGTAGAGAAGTCCCTGAACCTTTCAGATCTTTAAAGAGAAGTCCCTGTACCTTTTAGTTCTATGAAGAGATGTCCCTGAACATTTTAGTTCTATGAAGAGATGTCCCTGAACATTTTAGTTCTATGAAGAGATGTCCCTGAACATTTTAGTTCCTGAAGAGAAGTCCCTAAACCTTTTAGATCTTTAAAGAGAAGTCCCTGAAACTTTTAGTTCCATGAAGAGATGAAACTTTTAGTTCCTGAAGAGAAGTCCCTGAACCTTTTAGTTCTTTAAAGAGAAGTGCCTGAACCTTTTATTTCTATGAAGAGAAGTCCCTGAACCTTTTAGTTCTAAGATGAGAAGTCCCTAAACCTTTTAGTTCTATGAAGAGAAGTCCCTGAACCTTTTAGTTCCTGAAGAGAATTCCATGAACCTTTTAAGTCTATATAGAGAAGTCCCTGAACGTTTTAGTTCCTGAAGAGAAGTCCCTGAACCTTTTAGTTCCTGAAGAGAAGTTTCTGAACCTTTTAGATCTTCAAAGAGAAGTCCCTGAACCTTTTAGTTCTATAAAGAGAAGTCCCTGAACCTTTTAGTTCTATGATGAGAAGACCCTAAACCTTTTAGTTCCTGAAGAGAAGTCCCTGAACCTTTTAGTTCTTTGAAGAGAAGTCCCTGAACCTTTTAGTTCCATGAAGAGAAGTCCCTGAACCTTCTAGTTTCTGAAGAGAAGTCCCTGAAACTGTTAGGTCTATAAAGAGAAGTCCCTGAAGCTTTTAGTTCTTGGAAGAGACGTCCCTGAACCTTTTAGTTCCTGAAGAGAAGTTCCTGAACCTTTTAGATCTTTAAAGAGAAGTCCCTGAACCTTTTAGTTCTATGACGAGAAATCCCTGAACCTTTAAGTTCCTGAAGAGCAGTCCCTGAACCTTTTAGTTCTTTGAAGAGAAGTCCCTGAACCTTTTAGTTCTGAGAAGAGAAGTCCCTTAACCTTTTAGTTCCTGAAGAGAAGTCCATGAACCTTTTAGTTCTATGAAGAGAAGTCCCTGAACCTTTTAGTTATATAATGAGAAGTCCCTGAACCTTTTAGTTCCTGAAGAGAAGTCCATGAACCTTTCAGTTCCTGAAAAGAAGTCCCTGAACCTTTTAGTTCTTTGAAGAGAAGTCCCTGAACCTTTTAATTCTATGAATAGAAGTCCCTGAACACTTTAGTTTTACAAAGAGACATCCCTGAACTTTTCAGTTCATGAAGAGAAGTTCCTGAACCTTTTAGTTCCAGAAGAGAAGTCCCTGAACCTTTAAGTTCTTTAAAGAGACGTCCATGAACCTTTGAGTTCCAGAAGAAAAGTCCCTGAACCTTTAAGTTCTTAGAAGAGAAGTCCCTGAACCTTTTAGATCTTAAATTTGGAAGTCCCTGAACCTTTTAGTTCCTGAAGAGAAGTCCCTGAACCTGTTAGGTCTATGAAGAGAAGTCCCTGAACCTTTTAGTTCTTGGAAGAGAAGTCCCTGAACCTTTTAGTTCTATGAAGAGAAGTCCCTGATCCTTTTAGTTCCTGAAGAGAAGTTCCTGAACCTTTTAGATCTTTAAAGAGAAGTCCCTGAACCTTTTAGTTCTATGATGAGAAGTCCCTGAACCTTTTAGTTCCTGAAGAGAATTCCATGAACCTTTTAAGTCTATATAGAGAAGTCCCTGAACGTTTTAGTTCTTGGAAGAGAAGTTCCTGAACCTTTTAATTCTGAGAAGAGAAGTCCCTGAACCATTTAGTTCCTGAAGAGAAGTCCCCGAACCTTTTAGTTCTTTAAAGAGAAGTGCCTGAACCTTTTATTTCTATGAAGAGAAGTCCCTGAACCTTTTAGTTCTTTAAAGAGAAGTCCCTGAACCTTTTAGTTCTATGAAGAGAAGTCCCTGAACCTTTTAGTTCTATGAAGAGAAGTCCCTGAACCTTTTAGTTTCTGAAGAGAAGTCCCTGAAACTGTTAAGTCTATGAAGAGAAGTCCCTGAACCTTTTAGTTCTTGGAAGAGACGTCCCTGAACCTTTTAGTTCCTGAAGAGAAGTCCATGGACCTTTCAGATCTTTAATGAGAAGTCCCTGAACCTTTTAGTTCTATGAAGAGAAGTCCCTGAACCCTTTGAGTTGCTGAAAAGAAGTCCTTGAACCTTTTAGGTCTATTAAGAGAAGTCCCTGAACCTTTTACTTCTATGAATAGAAGTCCCTGAACACTTTAGTTCTACGAAGAGACATCCCTGAACTTTTCAGTTCATGAAGAGAAGTCCCTGAACCTTTTAGTTCCAGAAGAAAAGTCCCTGAACCTTTAAGTTCTTAGAAGAGAAGTCCCTGAACCTTTTAGTTCTATGAAGAGATTTCCCTGAACCTTTTAATTCCTGAAGAGAAGTCCCTGAACCTTTTAGATCTTTAAAGAGAAGTCCCTGAACCTTTAGGTTCTTTGAAGAGAAGTTCCTGAACCTTTTAGTTCCTGTAGAGAAGTCCCTGAACCTTTCAGATCTTTAAAGAGAAGTCCCTGTACCTTTTAGTTCTATGAAGAGATGTCCCTGAACATTTTAGTTCTATGAAGAGATGTCCCTGAACATTTTAGTTCTATGAAGAGATGTCCCTGAACATTTTAGTTCCTGAAGAGAAGTCCCTAAACCTTTTAGATCTTTAAAGAGAAGTCCCTGAAACTTTTAGTTCCATGAAGAGATGAAACTTTTAGTTCCTGAAGAGAAGTCCCTGAACCTTTTAGTTCTTTAAAGAGAAGTGCCTGAACCTTTTATTTCTATGAAGAGAAGTCCCTGAACCTTTTAGTTCTAAGATGAGAAGTCCCTAAACCTTTTAGTTCTATGAAGAGAAGTCCCTGAACCTTTTAGTTCCTGAAGAGAATTCCATGAACCTTTTAAGTCTATATAGAGAAGTCCCTGAACGTTTTAGTTCCTGAAGAGAAGTCCCTGAACCTTTTAGTTCCTGAAGAGAAGTTTCTGAACCTTTTAGATCTTCAAAGAGAAGTCCCTGAACCTTTTAGTTCTATAAAGAGAAGTCCCTGAACCTTTTAGTTCTATGATGAGAAGACCCTAAACCTTTTAGTTCCTGAAGAGAAGTCCCTGAACCTTTTAGTTCTTTGAAGAGAAGTCCCTGAACCTTTTAGTTCCATGAAGAGAAGTCCCTGAACCTTCTAGTTTCTGAAGAGAAGTCCCTGAAACTGTTAGGTCTATAAAGAGAAGTCCCTGAAGCTTTTAGTTCTTGGAAGAGACGTCCCTGAACCTTTTAGTTCCTGAAGAGAAGTTCCTGAACCTTTTAGATCTTTAAAGAGAAGTCCCTGAACCTTTTAGTTCTATGACGAGAAATCCCTGAACCTTTAAGTTCCTGAAGAGCAGTCCCTGAACCTTTTAGTTCTTTGAAGAGAAGTCCCTGAACCTTTTAGTTCTGAGAAGAGAAGTCCCTTAACCTTTTAGTTCCTGAAGAGAAGTCCATGAACCTTTTAGTTCTATGAAGAGAAGTCCCTGAACCTTTTAGTTATATAATGAGAAGTCCCTGAACCTTTTAGTTCCTGAAGAGAAGTCCATGAACCTTTCAGTTCCTGAAAAGAAGTCCCTGAACCTTTTAGTTCTTTGAAGAGAAGTCCCTGAACCTTTTAATTCTATGAATAGAAGTCCCTGAACACTTTAGTTTTACAAAGAGACATCCCTGAACTTTTCAGTTCATGAAGAGAAGTTCCTGAACCTTTTAGTTCCAGAAGAGAAGTCCCTGAACCTTTAAGTTCTTTAAAGAGACGTCCATGAACCTTTGAGTTCCAGAAGAAAAGTCCCTGAACCTTTAAGTTCTTAGAAGAGAAGTCCCTGAACCTTTTAGATCTTAAATTTGGAAGTCCCTGAACCTTTTAGTTCCTGAAGAGAAGTCCCTGAACCTGTTAGGTCTATGAAGAGAAGTCCCTGAACCTTTTAGTTCTTGGAAGAGAAGTCCCTGAACCTTTTAGTTCTATGAAGAGAAGTCCCTGATCCTTTTAGTTCCTGAAGAGAAGTTCCTGAACCTTTTAGATCTTTAAAGAGAAGTCCCTGAACCTTTTAGTTCTATGATGAGAAGTCCCTGAACCTTTTAGTTCCTGAAGAGAATTCCATGAACCTTTTAAGTCTATATAGAGAAGTCCCTGAACGTTTTAGTTCTTGGAAGAGAAGTTCCTGAACCTTTTAATTCTGAGAAGAGAAGTCCCTGAACCTTTTAGTTCCTGAAGAGAAGTCCCCGAACCTTTTAGTTCTTTAAAGAGAAGTGCCTGAACCTTTTATTTCTATGAAGAGAAGTCCCTGAACCTTTTAGTTCTAAGATGAGAAGTCCCTAAACCTTTTAGTTCTATGAAGAGAAGTCCCTGAACCTTTTAGTTCCTGAAGAGAATTCCATGAACCTTTTAAGTCTATATAGAGAAGTCCCTGAACGTTTTAGTTCCTGAAGAGAAGTCCCTGAACCTTTTAGTTCCTGAAGAGAAGTTTCTGAACCTTTTAGATCTTCAAAGAGAAGTCCCTGAACCTTTTAGTTCTATAAAGAGAAGTCCCTGAACCTTTTAGTTCTATGATGAGAAGACCCTAAACCTTTTAGTTCCTGAAGAGAAGTCCCTGAACCTTTTAGTTCTTTGAAGAGAAGTCCCTGAACCTTTTAGTTCCATGAAGAGAAGTCCCTGAACCTTCTAGTTTCTGAAGAGAAGTCCCTGAAACTGTTAGGTCTATAAAGAGAAGTCCCTGAAGCTTTTAGTTCTTGGAAGAGACGTCCCTGAACCTTTTAGTTCCTGAAGAGAAGTTCCTGAACCTTTTAGATCTTTAAAGAGAAGTCCCTGAACCTTTTAGTTCTATGACGAGAAATCCCTGAACCTTTAAGTTCCTGAAGAGCAGTCCCTGAACCTTTTAGTTCTTTGAAGAGAAGTCCCTGAACCTTTTAGTTCTGAGAAGAGAAGTCCCTTAACCTTTTAGTTCCTGAAGAGAAGTCCATGAACCTTTTAGTTCTATGAAGAGAAGTCCCTGAACCTTTTAGTTATATAATGAGAAGTCCCTGAACCTTTTAGTTCCTGAAGAGAAGTCCATGAACCTTTCAGTTCCTGAAAAGAAGTCCCTGAACCTTTTAGTTCTTTGAAGAGAAGTCCCTGAACCTTTTAATTCTATGAATAGAAGTCCCTGAACACTTTAGTTTTACAAAGAGACATCCCTGAACTTTTCAGTTCATGAAGAGAAGTTCCTGAACCTTTTAGTTCCAGAAGAGAAGTCCCTGAACCTTTAAGTTCTTTAAAGAGACGTCCATGAACCTTTGAGTTCCAGAAGAAAAGTCCCTGAACCTTTAAGTTCTTAGAAGAGAAGTCCCTGAACCTTTTAGATCTTAAATTTGGAAGTCCCTGAACCTTTTAGTTCCTGAAGAGAAGTCCCTGAACCTGTTAGGTCTATGAAGAGAAGTCCCTGAACCTTTTAGTTCTTGGAAGAGAAGTCCCTGAACCTTTTAGTTCTATGAAGAGAAGTCCCTGATCCTTTTAGTTCCTGAAGAGAAGTTCCTGAACCTTTTAGATCTTTAAAGAGAAGTCCCTGAACCTTTTAGTTCTATGATGAGAAGTCCCTGAACCTTTTAGTTCCTGAAGAGAATTCCATGAACCTTTTAAGTCTATATAGAGAAGTCCCTGAACGTTTTAGTTCTTGGAAGAGAAGTTCCTGAACCTTTTAATTCTGAGAAGAGAAGTCCCTGAACCATTTAGTTCCTGAAGAGAAGTCCCCGAACCTTTTAGTTCTTTAAAGAGAAGTGCCTGAACCTTTTATTTCTATGAAGAGAAGTCCCTGAACCTTTTAGTTCTTTAAAGAGAAGTCCCTGAACCTTTTAGTTCTATGAAGAGAAGTCCCTGAACCTTTTAGTTCTATGAAGAGAAGTCCCTGAACCTTTTAGTTTCTGAAGAGAAGTCCCTGAAACTGTTAAGTCTATGAAGAGAAGTCCCTGAACCTTTTAGTTCTTGGAAGAGACGTCCCTGAACCTTTTAGTTCCTGAAGAGAAGTCCATGGACCTTTCAGATCTTTAATGAGAAGTCCCTGAACCTTTTAGTTCTATGAAGAGAAGTCCCTGAACCCTTTGAGTTGCTGAAAAGAAGTCCTTGAACCTTTTAGGTCTATTAAGAGAAGTCCCTGAACCTTTTACTTCTATGAATAGAAGTCCCTGAACACTTTAGTTCTACGAAGAGACATCCCTGAACTTTTCAGTTCATGAAGAGAAGTCCCTGAACCTTTTAGTTCCAGAAGAAAAGTCCCTGAACCTTTAAGTTCTTAGAAGAGAAGTCCCTGAACCTTTTAGTTCTATGAAGAGATTTCCCTGAACCTTTTAATTCCTGAAGAGAAGTCCCTGAACCTTTTAGATCTTTAAAGAGAAGTCCCTGAACCTTTCAGTTCTTTGAAGAGAAGTTCCTGAACCTTTTAGTTCCTGTAGAGAAGTCCCTGAACCTTTCAGATCTTTAAAGAGAAGTCCCTGTACCTTTTAGTTCTATGAAGAGATGTCCCTGAACATTTTAGTTCTATGAAGAGATGTCCCTGAACATTTTAGTTCCTGAAGAGAAGTCCCTAAACCTTTTAGATCTTTAAAGAGAAGTCCCTGAAACTTTTAGTTCCATGAAGATATGAAACTTTTAGTTCCTGAAGAGAAGTCCTTGAACCTTTTAGTTCCTGAAGAGAAGTCCCTGAACCTTTTAGTTCCTGAAGAGAAGTCTGTGAACCTGTTAGGTCTATGAAGAGAAGTCCCTGAAACTTTTAGTTCTTGGAAGAGAAGTCCCTGAACCTTTTAGTTCCTTGAGAGAAGTCCCTGAAACTTTTAGTTCCATGAAGAGATTGCACTTTTAGTCCCATGAAGAGATGTCCCTGAACCTTTTAGTTCTTTGAAGAGAAGTCCCTGAACCTTTTAGTTCTATGAAGAGAAGTCCCTGAACCTTTTAGTTCCAGAAGAGAAGTCCCTGAACCTTTTAGTTATATGAAGAGAAGTCCCAGAACCTTTCGTTTCTATGAAGAAATGTCCCTGAACCTTTTAGTTCTATGAAGAGATGTCCCTGAACCTTTTAGTTTCTGAAGAGAAGTCCCTGAACCTTTTAGGTCTATGAAGAGAAGTCCCTGAACCTTTTAGTTCCCGAAGAGAAGTCCCTGAACCTTTTAGATCTTGAAAGAGACGTCCCTGAAACTTTTAGTTCTATGACGAGAAGTCCCTGAACCTTTTAGTTCCTGAAGAGAAGTCTGTGAACCTTTTAGTTCCTGAAGAGAAGTCCCTGAACCTGATAGGCCTATGAAGAGAAGTCCCTGAACCTTTTAGTTCTATGAAGAGAAGTCCCTGAACCTTTTTGTTACTGAAGAGAAGTTCCTGAACCTTTTAGTTCCTGAAGAGAAGTCCATGAACCTTTTATGTCTATGAAGAGAAGTTCCTGAACCTTTTAGTTCTGTGAAGAGAAGTCCCTGAACCTTTTAGTTAGTGAAGAGAAGTCCCTGAACCTTTTAGTTCTTGAAAGAGAAGTCCCTGCACCTTTTAGTTCTATGAAGAGAAGTCAC
Organism: Symphodus melops; assembly: GCF_947650265.1. NCBI lineage: Eukaryota > Metazoa > Chordata > Actinopteri > Labriformes > Labridae > Symphodus > Symphodus melops. The sequence continues at coordinate 18,060,066 of NC_136700.1, read as the reverse complement.
TGAACCTTTTAGTTCCTGAAGAGAAGTCCCTGAACCTTTTAGTTCTTTAAAGAGAAGTCCCTGAACCTCTTAGTTCCAGAAGAGAAGTTTCTGAACCTTTTAGATCTTCAAAGAGAAGTCCCTAAACCTTTTAGTTCTTTGAAGAGAAGTCCCTGAGCCTTTTAGTTCTATGAAGAGAAGTCCCTGAGCATTTTAATTCAATGAATAGAAGTCCCTGCACCTTTTAGTTTCATGAAGAGAAGTCCCTGAACCCTGAAGAGAAGTTCCTGAACCTTTTAGTTCTTTAAAGAGACGCCCCTGAACCTTTTAGTTCCTAAAGAGAAGTCCCTGAACCTTTTAGTTCTATGAGGAGAAGTCCCTGAACCTTTTTGTCCCTGAAGAGAAGTCCCTGAACCTTTTAGTTATATGAAGAGAAGTCGCTGAATCTTTTAGTTCAATGATGAGAATTCCCTGAACCTTTTAGTTCTATGATGAGAATTGCCTGAACCTTTTAGTTCCTGAAGAGAAGTCCATGAACCTTTTAATTCCTTAAAGAGAAGTTTCTGAACCTTTTAGATATTCAAAGAGAAGTCCCTGAACCTTTTAGTTCTTTGAAGAGAAGTCCCTGAGCCTTTTAGTTCTATGAAGAGAAGTCCCTGAACCTTTTAGTTCCTGAAGAGAAGTTCCTGAACCTTTTAGATCTTTAAAGAGAAGTTCCTGAACCTTTTAGTTCTATGATGAGAAGTCCCTGAACCTTTTAGTTCCTGAAGAGAATTCCATGAACCTTTTAAGTCTATGAAGAGAAGTCCCTGAACGTTTTAGTTCTTGGAAGAGAAGTTCCTGAACCTTTTAATTCTGAGAAGAGAAGTACCTGAACCTTTTAGTTCCTGAAGAGAAGTCCCCGAACCTTTTAGTTCTTTAAAGAGAAGTGCCTGAGCCTTTTATTTCTATGAAGAGAAGTCCTTGAACCTTTTAGTTCTAAGATGAGAAGTCCCTAAACCTTTTAGTTCTATGAAGAGAAGTCCCTGAACCTTTTAGTTCTATGAAGAGAAGTCCCTGAACCTTTTAGTTCTATGAAGAGAAGTCACTGAACCTTTTAGTTCTATGATGAGAAGTCCCTGAACCTTTTAGTTCTATGATGAAAAGTCCCTGAACCTTTTAGTTCCTGAAGAGAAGTCCCTGAAGCTTTTAGTTCCTGAAGAGAAGTTTCTGAACCTTTTAGATCTTCAAAGAGAAGTCCCTGAACCTTTTAGTTCTATAAAGAGAAGTCCCTGAACCTTTTAGTTCTATGATGAGAAGTCCCTAAACCTTTTAGTTCCTGAAGAGAAGTCCCTGAACCTTTTAGTTCTTTGAAGAGAAGTTCCTGAACCTTTTAGTTCTTGGAAGAGACGTCCCTGAACCTTTTAGTTCCTAAAGAGAAGTCCATGAACCTTTCAGATCTTTAATGAGAAGTCCCTGAACCTTTTAGTTCTATGAAGAGAAGTCCCTGAACCCTTTGAGTTGCTGAAGAGAAGTCATTGAACCTTTTAGGTCTATTAAGAGAAGTCCCTGAACCTTTTACTTCTATGAATAGAAGTCCCTGAACACTTTAGTTCTACGAAGAGACATCCCTGAACTTTTCAGTTCATGAAGAGAAGTCCCTGAACCTTTTAGTTCCAGAAGAAAAGTCCCTGAACCTTTAAGTTCTTAGAAGAGAAGTCCCTGAACCTTTTAGTTCTATGAAGAGATTTCCCTGAACCTTTTAATTCCTGAAGAGAAGTCCCTGAACCTTTTAGATCTTTAAAGAGAAGTACCTGAACCTTTCAGTTCTTTGAAGAGAAGTTCCTGAACCTTTTAGTTCCTGTAGAGAAGTCCCTGAACCTTTCAGATCTTTAAAGAGAAGTCCCTGTACCTTTTAGTTCTATGAAGAGATGTCCCTGAACATTTTAGTTCTATGAAGAGATGTCCCTGAACCTTTTAGTTCCTGAAGAGAAGTCTGTGAACCTGTTAGGTCTATGAAGAGAAGTCCCTGAAACTTTTAGTTCCATGAAGAGATTGCACTTTTAGTTCCATGAAGAGATGTCCCTGAAACTTTTAGTTCTTTGAAGAGAAGTCCCTGAACCTTTTAGTTCTATGAAGAGAAGTCCCTGAACCTTTTAGTTCCAGAAGAGAAGTCCCTGAACCTTTTAGTTCTATGAAGAGAAGTCCCTGAACCTTTTAGTTCTATGAAGAGAAGTCACTGAACCTTTTAGTTCTATGATGAGAAGTCCCTGAACCTTTTAGTTCTATGATGAAAAGTCCCTGAACCTTTTAGTTCCTGAAGAGAAGTCCCTGAAGCTTTTAGTTCCTGAAGAGAAGTTTCTGAACCTTTTAGATCTTCAAAGAGATGTCCCTGAACCTTTTAGTTCTATAAAGAGAAGTCCCTGAACCTTTTAGTTCATTATGAGAAGTCCCTAAACCTTTTAGTTCCTGAAGAGAAGTCCCTGAACCTTTTAGTTCTTTGAAGAGAAGTCCCTGAACCTTTTAGTTCTTGGAAGAGACGTCCCTGAACCTTTTAGTTCCTAAAGAGAAGTCCATGAACCTTTCAGATCTTTAATGAGAAGTCCCTGAACCTTTTAGTTCTATGAAGAGAAGTCCCTGAACCCTTTGAGTTGCTGAAGAGAAGTCCTTGAACCTTTTAGGTCTATTAAGAGAAGTCCCTGAACCTTTTACTTCTATGAAAAGAAGTCCCTGAACACTTTAGTTCTACGAAGAGACATCCCTGAACTTTTCAGTTCATGAAGAGAAGTCCCTGAACCTTTTAGTTCCCGAAGAGAAGTCCCTGAACCTTTTAGATCTTGAAAAAGACGTCCCTGAAACTTTTAGTTCTATGACGAGAAGTCCCTGAACCTTTTAGTTCCTGAAGAGAAGTCTGTGAACCTTTTAGTTCCTGAAGAGAAGTCCCTGAACCTGATAGGCCTATGAAGAGAAGTCCCTGAACCTTTTAGTTCTATGAAGAGAAGTCCCTGAACCTTTTTGTTACTGAAGAGAAGTTCCTGAACCTTTTAGTTCCTGAAGAGAAGTCCATGAACCTTTTATGTCTATGAAGAGAAGTTCCTGAACCTTTTAGTTCTGTGAAGAGAAGTCCCTGAACCTTTTAGTTAGTGAAGAGAAGTCCCTGAACCTTTTAGTTCTTGAAAGAGAAGTCCCTGCACCTTTTAGTTCTATGAAGAGAAGTCACTGAACCTTTTAGTTCCTGAAGAGAAGTCCCTGAACCTTTTAGTTCTTTAAAGAGAAGTCCCTGAACCTCTTAGTTCCTGAAGAGAAGTTTCTGAACCTTTTAGATCTTCAAAGAGAAGTCCCTAAACCTTTTAGTTCTTTGAAGAGAAGTCCCTGAGCCTTTTAGTTCTATGAAGAGAAGTCCCTGAGCATTTTAATTCTATGAATAGAAGTCCCTGCACCTTTTAGTTTCATGAAGAGAAGTCCCTGAACCTTTTCGTTCTGAGAAGAGAAGTCCCTTAACCTTTTAGTTCCTGAAGAGAAGTCCCTGAACCTTTTAGTTCCATGAAGAGAAGTCCCTGAACCCTGAAGAGAAGTTCCTGAACCTTTTAGTTCTTTAAAGAGACGCCCCTGAACCTTTTAGTTCCTAAAGAGAAGTCCCTGAACCTTTTAGTTCTATGAGGAGAAGTCCCTGAACCTTTTTGTCCCTGAAGAGAAGTCCCTGAACCTTTTAGTTATATGAAGAGAAGTCGCTGAATCTTTTAGTTCAATGATGAGAATTCCCTGAACCTTTTAGTTCTATGATGAGAATTGCCTGAACCTTTTAGTTCCTGAAGAGAAGTCCATGAACCTTTTAATTCTTTAAAGAGAAGTTTCTGAACCTTTTAGATATTCAAAGAGAAGTCCCTGAACCTTTTAGTTCTTTGAAGACAAGTACCTGAGCCTTTTAGTTCTATGAAGAGAAGTCCCTGAACCTTTTAGTTCCTGAAGAGAAGTTCCTGAACCTTTTAGATCTTTAAAGAGAAGTCCCTGAACCTTTTAGTTCTATGATGAGAAGTCCCTGAACCTTTTAGTTCCTGAAGAGAATTCCATGAACCTTTTAAGTCTATGAAGAGAAGTCCCTGAACGTTTTAGTTCTTGGAAGAGAAGTTCCTGAACCTTTTAATTCTGAGAAGAGAAGTCCCTGAACCTTTTAGTTCCTGAAGAGAAGTCCCCGAACCTTTTAGTTCTTTAAAGAGAAGTGCCTGAGCCTTTTATTTCTATGAAGAGAAGTCCTTGAACCTTTTAGTTCTAAGATGAGAAGTCCCTAAACCTTTTAGTTCTATGAAGAGAAGTCCCTGAACCTTTTAGTTCTATGAAGAGAAGTCCCTGAACCTTTTAGTTCTATGAAGAGAAGTCACTGAACCTTTTAGTTCTATGATGAGAAGTCCCTGAACCTTTTAGTTCTATGATGAAAAGTCCCTGAACCTTTTAGTTCCTGAAGAGAAGTCCCTGAACCTTTTAGATCTTTAAAGAGAAGTACCTGAACCTTTCAGTTCTTTGAAGAGAAGTTCCTGAACCTTTTAGTTCCTGTAGAGAAGTCCCTGAACCTTTCAGATCTTTAAAGAGAAGTCCCTGTACCTTTTAGTTCTATGAAGAGATGTCCCTGAACATTTTAGTTCTATGAAGAGATGTCCCTGAACCTTTTAGTTCCTGAAGAGAAGTCTGTGAACCTGTTAGGTCTATGAAGAGAAGTCCCTGAAACTTTTAGTTCCATGAAGAGATTGCACTTTTAGTTCCATGAAGAGATGTCCCTGAAACTTTTAGTTCTTTGAAGAGAAGTCCCTGAACCTTTTAGTTCTATGAAGAGAAGTCCCTGAACCTTTTAGTTCCAGAAGAGAAGTCCCTGAACCTTTTAGTTCTATGAAGAGAAGTCCCTGAACCTTTTAGTTCTATGAAGAGAAGTCACTGAACCTTTTAGTTCTATGATGAGAAGTCCCTGAACCTTTTAGTTCTATGATGAAAAGTCCCTGAACCTTTTAGTTCCTGAAGAGAAGTCCCTGAAGCTTTTAGTTCCTGAAGAGAAGTTTCTGAACCTTTTAGATCTTCAAAGAGATGTCCCTGAACCTTTTAGTTCTATAAAGAGAAGTCCCTGAACCTTTTAGTTCATTATGAGAAGTCCCTAAACCTTTTAGTTCCTGAAGAGAAGTCCCTGAACCTTTTAGTTCTTTGAAGAGAAGTCCCTGAACCTTTTAGTTCTTGGAAGAGACGTCCCTGAACCTTTTAGTTCCTAAAGAGAAGTCCATGAACCTTTCAGATCTTTAATGAGAAGTCCCTGAACCTTTTAGTTCTATGAAGAGAAGTCCCTGAACCCTTTGAGTTGCTGAAGAGAAGTCCTTGAACCTTTTAGGTCTATTAAGAGAAGTCCCTGAACCTTTTACTTCTATGAAAAGAAGTCCCTGAACACTTTAGTTCTACGAAGAGACATCCCTGAACTTTTCAGTTCATGAAGAGAAGTCCCTGAACCTTTTAGTTCCCGAAGAGAAGTCCCTGAACCTTTTAGATCTTGAAAAAGACGTCCCTGAAACTTTTAGTTCTATGACGAGAAGTCCCTGAACCTTTTAGTTCCTGAAGAGAAGTCTGTGAACCTTTTAGTTCCTGAAGAGAAGTCCCTGAACCTGATAGGCCTATGAAGAGAAGTCCCTGAACCTTTTAGTTCTATGAAGAGAAGTCCCTGAACCTTTTTGTTACTGAAGAGAAGTTCCTGAACCTTTTAGTTCCTGAAGAGAAGTCCATGAACCTTTTATGTCTATGAAGAGAAGTTCCTGAACCTTTTAGTTCTGTGAAGAGAAGTCCCTGAACCTTTTAGTTAGTGAAGAGAAGTCCCTGAACCTTTTAGTTCTTGAAAGAGAAGTCCCTGCACCTTTTAGTTCTATGAAGAGAAGTCACTGAACCTTTTAGTTCCTGAAGAGAAGTCCCTGAACCTTTTAGTTCTTTAAAGAGAAGTCCCTGAACCTCTTAGTTCCTGAAGAGAAGTTTCTGAACCTTTTAGATCTTCAAAGAGAAGTCCCTAAACCTTTTAGTTCTTTGAAGAGAAGTCCCTGAGCCTTTTAGTTCTATGAAGAGAAGTCCCTGAGCATTTTAATTCTATGAATAGAAGTCCCTGCACCTTTTAGTTTCATGAAGAGAAGTCCCTGAACCTTTTCGTTCTGAGAAGAGAAGTCCCTTAACCTTTTAGTTCCTGAAGAGAAGTCCCTGAACCTTTTAGTTCCATGAAGAGAAGTCCCTGAACCCTGAAGAGAAGTTCCTGAACCTTTTAGTTCTTTAAAGAGACGCCCCTGAACCTTTTAGTTCCTAAAGAGAAGTCCCTGAACCTTTTAGTTCTATGAGGAGAAGTCCCTGAACCTTTTTGTCCCTGAAGAGAAGTCCCTGAACCTTTTAGTTATATGAAGAGAAGTCGCTGAATCTTTTAGTTCAATGATGAGAATTCCCTGAACCTTTTAGTTCTATGATGAGAATTGCCTGAACCTTTTAGTTCCTGAAGAGAAGTCCATGAACCTTTTAATTCTTTAAAGAGAAGTTTCTGAACCTTTTAGATATTCAAAGAGAAGTCCCTGAACCTTTTAGTTCTTTGAAGACAAGTACCTGAGCCTTTTAGTTCTATGAAGAGAAGTCCCTGAACCTTTTAGTTCCTGAAGAGAAGTTCCTGAACCTTTTAGATCTTTAAAGAGAAGTCCCTGAACCTTTTAGTTCTATGATGAGAAGTCCCTGAACCTTTTAGTTCCTGAAGAGAATTCCATGAACCTTTTAAGTCTATGAAGAGAAGTCCCTGAACGTTTTAGTTCTTGGAAGAGAAGTTCCTGAACCTTTTAATTCTGAGAAGAGAAGTCCCTGAACCTTTTAGTTCCTGAAGAGAAGTCCCCGAACCTTTTAGTTCTTTAAAGAGAAGTGCCTGAGCCTTTTATTTCTATGAAGAGAAGTCCTTGAACCTTTTAGTTCTAAGATGAGAAGTCCCTAAACCTTTTAGTTCTATGAAGAGAAGTCCCTGAACCTTTTAGTTCTATGAAGAGAAGTCCCTGAACCTTTTAGTTCTATGAAGAGAAGTCACTGAACCTTTTAGTTCTATGATGAGAAGTCCCTGAACCTTTTAGTTCTATGATGAAAAGTCCCTGAACCTTTTAGTTCCTGAAGAGAAGTCCCTGAAGCTTTTAGTTCCTGAAGAGAAGTTTCTGAACCTTTTAGATCTTCAAAGAGAAGTCCCTGAACCTTTTAGTTCTATAAAGAGAAGTCCCTGAACCTTTTAGTTCTATGATGAGAAGTCCCTAAACCTTTTAGTTCCTGAAGAGAAGTCCCTGAACCTTTTAGTTCTTTGAAGAGAAGTCCCTGAACCTTTTAGTTCTTGGAAGAGACGTCCCTGAACCTTTTAGTTCCTAAAGAGAAGTCCATGAACCTTTCAGATCTTTAATGAGAAGTCCCTGAACCTTTTAGTTCTATGAAGAGAAGTCCCTGAACCCTTTGAGTTGCTGAAGAGAAGTCCTTGAACCTTTTAGGTCTATTAAGAGAAGTCCCTGAACCTTTTACTTCTATGAATAGAAGTCCCTGAACACTTTAGTTCTACGAAGAGACATCCCTGAACTTTTCAGTTCATGAAGAGAAGTCCCTGAACCTTTTAGTTCCAGAAGAAAAGTCCCTGAACCTTTAAGTTCTTAGAAGAGAAGTCCCTGAACCTTTTAGTTCTATGAAGAGATTTCCCTGAACCTTTTAATTCCTGAAGAGAAGTCCCTGAACCTTTTAGATCTTTAAAGAGAAGTACCTGAACCTTTCAGTTCTTTGAAGAGAAGTTCCTGAACCTTTTAGTTCCTGTAGAGAAGTCCCTGAACCTTTCAGATCTTTAAAGAGAAGTCCCTGTACCTTTTAGTTCTATGAAGAGATGTCCCTGAACATTTTAGTTCTATGAAGAGATGTCCCTGAACCTTTTAGTTCCTGAAGAGAAGTCTGTGAACCTGTTAGGTCTATGAAGAGAAGTCCCTGAAACTTTTAGTTCTTGGAAGAGAAGTCCCTGAACCTTTTAGTTCCTTGAGAGAAGTCCCTGAAACTTTTAGTTCCATGAAGAGATTGCACTTTTAGTTCCATGAAGAGATGTCCCTGAAACTTTTAGTTCTTTGAAGAGAAGTCCCTGAACCTTTTAGTTCTATGAAGAGAAGTCCCTCAACCTTTTAGTTCCAGAAGAGAAGTCCCTGAACCTTTTAGTTCTATGAAGAGAAGTCCCTGAACCTTTTAGTTCTATGAAGAGAAGTCACTGAACCTTTTAGTTCTATGATGAGAAGTCCCTGAACCTTTTAGTTCTATGATGAAAAGTCCCTGAACCTTTTAGTTCCTGAAGAGAAGTCCCTGAAGCTTTTAGTTCCTGAAGAGAAGTTTCTGAACCTTTTAGATCTTCAAAGAGATGTCCCTGAACCTTTTAGTTCTATAAAGAGAAGTCCCTGAACCTTTTAGTTCTATGATGAGAAGTCCCTAAACCTTTTAGTTCCTGAAGAGAAGTCCCTGAACCTTTTAGTTCTTTGAAGAGAAGTCCCTGAACCTTTTAGTTCTTGGAAGAGACGTCCCTGAACCTTTTAGTTCCTAAAGAGAAATCCATGAACCTTTCAGATCTTTAATGAGAAGTCCCTGAACCTTTTAGTTCTATGAAGAGAAGTCCCTGAACCCTTTGAGTTGCTGAAGAGAAGTCCTTGAACCTTTTAGGTCTATTAAGAGAAGTCCCTGAACCTTTTACTTCTATGAATAGAAGTCCCTGAACACTTTAGTTCTACGAAGAGACATCCCTGAACTTTTCAGTTCATGAAGAGAAGTCCCTGAACCTTTTAGTTCCAGAAGAAAAGTCCCTGAACCTTTAAGTTCTTAGAAGAGAAGTCCCTGAACCTTTTAGTTCTATGAAGAGATTTCCCTGAACCTTTTAATTCCTGAAGAGAAGTCCCTGAACCTTTTAGATCTTTAAAGAGAAGTACCTGAACCTTTCAGTTCTTTGAAGAGAAGTCCCTGTACCTTTTAGTTCTATGAAGAGATGTCCCTGAACATTTTAGTTCTATGAAGAGATGTCCCTGAACCTTTTAGTTCCTGAAGAGAGGTCTGTGAACCTGTTAGGTCTATGAAGAGAAGTCCCTGAAACTTTTAGTTCTTGGAAGAGAAGTCCCTGAACCTTTTAGTTCCTTGAGAGAAGTCCCTGAAACTTTTAGTTCCATGAAGAGATTGCACTTTTAGTTCCATGAAGAGATGTCCCTGAAACTTTTAGTTCTTTGAAGAGAAGTCCCTGAACCTTTTAGTTCTATGAAGAGAAGTCCCTGAACCTTTTAGTTCCAGAAGAGAAGTCCCTGAACCTTTTAGTTATATGAAGAGAAGTCCCAGAACCTTTCGTTTCTATGAAGAAATGTCCCTGAACCTTTTAGTTCTATGAAGAGATGTCCCTGAACCTTTTAGTTTCTGAAGAGAAGTCCCTGAACCTTTTAGGTCTATGAAGAGAAGTCCCTGAACCTTTTAGTTCCTGAAGAGAAGTCTGTGAACCTTTTAGTTCCTGAAGAGAAGTCCCTGAACCTGATAGGTCTATGAAGAGAAGTCCCTGAACCTTTTAGTTCTATGAAGAGAAGTCCCTGAACCTTTTTGTTCCAGAAGAGAAGTTCCTGAACCTTTTAGTTCCTGAAGAGAAGTCCATGAACCTTTTATGTCTAGGAAGAGAAGTTCCTGAACCTTTTAGTTCTGTGAAGAGAAGTCCCTGAACCTTTTAGTTCCTGAAGAGAAGTCCCTGAACCTTTTAGTTCTTGAAAGAGAAGTCCCTGCACCTTTTAGTTCTATGAAGAGAAGTCACTGAACCTTTTAGTTCCTGAAGAGAAGTCCCTGAACCTTTTAGTTCTTTAAAGAGAAGTCCCTGAACCTCTTAGTTCCTGAAGAGAAGTTTCTGAACCTTTTAGATCTTCAAAGAGAAGTCCCTAAACCTTTTAGTTCTTTGAAGAGAAGTCCCTGAGCATTTTAATTCTATGAATAGAAGTCCCTGCACCTTTTAGTTTCATGAAGAGAAGTCCCTGAACCTTTTCGTTCTGAGAAGAGAAATCCCTTAACCTTTTAGTTCCTGAAGAGAAGTCCCTGAACCTTTTAGTTCTATGAAGAGAAGTCCCTGAACCCTGAAGAGAAGTTCCTGAACCTTTTAGTTCTTTAAAGAGACGCCCCTGAACCTTTTAGTTCCTAAAGAGAAGTCCCTGAACCTTTTAGTTCTATGAGGAGAAGTCCCTGAACCTTTTTGTCCCTGAAGAGAAGTCCCTGAACCTTTTAGTTATATGAAGAGAAGTCGCTGAATCTTTTAGTTCAATGATGAGAATTCCCTGAACCTTTTAGTTCTATGATGAGAATTGCCTGAACCTTTTAGTTCCTGAAGAGAAGTCCATGAACCTTTTAATTCTTTAAAGAGAAGTTTCTGAACCTTTTAGATATTCAAAGAGAAGTCTCTGAACCTTTTAGTTCCTGAAGAGCAGTCCCTGAACCTTTTAGTTCTTTGAAGAGAAGTCCCTGAACCTTTTAGTTCTGAGAAGAGAAGTCCCTTAACCTTTTAGTTCCTGAAGAGAAGTCCATGAACCTTTTAGTTCTATGAAGAGAAGTCCCTGAACCTTTTAGTTATATGATGAGAAGTCCCTGAACCTTTTAGTTCCTGAAGAGAAGTCCCTGAACCTTTTAGTTATATGATGAGAAGTCCCTGAACCTTTTAGTTAATGAAGAGAAGTCCATAAACCTTTCAGTTCCTGAAAAGAAGTCCCTGAACCTTTTAGTTCTTTTAAGAGAAGTCCCTGAACCTTTTAATTCTATGAATAGAAGTCCCTGAACACTTTAGTTTTACAAAGAGACATCCCTGAACTTTTCAGTTCATGAAGAGAAGTTCCTGAACCTTTTAGATCTTTAAAGAGAGGTCCCTGAACCTTTTAGTTCTATGACGAGAAATCCCTGAACCTTTTAGTTCTGAGAAGAGAAGTCCCTTAACCTTTTAGTTCCTGAAGAGAAGTCCCTGAACATTTTAGTTCTATGAAGAGAAGTCCCTGAACCTTTTAGTTCCTGAAGAGAAGTCCCTGAACCTTTTAGTTCTTTGAAGAGAAGTCCCTGAACCTTTTAGTTCTATGAAGAGAAGTCCCTGAACCTTTTAGTTCGTGAAGAGAAGTCCCTGAACCTTTTAGATATTTGAAGAGACGTCCCTGGAACTTCTATTTCTATGACGAGAAGTCCCTGAACCTTTTAGTTCCCGAAGAGAGGTCTTTGAACCTTTTAGTTCCTGAAGAGAAGTCCCTGAACCTGTTAGGTCTATGAAGAGAAGTCCCTGAACCTGTTAGGTCTATGAAGAGAAGTCCCTGAACCTTTTAGTTCTATGAAGAGAAGTCCCTGAACCTTTTAGTTCCTGAAGAGAAGTCCCTGAACCTTTTAGTTCTTGAAAGAGAAGTCCCTGCACCTTTTAGTTCTATGAAGAGAAGTCACTGAACCTTTTAGTTATTTAAAGAGAAGTCCCTGAACCTCTTAGTTCCTGAAGAGAAGTTTCTGAACCTTTTAGATCTTCAAAGAGAAGTCCCTGAACCTTCTAGTCCTTTGAAGAGAAGTCCCTGAGCATTTTAATTCTATGAATAGAAGTCCCTGCACCTTTTAGTTTCATGAAGAGAAGTCCCTGAACCTTTTAGTTCTGAGAAGAGAAGTCCCTTAACCTTTTAGTTCCTGAAGAGAAGTCCCTGAACCTTTTAGTTCTATGAAGAGAAGTCCCTGAACCTTTTAGTTATATGATGAGAAGTCCCTGAACCTTTTAGTTCCTGAAGAGAAGTCCCCGAACCTTTTAGTTCTTTAAAGAGAAGTGCCTGAACCTTTTATTTCTATGAAGAGAAGTCCCTGAACCTTTTAGTTCTAAGATGAGAAGTCCCTAAACCTTTTAGTTCTATGAAGAGAAGTCCCTGAACCTTTTAGTTCTTTAAAGAGAAGTCCCTGAACCTTTTAGTTCTATGAAGAGAAGTCCCTGAACCTTTTAGTTCTATGAAGAGAAGTCCCTGAACCTTTTAGTTCTATGATGAGAAGTCCCTGAACCTTTTAGTTCTATGATGAAAAGTCCCTGAACCTTTTAGTTCCTGAAGAGAAGTCCCTGAACCTTTTAGTTCCTGAAGAGAAGTTTCTGAACCTTTTAGATCTTCAAAGAGAAGTCCCTGAACCTTTTAGTTCTATAAAGAGAAGTCCCTGAACCTTTTAGTTCTTTGAAGAGAAGTCCCTGAACCTTTTAGTTCCATGAAGAGAAGTCCCTGAACCTTCTAGTTTCTGAAGAGAAGTCCCTGAAACTGTTAGGTCTATGAAGAGAAGTCCCTGAACCTTGTAGTTCTTGGAAGAGACGTCCCTGAACCTTTTAGTTCCTGAAGAGAAGTCCATGAACCTTTCAGATCTTTAATGAGAAGTCCCTAAACCTTTTAGTTCTATGAAGACAAGTCCCTGAACCCTTTGAGTTGCTGAAGAGAAGTCCTTGAACCTTTTAGGTCTATTAAGAGAAGTCCCTGAACCTTTTACTTCTATGAATAGAAGTCCCTGAACACTTTAGTTCTACGAAGAGACATCCCTGAACTTTTCAGTTCTTGAAGAGAAGTCCCTGAACCTTTTAGTTCCAGAAGAAAAGTCCCTGAACCTTTAAGTTCTTAGAAGAGAAGTCCCTGAACCTTTTAGTTCCTGTAGAGACGTCCCTGAACCTTTCAGATCTTTAAAGAGAAGTCCCTGTACCTTTTAGTTCTATGAAGAGATGTCCCTGAACATTTTAGTTCTATGAAGAGATGTCCCTGAACATTTTAGTTCCTGAAGAGAAGTCCCTAAACCTTTTAGATCTTTAAAGAGAAGTCCCTGAAACTTTTAGTTCCATGAAGAGATGAAACTTTTAGTTCCTGAAGAGAAGTCCCTGAACCTTTTAGTTCCTGAAGAGAAGTCCCTGAACCTTTTAGTTCCTGAAGAGAAGTCTGTGAACCTGTTAGGTCTATGAAGAGAAGTCCCTGAAACTTTTAGTTCTTGGAAGAGAAGTCCCTGAAGCTTTTAGTTCCTTGAGAGAAGTCCCTGAAACTTTTAGTTCCATGAAGAGATTGCACTTTTAGTTCCATGAAGAGATGTCCCTGAACCTTTTAGTTCTTTGAAGAGAAGTCCCTGAACCTTTTAGTTCTATGAAGAGAAGTCCCTGAACCTTTTAGTTCCAGAAGAGAAGTCCCTGAACCTTTTAGTTATATGAAGAGAAGTCCCAGAACCTTTCGTTTCTATGAAGAAATGTCCCTGAACCTTTTAGTTCTATGAAGAGATGTCCCTGAACCTTTTAGTTTCTGAAGAGAAGTCCCTGAACCTTTTAGGTCTATGAAGAGAAGTCCCTGAACCTTTCAGATCTTTAATGAGAAGTCCCTGAACCTTTTAGTTCTACGAAGAGACATCCCTGAACTTTTCAGTTCATGAAGAGAAGTCCCTGAATCTTTTAGTTCCAGAAGAAGAGTCCCTTAACCTTTAAGTTCTTAGAAGAGAAGTCCCTGAACCTTTTAGTTCCATGAAGAGATGAAACTTTTAGTTCCTGAAGAGAAGTCCCTGAACCTTTTAATTCCTGAAGAGAAGTCCCTGAACCTTTTAGTTCCTTAAGAGAAGTCCCTGAAACTTTTAGTTCCATGAAGAGAAGAAACTTTTAGTTCCTGAAGAGAAGTCCCTGAACCTTTTAGTTCCTGAAGAGAAGTCCCTGAACCTTTTAGTTCCTGAAGAGAAGTCTGTGAACCTGTTAGGTCTATATAGAGAATTCCCTGAACCTTTTATTTCTATGAAGAGAAGTCCCTGAAACTTTTAGTTCTATGAAGAGAAGTCCCTGAACCTTTTAGTTCTATGATGATAAGTCCGTAAACCTTTTAGTTCCTGAAGAGAAGTCTCTGAACCTTTTAGTTCTTTAAAGAGAAGTCCCTGAACCTTTTAGTTCTATGAAGACAAGTCCCTGAACCTTTTAGTTCTATGAAGAGAAGTCCCTGAACCTTTTAGTTCTATGATGAGAAGTCCCTAAACCTTTTAGTTTCTGAAGAGAAGTCCCTGAACCGTTTAGTTATATGAAGAGAAGTCCCTGAACCATTTAGTTCTATGAATAGAAGTCCTTGAACCTTTTAGTTCTATGATGAAAAGTCCCTGAACCTTTTAGTTCCTGAAGAGAAGTCCCTGAACCTTTTAGTTTCATGAAGAGAAGTCCCTGAACCTTTTAGTTCCTGAAGAGAAGTCCATGAACCTTTCAGATCTTTAATGAGATGTCCCTGAACCTTTTAGTTCTATGAAGAGATGTCACTGAACCCTTTGAGTTGCTGAAGAGAAGTCCTTGAACCTTTTAGGTCTATTAAGAGAAGTCCCTGAACCTTTTACTTCTATGAATTGAAGTCCCTGAACACTTTAGTTCAACGAAGAGACATCCCTGAACTTTTCAGTTCATGAAGAGAAGTCCCTGAACCTTTTAGTTCCATGAAGAGAAGTCCCTGAACCTTCTAGTTTCTGAAGAGAAGTCCCTGAACCTGTTAGGTCTATGAAGAGAAGTCCCTGAACCTTTTAGATCTTTAAAGAGAAGTCCCTGAACCTTTCAGTTCTTTGAAGAGAAGTTCCTGAACCTTTAATTTCCTTAAGAGAAGTCCCTGAAACTTTTAGTTCCATGAAGAGATGCAACTTTTAGTTCCTGAAGAGAAGTCCCTGAACCTTTTAGTTCCTGAAGAGAAGTCCCTGAACCTTTTAGTTCCTGAAGAGAAGTCTGTGAACCTGTTAGGTCTATGAAGAGAAGTCCCTGAAACTTTTAGTTCTTGGAAGAGAAGTCCCTGAAACTTTTAGTTCCTTGAGAGAAGTCCCTGAAACTTTTAGTTCCATGAAGAGATTGCACTTTTAGTTCCATGAAGAGATGTCCCTGAACCTTTTAGTTCTTTGAAGAGAAGTCCCTGAACCTTTTAGTTCTATGAAGAGAAGTCCCTGAACCTTTTAGTTCCAGAAGAGAAGTCCCTGAACCTTTTAGTTATATGAAGAGAAGTCCCAGAACCTTTCGTTTCTATGAAGAAATGTCCCTGAACCTTTTAGTTCTATGAAGAGATGTCCCTGAACCTTTTAGTTTCTGAAGAGAAGTCCCTGAACCTTTTAGGTCTATGAAGAGAAGTCCCTGAACCTTTCAGATCTTTAATGAGAAGTCCCTGAACCTTTTAGTTCTACGAAGAGACATCCCTGAACTTTTCAGTTCATGAAGAGAAGTCCCTGAATCTTTTAGTTCCAGAAGAAGAGTCCCTTAACCTTTAAGTTCTTAGAAGAGAAGTCCCTGAACCTTTTAGTTCCATGAAGAGATGAAACTTTTAGTTCCTGAAGAGAAGTCCCTGAACCTTTTAATTCCTGAAGAGAAGTCCCTGAACCTTTTAGTTCCTTAAGAGAAGTCCCTGAAACTTTTAGTTCCATGAAGAGAAGAAACTTTTAGTTCCTGAAGAGAAGTCCCTGAACCTTTTAGTTCCTGAAGAGAAGTCCCTGAACCTTTTAGTTCCTGAAGAGAAGTCTGTGAACCTGTTAGGTCTATATAGAGAATTCCCTGAACCTTTTATTTCTATGAAGAGAAGTCCCTGAAACTTTTAGTTCTATGAAGAGAAGTCCCTGAACCTTTTAGTTCTATGATGATAAGTCCGTAAACCTTTTAGTTCCTGAAGAGAAGTCTCTGAACCTTTTAGTTCTTTAAAGAGAAGTCCCTGAACCTTTTAGTTCTATGAAGACAAGTCCCTGAACCTTTTAGTTCTATGAAGAGAAGTCCCTGAACCTTTTAGTTCTATGATGAGAAGTCCCTAAACCTTTTAGTTTCTGAAGAGAAGTCCCTGAACCGTTTAGTTATATGAAGAGAAGTCCCTGAACCATTTAGTTCTATGAATAGAAGTCCTTGAACCTTTTAGTTCTATGATGAAAAGTCCCTGAACCTTTTAGTTCCTGAAGAGAAGTCCCTGAACCTTTTAGTTTCATGAAGAGAAGTCCCTGAACCTTTTAGTTCCTGAAGAGAAGTCCATGAACCTTTCAGATCTTTAATGAGATGTCCCTGAACCTTTTAGTTCTATGAAGAGATGTCACTGAACCCTTTGAGTTGCTGAAGAGAAGTCCTTGAACCTTTTAGGTCTATTAAGAGAAGTCCCTGAACCTTTTACTTCTATGAATTGAAGTCCCTGAACACTTTAGTTCAACGAAGAGACATCCCTGAACTTTTCAGTTCATGAAGAGAAGTCCCTGAACCTTTTAGTTCCATGAAGAGAAGTCCCTGAACCTTCTAGTTTCTGAAGAGAAGTCCCTGAACCTGTTAGGTCTATGAAGAGAAGTCCCTGAACCTTTTAGATCTTTAAAGAGAAGTCCCTGAACCTTTCAGTTCTTTGAAGAGAAGTTCCTGAACCTTTAAGTTCCTTAAGAGAAGTCCCTGAAACTTTTAGTTCCATGAAGAGATGCAACTTTTAGTTCCTGAAGAGAAGTCCCTGAACCTTTTAGTTCCTGAAGAGAAGTCCCTGAACCTTTTAGTTCCTGAAGAGAAGTCTGTGAACCTGTTAGGTCTATGAAGAGAAGTCCCTGAAACTTTTAGTTCTTGGAAGAGAAGTCCCTGAAACTTTTAGTTCCTTGAGAGAAGTCCCTGAAACTTTTAGTTCCATGAAGAGATTGCACTTTTAGTTCCATGAAGAGATGTCCCTGAACCTTTTAGTTCTTTGAAGAGAAGTCCCTGAACCTTTTAGTTCTATGAAGAGAAGTCCCTGAACCTTTTAGTTCCAGAAGAGAAGTCCCTGAACCTTTTAGTTATATGAAGAGAAGTCCCAGAACCTTTCGTTTCTATGAAGAAATGTCCCTGAACCTTTTAGTTCTATGAAGAGATGTCCCTGAACCTTTTAGTTTCTGAAGAGAAGTCCCTGAACCTTTTAGGTCTATGAAGAGAAGTCCCTGAACCTTTCAGATCTTTAATGAGAAGTCCCTGAACCTTTTAGTTCTACGAAGAGACATCCCTGAACTTTTCAGTTCATGAAGAGAAGTCCCTGAATCTTTTAGTTCCAGAAGAAGAGTCCCTTAACCTTTAAGTTCTTAGAAGAGAAGTCCCTGAACCTTTTAGTTCTATGAAGCGATGTCCCTGAACCTTTTAATTCCTGAAGAGAAGTCCCTGAACCTTTTAGTTCCTTAAGAGAAGTCCCTGAAACTTTTAGTTCCATGAAGAGAAGAAACTTTTAGTTCCTGAAGAGAAGTCCCTGAACCTTTTAGTTCCTGAAGAGAAGTCCCTGAACCTTTTAGTTCCTGAAGAGAAGTCTGTGAACCTGTTAGGTCTATATAGAGAATTCCCTGAACCTTTTATTTCTATGAAGAGAAGTCCCTGAAACTTTTAGTTCTATGAAGAGAAGTCCCTGAACCTTTTAGTTCTATGATGAGAAGTCCGTAAACCTTTTAGTTCATGAAGAGAAGTCTCTGAACCTTTTAGTTCTTTAAAGAGAAGTCCCTGAACCTTTTAGTTCTATGAAGACAAGTCCCTGAACCTTTTAGTTCTATGAAGAGAAGTCCCTGAACCTTTTAGTTCTATGATGAGAAGTCCCTAAACCTTTTAGTTTCTGAAGAGAAGTCCCTGAACCGTTTAGTTATATGAAGAGAAGTCCCTGAACCATTTAGTTTCATGAAGAGAAGTCCCTGAACCTTTTAGTTCCTGAAGAGAAGTCCATGAACCTTTCAGATCTTTAATGAGATGTCCCTGAACCTTTTAGTTCTATGAAGAGATGTCACTGAACCCTTTGAGTTGCTGAAGAGAAGTCCTTGAACCTTTTAGGTCTATTAAGAGAAGTCCCTGAACCTTTTACTTCTATGAATTGAAGTCCCTGAACACTTTAGTTCTACGAAGAGACATCCCTGAACTTTTCAGTTCATGAAGAGAAGTCCCTGAACCTTTTAGTTCCATGAAGAGAAGTCCCTGAACCTTCTAGTTTCTGAAGAGAAGTCCCTGAACCTTTTAGTTCCATGAAGAGAAGTCCCTGAACCTTCTAGTTTCTGAAGAGAAGTCCCTGAACCTTTTAGATCTTTAAAGAGAAGTCCCTGAACCTTTCAGTTCTTTGAAGAGAAGTTCCTGAACCTTTAAGTTCCTTAAGAGAAGTCCCTGAAACTTTTAGTTCCATGAAGAGATGCAACTTTTAGTTCCTGAAGAGAAGTCCCTGAACCTTTTAGTTCCTGAAGAGAAGTCCCTGAACCTTTTAGTTCCTGAAGAGAAGTCTGTAAACCTGTTAGGTCTATGAAGAGAAGTCCCTGAAACTTTTAGTTCTATGAAGAGAATTCCCTGAACCTTTTAGTTCTATGAAGAGATGTCCCTGAACCTTTTAGTTCAATGAAGACAAGTCTCTGAACCTTTTACTTACTGAAGAGAAGTCCCTGAACCTTTTACTTCCTGAAGAGAAGTCCCTGAACCTTTTAGATCTTTAAAGAGAAGTCCCTGAACCTTTTAGTTCCTGAAGAGAAGTCCCTGAACCTCTGAATTCTTTGAAGAGAAGTCCCTGAACCTTTTAGTTCGATGAAGAGAAGTCCCTGAACCTTTTAGTTCCTGAAGAGAAGTCCCTGAACCTTTAGATCTTCAAAGAGATGTCCCTGAACCTTTTAGTTCTATGACAAGAAGTCCCTGAACCTTTTAGCTCCTGAAGAGAAGTCCCTGAACCTTTTAGTTCTATTAAGAGAAGTCCCTGAACCTTTTAGATCTTTAAAGAGAAGTCCCTGAACCTGTTAGTTCTTTGAAGAGACGCCCCTGAACCTTTTAGTTCCTGAAGAGAAGTCCCTGAACCTTTTAGTTGATGAAGAGAAGTTGCTGAACCATTTAGTTCTATGAAGAGAAGTCCGTCAACCTGTTAGTTCTATTAAGAGAAGTCTGTTAACCTTTTAGTTCGTTGAAGAGAAGTCCCTGAACCTTTTAGTTCTATGAAGAGAAGTCCCTGAACCTTTTAGTTCCTGAAGAGAAGTTCCTGAACCTTTTAGCTCTTTAAAGAGAAGTCCCTGAACCTTTTAGTTGTATGAAGAGAAGTCCCTGAACCTTTTAGTTGCATGAAGAGAAGTCCCTGAACCTTTTAGTTCATGAAGAGAAGTCCCTGAACCTTTTAGTTCTTGGAAGAGGAGTCCCTGAACCTTTTAGTTCTGAGCAGAGAAGTCCCTGAACCTTTTATTTCTGAGCAGAGAAGTCCCTGAACCTTTTAGTTCTTTAAAGAGAAGCCCCTGAACCTTTAAGTTCCCGAGGAGAAGTCCCTGAACCTTTTAGTTCCTGAAGAGACGTCCCTGAACCTTTTAGCTCTTTAAAGAGACGTCCCTGAACCTTTTAGTTCTATGAAGAGAAGTCCCTGAACCTTTGAGTTCTTTAAAGCGACGCCCCTGAACCTTTTAGTTCTTGGAAGAGAAGTCCCTGAACCTTTTAGTTCTATGAAGAGAAGTCCCTGAACCTTTGAGTTCTTTAAAGAGACGCCCCTGAACCTTTTAGTTCTGAGAAGAGAAGTCCCTGAACCTTTTAGTTCTATGAAGAGAAGTACCTGAACCTTTTAGTTCCTGAAGAGAAGTCCCTGAACCTTTTAGTTCTATGAAGAGAAGTCCCTGATCCGCTTAGTTCCATTAAGAGAAGTCCCTGAACCTTTTAGTTTTTTGAAGAGACGTCCCTGAACCTTTTAGTTCGACGAAGAGAAGTCCCTGAACCTGTTAGTTCCTGAAGAGAAGTCCCTGAACCTTTAGATCTTCAAAGAGATTTCCCTGAACCTTTTAGTTCTATTTCGAGAAGTCCCTGAACCTTTTAGTGCCTGAAGAGAAGTCCCTGAACCTTTTAGTTCCTGAAGAGAAGTCCCTGAACCTTTTGGTTCTATGAAGAGAAGTCCCTGAATCTTTTAGTTCCAGAAGAAGAGTCCCTTAACCTTTAAGTTCTTAGAAGAGAAGTCCCTGAACCTTTTAGTTCCATGAAGAGATGAAACTTTTAGTTCCTGAAGAGAAGTCCCTGAACCTTTTAATTCCTGAAGAGAAGTCCCTGAACCTTTTAGTTCCTTAAGAGAAGTCCCTGAAACTTTTAGTTCCATGAAGAGAAGAAACTTTTAGTTCCTGAAGAGAAGTCCCTGAACCTTTTAGTTCCTGAAGAGAAGTCCCTGAACCTTTTAGTTCCTGAAGAGAAGTCTGTGAACCTGTTAGGTCTATATAGAGAATTCCCTGAACCTTTTATTTCTATGAAGAGAAGTCCCTGAAACTTTTAGTTCTATGAAGAGAAGTCCCTGAACCTTTTAGTTCTATGATGATAAGTCCGTAAACCTTTTAGTTCCTGAAGAGAAGTCTCTGAACCTTTTAGTTCTTTAAAGAGAAGTCCCTGAACCTTTTAGTTCTATGAAGACAAGTCCCTGAACCTTTTAGTTCTATGAAGAGAAGTCCCTGAACCTTTTAGTTCTATGATGAGAAGTCCCTAAACCTTTTAGTTTCTGAAGAGAAGTCCCTGAACCGTTTAGTTATATGAAGAGAAGTCCCTGAACCATTTAGTTCTATGAATAGAAGTCCTTGAACCTTTTAGTTCTATGATGAAAAGTCCCTGAACCTTTTAGTTCCTGAAGAGAAGTCCCTGAACCTTTTAGTTTCATGAAGAGAAGTCCCTGAACCTTTTAGTTCCTGAAGAGAAGTCCATGAACCTTTCAGATCTTTAATGAGATGTCCCTGAACCTTTTAGTTCTATGAAGAGATGTCACTGAACCCTTTGAGTTGCTGAAGAGAAGTCCTTGAACCTTTTAGGTCTATTAAGAGAAGTCCCTGAACCTTTTACTTCTATGAATTGAAGTCCCTGAACACTTTAGTTCAACGAAGAGACATCCCTGAACTTTTCAGTTCATGAAGAGAAGTCCCTGAACCTTTTAGTTCCATGAAGAGAAGTCCCTGAACCTTCTAGTTTCTGAAGAGAAGTCCCTGAACCTGTTAGGTCTATGAAGAGAAGTCCCTGAACCTTTTAGATCTTTAAAGAGAAGTCCCTGAACCTTTCAGTTCTTTGAAGAGAAGTTCCTGAACCTTTAATTTCCTTAAGAGAAGTCCCTGAAACTTTTAGTTCCATGAAGAGATGCAACTTTTAGTTCCTGAAGAGAAGTCCCTGAACCTTTTAGTTCCTGAAGAGAAGTCCCTGAACCTTTTAGTTCCTGAAGAGAAGTCTGTGAACCTGTTAGGTCTATGAAGAGAAGTCCCTGAAACTTTTAGTTCTTGGAAGAGAAGTCCCTGAAACTTTTAGTTCCTTGAGAGAAGTCCCTGAAACTTTTAGTTCCATGAAGAGATTGCACTTTTAGTTCCATGAAGAGATGTCCCTGAACCTTTTAGTTCTTTGAAGAGAAGTCCCTGAACCTTTTAGTTCTATGAAGAGAAGTCCCTGAACCTTTTAGTTCCAGAAGAGAAGTCCCTGAACCTTTTAGTTATATGAAGAGAAGTCCCAGAACCTTTCGTTTCTATGAAGAAATGTCCCTGAACCTTTTAGTTCTATGAAGAGATGTCCCTGAACCTTTTAGTTTCTGAAGAGAAGTCCCTGAACCTTTTAGGTCTATGAAGAGAAGTCCCTGAACCTTTCAGATCTTTAATGAGAAGTCCCTGAACCTTTTAGTTCTACGAAGAGACATCCCTGAACTTTTCAGTTCATGAAGAGAAGTCCCTGAATCTTTTAGTTCCAGAAGAAGAGTCCCTTAACCTTTAAGTTCTTAGAAGAGAAGTCCCTGAACCTTTTAGTTCCATGAAGAGATGAAACTTTTAGTTCCTGAAGAGAAGTCCCTGAACCTTTTAATTCCTGAAGAGAAGTCCCTGAACCTTTTAGTTCCTTAAGAGAAGTCCCTGAAACTTTTAGTTCCATGAAGAGAAGAAACTTTTAGTTCCTGAAGAGAAGTCCCTGAACCTTTTAGTTCCTGAAGAGAAGTCCCTGAACCTTTTAGTTCCTGAAGAGAAGTCTGTGAACCTGTTAGGTCTATATAGAGAATTCCCTGAACCTTTTATTTCTATGAAGAGAAGTCCCTGAAACTTTTAGTTCTATGAAGAGAAGTCCCTGAACCTTTTAGTTCTATGATGATAAGTCCGTAAACCTTTTAGTTCCTGAAGAGAAGTCTCTGAACCTTTTAGTTCTTTAAAGAGAAGTCCCTGAACCTTTTAGTTCTATGAAGACAAGTCCCTGAACCTTTTAGTTCTATGAAGAGAAGTCCCTGAACCTTTTAGTTCTATGATGAGAAGTCCCTAAACCTTTTAGTTTCTGAAGAGAAGTCCCTGAACCGTTTAGTTATATGAAGAGAAGTCCCTGAACCATTTAGTTCTATGAATAGAAGTCCTTGAACCTTTTAGTTCTATGATGAAAAGTCCCTGAACCTTTTAGTTCCTGAAGAGAAGTCCCTGAACCTTTTAGTTTCATGAAGAGAAGTCCCTGAACCTTTTAGTTCCTGAAGAGAAGTCCATGAACCTTTCAGATCTTTAATGAGATGTCCCTGAACCTTTTAGTTCTATGAAGAGATGTCACTGAACCCTTTGAGTTGCTGAAGAGAAGTCCTTGAACCTTTTAGGTCTATTAAGAGAAGTCCCTGAACCTTTTACTTCTATGAATTGAAGTCCCTGAACACTTTAGTTCAACGAAGAGACATCCCTGAACTTTTCAGTTCATGAAGAGAAGTCCCTGAACCTTTTAGTTCCATGAAGAGAAGTCCCTGAACCTTCTAGTTTCTGAAGAGAAGTCCCTGAACCTGTTAGGTCTATGAAGAGAAGTCCCTGAACCTTTTAGATCTTTAAAGAGAAGTCCCTGAACCTTTCAGTTCTTTGAAGAGAAGTTCCTGAACCTTTAAGTTCCTTAAGAGAAGTCCCTGAAACTTTTAGTTCCATGAAGAGATGCAACTTTTAGTTCCTGAAGAGAAGTCCCTGAACCTTTTAGTTCCTGAAGAGAAGTCCCTGAACCTTTTAGTTCCTGAAGAGAAGTCTGTGAACCTGTTAGGTCTATGAAGAGAAGTCCCTGAAACTTTTAGTTCTTGGAAGAGAAGTCCCTGAAACTTTTAGTTCCTTGAGAGAAGTCCCTGAAACTTTTAGTTCCATGAAGAGATTGCACTTTTAGTTCCATGAAGAGATGTCCCTGAACCTTTTAGTTCTTTGAAGAGAAGTCCCTGAACCTTTTAGTTCTATGAAGAGAAGTCCCTGAACCTTTTAGTTCCAGAAGAGAAGTCCCTGAACCTTTTAGTTATATGAAGAGAAGTCCCAGAACCTTTCGTTTCTATGAAGAAATGTCCCTGAACCTTTTAGTTCTATGAAGAGATGTCCCTGAACCTTTTAGTTTCTGAAGAGAAGTCCCTGAACCTTTTAGGTCTATGAAGAGAAGTCCCTGAACCTTTCAGATCTTTAATGAGAAGTCCCTGAACCTTTTAGTTCTACGAAGAGACATCCCTGAACTTTTCAGTTCATGAAGAGAAGTCCCTGAATCTTTTAGTTCCAGAAGAAGAGTCCCTTAACCTTTAAGTTCTTAGAAGAGAAGTCCCTGAACCTTTTAGTTCTATGAAGCGATGTCCCTGAACCTTTTAATTCCTGAAGAGAAGTCCCTGAACCTTTTAGTTCCTTAAGAGAAGTCCCTGAAACTTTTAGTTCCATGAAGAGAAGAAACTTTTAGTTCCTGAAGAGAAGTCCCTGAACCTTTTAGTTCCTGAAGAGAAGTCCCTGAACCTTTTAGTTCCTGAAGAGAAGTCTGTGAACCTGTTAGGTCTATATAGAGAATTCCCTGAACCTTTTATTTCTATGAAGAGAAGTCCCTGAAACTTTTAGTTCTATGAAGAGAAGTCCCTGAACCTTTTAGTTCTATGATGAGAAGTCCGTAAACCTTTTAGTTCCTGAAGAGAAGTCTCTGAACCTTTTAGTTCTTTAAAGAGAAGTCCCTGAACCTTTTAGTTCTATGAAGACAAGTCCCTGAACCTTTTAGTTCTATGAAGAGACGCCCCTGAACCTTTTAGTTCTGAGAAGAGAAGTCCCTGAACCTTTTAGTTCTATGAAGAGAAGTACCTGAACCTTTTAGTTCCTGAAGAGAAGTCCCTGAACCTTTTAGTTCTATGAAGAGAAGTCCCTGATCCGCTTAGTTCCATTAAGAGAAGTCCCTGAACCTTTTAGTTTTTTGAAGAGACGTCCCTGAACCTTTTAGTTCGACGAAGAGAAGTCCCTGAACCTGTTAGTTCCTGAAGAGAAGTCCCTGAACCTTTAGATCTTCAAAGAGATTTCCCTGAACCTTTTAGTTCTATTTCGAGAAGTCCCTGAACCTTTTAGTGCCTGAAGAGAAGTCCCTGAACCTTTTAGTTCCTGAAGAGAAGTCCCTGAACCTTTTGGTTCTATGAAGAGAAGTCCCTGAATCTTTTAGTTCCAGAAGAAGAGTCCCTTAACCTTTAAGTTCTTAGAAGAGAAGTCCCTGAACCTTTTAGTTCCATGAAGAGATGAAACTTTTAGTTCCTGAAGAGAAGTCCCTGAACCTTTTAATTCCTGAAGAGAAGTCCCTGAACCTTTTAGTTCCTTAAGAGAAGTCCCTGAAACTTTTAGTTCCATGAAGAGAAGAAACTTTTAGTTCCTGAAGAGAAGTCCCTGAACCTTTTAGTTCCTGAAGAGAAGTCCCTGAACCTTTTAGTTCCTGAAGAGAAGTCTGTGAACCTGTTAGGTCTATATAGAGAATTCCCTGAACCTTTTATTTCTATGAAGAGAAGTCCCTGAAACTTTTAGTTCTATGAAGAGAAGTCCCTGAACCTTTTAGTTCTATGATGATAAGTCCGTAAACCTTTTAGTTCCTGAAGAGAAGTCTCTGAACCTTTTAGTTCTTTAAAGAGAAGTCCCTGAACCTTTTAGTTCTATGAAGACAAGTCCCTGAACCTTTTAGTTCTATGAAGAGAAGTCCCTGAACCTTTTAGTTCTATGATGAGAAGTCCCTAAACCTTTTAGTTTCTGAAGAGAAGTCCCTGAACCGTTTAGTTATATGAAGAGAAGTCCCTGAACCATTTAGTTCTATGAATAGAAGTCCTTGAACCTTTTAGTTCTATGATGAAAAGTCCCTGAACCTTTTAGTTCCTGAAGAGAAGTCCCTGAACCTTTTAGTTTCATGAAGAGAAGTCCCTGAACCTTTTAGTTCCTGAAGAGAAGTCCATGAACCTTTCAGATCTTTAATGAGATGTCCCTGAACCTTTTAGTTCTATGAAGAGATGTCACTGAACCCTTTGAGTTGCTGAAGAGAAGTCCTTGAACCTTTTAGGTCTATTAAGAGAAGTCCCTGAACCTTTTACTTCTATGAATTGAAGTCCCTGAACACTTTAGTTCAACGAAGAGACATCCCTGAACTTTTCAGTTCATGAAGAGAAGTCCCTGAACCTTTTAGTTCCATGAAGAGAAGTCCCTGAACCTTCTAGTTTCTGAAGAGAAGTCCCTGAACCTGTTAGGTCTATGAAGAGAAGTCCCTGAACCTTTTAGATCTTTAAAGAGAAGTCCCTGAACCTTTCAGTTCTTTGAAGAGAAGTTCCTGAACCTTTAATTTCCTTAAGAGAAGTCCCTGAAACTTTTAGTTCCATGAAGAGATGCAACTTTTAGTTCCTGAAGAGAAGTCCCTGAACCTTTTAGTTCCTGAAGAGAAGTCCCTGAACCTTTTAGTTCCTGAAGAGAAGTCTGTGAACCTGTTAGGTCTATGAAGAGAAGTCCCTGAAACTTTTAGTTCTTGGAAGAGAAGTCCCTGAAACTTTTAGTTCCTTGAGAGAAGTCCCTGAAACTTTTAGTTCCATGAAGAGATTGCACTTTTAGTTCCATGAAGAGATGTCCCTGAACCTTTTAGTTCTTTGAAGAGAAGTCCCTGAACCTTTTAGTTCTATGAAGAGAAGTCCCTGAACCTTTTAGTTCCAGAAGAGAAGTCCCTGAACCTTTTAGTTATATGAAGAGAAGTCCCAGAACCTTTCGTTTCTATGAAGAAATGTCCCTGAACCTTTTAGTTCTATGAAGAGATGTCCCTGAACCTTTTAGTTTCTGAAGAGAAGTCCCTGAACCTTTTAGGTCTATGAAGAGAAGTCCCTGAACCTTTCAGATCTTTAATGAGAAGTCCCTGAACCTTTTAGTTCTACGAAGAGACATCCCTGAACTTTTCAGTTCATGAAGAGAAGTCCCTGAATCTTTTAGTTCCAGAAGAAGAGTCCCTTAACCTTTAAGTTCTTAGAAGAGAAGTCCCTGAACCTTTTAGTTCCATGAAGAGATGAAACTTTTAGTTCCTGAAGAGAAGTCCCTGAACCTTTTAATTCCTGAAGAGAAGTCCCTGAACCTTTTAGTTCCTTAAGAGAAGTCCCTGAAACTTTTAGTTCCATGAAGAGAAGAAACTTTTAGTTCCTGAAGAGAAGTCCCTGAACCTTTTAGTTCCTGAAGAGAAGTCCCTGAACCTTTTAGTTCCTGAAGAGAAGTCTGTGAACCTGTTAGGTCTATATAGAGAATTCCCTGAACCTTTTATTTCTATGAAGAGAAGTCCCTGAAACTTTTAGTTCTATGAAGAGAAGTCCCTGAACCTTTTAGTTCTATGATGATAAGTCCGTAAACCTTTTAGTTCCTGAAGAGAAGTCTCTGAACCTTTTAGTTCTTTAAAGAGAAGTCCCTGAACCTTTTAGTTCTATGAAGACAAGTCCCTGAACCTTTTAGTTCTATGAAGAGAAGTCCCTGAACCTTTTAGTTCTATGATGAGAAGTCCCTAAACCTTTTAGTTTCTGAAGAGAAGTCCCTGAACCGTTTAGTTATATGAAGAGAAGTCCCTGAACCATTTAGTTCTATGAATAGAAGTCCTTGAACCTTTTAGTTCTATGATGAAAAGTCCCTGAACCTTTTAGTTCCTGAAGAGAAGTCCCTGAACCTTTTAGTTTCATGAAGAGAAGTCCCTGAACCTTTTAGTTCCTGAAGAGAAGTCCATGAACCTTTCAGATCTTTAATGAGATGTCCCTGAACCTTTTAGTTCTATGAAGAGATGTCACTGAACCCTTTGAGTTGCTGAAGAGAAGTCCTTGAACCTTTTAGGTCTATTAAGAGAAGTCCCTGAACCTTTTACTTCTATGAATTGAAGTCCCTGAACACTTTAGTTCAACGAAGAGACATCCCTGAACTTTTCAGTTCATGAAGAGAAGTCCCTGAACCTTTTAGTTCCATGAAGAGAAGTCCCTGAACCTTCTAGTTTCTGAAGAGAAGTCCCTGAACCTGTTAGGTCTATGAAGAGAAGTCCCTGAACCTTTTAGATCTTTAAAGAGAAGTCCCTGAACCTTTCAGTTCTTTGAAGAGAAGTTCCTGAACCTTTAAGTTCCTTAAGAGAAGTCCCTGAAACTTTTAGTTCCATGAAGAGATGCAACTTTTAGTTCCTGAAGAGAAGTCCCTGAACCTTTTAGTTCCTGAAGAGAAGTCCCTGAACCTTTTAGTTCCTGAAGAGAAGTCTGTGAACCTGTTAGGTCTATGAAGAGAAGTCCCTGAAACTTTTAGTTCTTGGAAGAGAAGTCCCTGAAACTTTTAGTTCCTTGAGAGAAGTCCCTGAAACTTTTAGTTCCATGAAGAGATTGCACTTTTAGTTCCATGAAGAGATGTCCCTGAACCTTTTAGTTCTTTGAAGAGAAGTCCCTGAACCTTTTAGTTCTATGAAGAGAAGTCCCTGAACCTTTTAGTTCCAGAAGAGAAGTCCCTGAACCTTTTAGTTATATGAAGAGAAGTCCCAGAACCTTTCGTTTCTATGAAGAAATGTCCCTGAACCTTTTAGTTCTATGAAGAGATGTCCCTGAACCTTTTAGTTTCTGAAGAGAAGTCCCTGAACCTTTTAGGTCTATGAAGAGAAGTCCCTGAACCTTTCAGATCTTTAATGAGAAGTCCCTGAACCTTTTAGTTCTACGAAGAGACATCCCTGAACTTTTCAGTTCATGAAGAGAAGTCCCTGAATCTTTTAGTTCCAGAAGAAGAGTCCCTTAACCTTTAAGTTCTTAGAAGAGAAGTCCCTGAACCTTTTAGTTCTATGAAGCGATGTCCCTGAACCTTTTAATTCCTGAAGAGAAGTCCCTGAACCTTTTAGTTCCTTAAGAGAAGTCCCTGAAACTTTTAGTTCCATGAAGAGAAGAAACTTTTAGTTCCTGAAGAGAAGTCCCTGAACCTTTTAGTTCCTGAAGAGAAGTCCCTGAACCTTTTAGTTCCTGAAGAGAAGTCTGTGAACCTGTTAGGTCTATATAGAGAATTCCCTGAACCTTTTATTTCTATGAAGAGAAGTCCCTGAAACTTTTAGTTCTATGAAGAGAAGTCCCTGAACCTTTTAGTTCTATGATGAGAAGTCCGTAAACCTTTTAGTTCCTGAAGAGAAGTCTCTGAACCTTTTAGTTCTTTAAAGAGAAGTCCCTGAACCTTTTAGTTCTATGAAGACAAGTCCCTGAACCTTTTAGTTCTATGAAGAGAAGTCCCTGAACCTTTTAGTTCTATGATGAGAAGTCCCTAAACCTTTTAGTTTCTGAAGAGAAGTCCCTGAACCGTTTAGTTATATGAAGAGAAGTCCCTGAACCATTTAGTTTCATGAAGAGAAGTCCCTGAACCTTTTAGTTCCTGAAGAGAAGTCCATGAACCTTTCAGATCTTTAATGAGATGTCCCTGAACCTTTTAGTTCTATGAAGAGATGTCACTGAACCCTTTGAGTTGCTGAAGAGAAGTCCTTGAACCTTTTAGGTCTATTAAGAGAAGTCCCTGAACCTTTTACTTCTATGAATTGAAGTCCCTGAACACTTTAGTTCTACGAAGAGACATCCCTGAACTTTTCAGTTCATGAAGAGAAGTCCCTGAACCTTTTAGTTCCATGAAGAGAAGTCCCTGAACCTTCTAGTTTCTGAAGAGAAGTCCCTGAACCTGTTAGGTCTATGAAGAGAAGTCCCTGAACCTTTTAGATCTTTAAAGAGAAGTCCCTGAACCTTTCAGTTCTTTGAAGAGAAGTTCCTGAACCTTTAAGTTCCTTAAGAGAAGTCCCTGAAACTTTTAGTTCCATGAAGAGATGCAACTTTTAGTTCCTGAAGAGAAGTCCCTGAACCTTTTAGTTCCTGAAGAGAAGTCCCTGAACCTTTTAGTTCCTGAAGAGAAGTCTGTAAACCTGTTAGGTCTATGAAGAGAAGTCCCTGAAACTTTTAGTTCTATGAAGAGAATTCCCTGAACCTTTTAGTTCTATGAAGAGATGTCCCTGAACCTTTTAGTTCAATGAAGACAAGTCTCTGAACCTTTTACTTACTGAAGAGAAGTCCCTGAACCTTTTACTTCCTGAAGAGAAGTCCCTGAACCTTTTAGATCTTTAAAGAGAAGTCCCTGAACCTCTGAATTCTTTGAAGAGAAGTCCCTGAACCTTTTAGTTCGATGAAGAGAAGTCCCTGAACCTTTTAGTTCCTGAAGAGAAGTCCCTGAACCTTTAGATCTTCAAAGAGATGTCCCTGAACCTTTTAGTTCTATGACAAGAAGTCCCTGAACCTTTTAGCTCCTGAAGAGAAGTCCCTGAACCTTTTAGTTCTATTAAGAGAAGTCCCTGAACCTTTTAGTTCCTAAAGAGAAGTCCCTGAAAATTTAGTTCTATGAAGAGAAGTCCCATAACCTTTTAGATCTTTAAAGAGAAGTCCCTGAACCTGTTAGTTCTTTGAAGAGACGCCCCTGAACCTTTTAGTTCCTGAAGAGAAGTCCCTGAACCTTTTAGTTGATGAAGAGAAGTTGCTGAACCATTTAGTTCTATGAAGAGAAGTCCGTCAACCTGTTAGTTCTATTAAGAGAAGTCTGTTAACCTTTTAGTTCGTTGAAGAGAAGTCCCTGAACCTTTTAGTTCTATGAAGAGAAGTCCCTGAACCTTTTAGTTCCTGAAGAGAAGTTCCTGAACCTTTTAGCTCTTTAAAGAGAAGTCCCTGAACCTTTTAGTTGTATGAAGAGAAGTCCCTGAACCTTTTAGTTGCATGAAGAGAAGTCCCTGAACCTTTTAGTTCATGAAGAGAAGTCCCTGAACCTTTTAGTTCTTGGAAGAGGAGTCCCTGAACCTTTTAGTTCTGAGCAGAGAAGTCCCTGAACCTTTTATTTCTGAGCAGAGAAGTCCCTGAACCTTTTAGTTCTTTAAAGAGAAGCCCCTGAACCTTTAAGTTCCCGAGGAGAAGTCCCTGAACCTTTTAGTTCCTGAAGAGACGTCCCTGAACCTTTTAGCTCTTTAAAGAGACGTCCCTGAACCTTTTAGTTCTATGAAGAGAAGTCCCTGAACCTTTGAGTTCTTTAAAGCGACGCCCCTGAACCTTTTAGTTCTTGGAAGAGAAGTCCCTGAACCTTTTAGTTCTATGAAGAGAAGTCCCTGAACCTTTGAGTTCTTTAAAGAGACGCCCCTGAACCTTTTAGTTCTGAGAAGAGAAGTCCCTGAACCTTTTAGTTCTATGAAGAGAAGTACCTGAACCTTTTAGTTCCTGAAGAGAAGTCCCTGAACCTTTTAGTTCTATGAAGAGAAGTCCCTGATCCGCTTAGTTCCATTAAGAGAAGTCCCTGAACCTTTTAGTTTTTTGAAGAGACGTCCCTGAACCTTTTAGTTCGACGAAGAGAAGTCCCTGAACCTGTTAGTTCCTGAAGAGAAGTCCCTGAACCTTTAGATCTTCAAAGAGATTTCCCTGAACCTTTTAGTTCTATTTCGAGAAGTCCCTGAACCTTTTAGTGCCTGAAGAGAAGTCCCTGAACCTTTTAGTTCCTGAAGAGAAGTCCCTGAACCTTTTGGTTCTATGAAGAGAAGTCCCATAACCTTTTAGATCTTTATAGAGAAGTCCCTGAACCTGTTAGTTCTTTGAAGAGAAGTCCCTGAACCTTTTAGTTCTGAGAAGAGAAGTCCCTTAACCTTTTAGTTCCTGAAGAGAAGTCCATGAACCTTTTAGTTCTATGAAGAGAAGTCCCTGAACCTTTTAGTTATATGATGAGAAGTCCCTCAACCTTTTAGTTCCTGAAGAGAAGTCCCTGAACCTTTTAGTTACATGATGAGAAGTCCCTGAACCTTTTAGTTAATGAAGAGAAGTCCATAAACCTTTCAGTTCCTGAAAAGAAGTCCCTGAACCTTTTAGTTCTTTTAAGAGAAGTCCCTGAACCTTTTAATTCTATGAATAGAAGTCCCTGAACACTTTAGTTTTACAAAGAGACATCCCTGAACTTTTCAGTTCATGAAGAGAAGTTCCTGAACCTTTTAGATCTTTAAAGAGAGGTCCCTGAACCTTTTAGTTCTATGACGAGAAATCCCTGAACCTTTTAGTTCTGAGAAGAGAAGTCCCTTAACCTTTTAGTTCCTGAAGAGAAGTCCCTGAACATTTTAGTTCTATGAAGAGAAGTCCCTGAACCTTTTAGTTCCTGAAGAGAAGTCCCTGAACCTTTTAGTTCTTTGAAGAGAAGTCTCTTAACCTTTTAGTTCTATGAAGAGAAGTCCCTGAACCTTTTAGTTCGTGAAGAGAAGTCCCTGAACCTTTTAGATATTTGAAGAGACGTCCCTGAAACTTCTATTTCTATGACGAGAAGTCCCTGAACCTTTTAGTTCCCGAAGAGAGGTCTTTGAACCTTTTAGTTCCTGAAGAGAAGTCCCTGAACCTGTTAGGTCTATGAAGAGAAGTCCCTGAACCTGTTAGGTCTATGAAGAGAAGTCCCTGAACCTTTTAGTTCTATGAAGAGAAGTCCCTGAACCTTTTAGTTCCTGAAGAGAAGTCCCTGAACCTTTTAGTTCTTGAAAGAGAAGTCCCTGCACCTTTTAGTTCTATGAAGAGAAGTCACTGAACCTTTTAGTTATTTAAAGAGAAGTCCCTGAACCTCTTTGTTCCTGAAGAGAAGTTTCTGAACCTTTTAGATCTTCAAAGAGAAGTCCCTGAACCTTCTAGTCCTTTGAAGAGAAGTCCCTGAGCATTTTAATTCTATGAATAGAAGTCCCTGCACCTTTTAGTTTCATGAAGAGAAGTCCCTGAACCTTTTAGTTCTGAGAAGAGAAGTCCCTTAACCTTTTAGTTCCTGAAGAAAAGTCCCTGAACCTTTTAGTTCTATGAAGAGAAGTCCCTGAACCTTTTAGTTATATGATGAGAAGTCCCTGAACCTTTTAGTTCCTGAAGAGAAGTCCCCGAACCTTTGAGTTCTTTAAAGAGAAGTGCCTGAACCTTTTATTTCTATGAAGAGAAGTCCCTGAACCTTTTAGTTCTAAGATGAGAAGTCCCTAAACCTTTTAGTTCTATGAAGAGAAGTCCCTGAACCTTTTAGTTCTTTAAAGAGAAGTCCCTGAACCTTTTAGTTCTATGAAGAGAAGTCCCTGAACCTTTTAGTTCTATGAAGAGAAGTCCCTGAACCTTTTAGTTCTATGATGAGAAGTCCCTGAACCTTTTAGTTCTATGATGAAAAGTCCCTGAACCTTTTAGTTCCTGAAGAGAAGTCCCTGAACCTTTTAGTTCCTGAAGAGAAGTTTCTGAACCTTTTAGATCTTCAAAGAGAAGTCCCTGAACCTTTTAGTTCTATAAAGAGAAGTCCCTGAACCTTTTTGTTCTTTGAAGAGAAGTCCCTGAACCTTTTAGTTCCATGAAGAGAAGTCCCTGAACCTTCTAGTTTCTGAAGAGAAGTCCCTGAAACTGTTAGGTCTATGAAGAGAAGTCCCTGAACCTTTTAGTTCTTGGAAGAGACGTCCCTGAACCTTTTAGTTCCTGAAGAGAAGTCCATGAACCTTTCAGATCTTTAATGAGAAGTCCCTAAACCTTTTAGTTCTATGAAGAGAAGTCCCTGAACCCTTTGAGTTGCTGAAGAGAAGTCCTTGAACCTTTTAGGTCTATTAAGAGAAGTCCCTGAACCTTTTACTTCTATGAATAGAAGTCCCTGAACACTTTAGTTCTACGAAGAGACATCCCTGAACTTTTCAGTTCTTGAAGAGAAGTCCCTGAACCTTTTAGTTCCAGAAGAAAAGTCCCTGAACCTTTAAGTTCTTAGAAGAGAAGTCCCTGAACCTTTTAGTTCTATGAAGAGATTTCCCTGAACCTTTTAATTCCTGAAGAGAAGTCCCTGAACCTTTTAAATCTTTAAAAAGAAGTCCCTGAACCTTTCAGTTCTTTGAAGAGAAGTTCCTGAACCTTTTAGTTCCTGTAGAGACGTCCCTGAACCTTTCAGATCTTTAAAGAGAAGTCCCTGTACCTTTTAGTTCTATGAAGAGATGTCCCTGAACATTTTAGTTCTATGAAGAGATGTCCCTGAACATTTTAGTTCCTGAAGAGAAGTCCCTAAACCTTTTAGATCTTTAAAGAGAAGTCCCTGAAACTTTTAGTTCCATGAAGAGATGAAACTTTTAGTTCCTGAAGAGAAGTCCCTGAACCTTTTAGTTCCTGAAGAGAAGTCCCTGAACCTTTTAGTTCCTGAAGAGAAGTCTGTGAACCTGTTAGGTCTATGAAGAGAAGTCCCTGAAACTTTTAGTTCTTGGAAGAGAAGTCCCTGAAACTTTTAGTTCCTTGAGAGAAGTCCCTGAAACTTTTAGTTCCATGAAGAGATTGCACTTTTAGTTCCATGAAGAGATGTCCCTGAACCTTTTAGTTCTTTGAAGAGAAGTCCCTGAACCTTTTAGTTCTATGAAGAGAAGTCCCTGAACCTTTTAGTTCCAGAAGAGAAGTCCCTGAACCTTTTAGGTCTATGAAGAGAAGTCCCTGAACCTTTCAGATCTTTAATGAGAAGTCCCTGAACCTTTTAGTTCTACGAAGAGACATCCCTGAACTTTTCAGTTCATGAAGAGAAGTCCCTGAATCTTTTAGTTCCAGAAGAAGAGTCCCTTAACCTTTAAGTTCTTAGAAGAGAAGTCCCTGAACCTTTTAGTTCTATGAAGCGATGTCCCTGAACCTTTTAATTCCTGAAGAGAAGTCCCTGAACCTTTTAGTTCCTTAAGAGAAGTCCCTGAAACTTTTAGTTCCATGAAGAGAAGAAACTTTTAGTTCCTGAAGAGAAGTCCCTGAACCTTTTAGTTCCTGAAGAGAAGTCCCTGAACCTTTTAGTTCCTGAAGAGAAGTCTGTGAACCTGTTAGGTCTATATAGAGAATTCCCTGAACCTTTTATTTCTATGAAGAGAAGTCCCTGAAACTTTTAGTTCTATGAAGAGAAGTCCCTGAACCTTTTAGTTCTATGATGAGAAGTCCGTAAACCTTTTAGTTCCTGAAGAGAAGTCTCTGAACCTTTTAGTTCTTTAAAGAGAAGTCCCTGAACCTTTTAGTTCTATGAAGACAAGTCCCTGAACCTTTTAGTTCTATGAAGAGAAGTCCCTGAACCTTTTAGTTCTATGATGAGAAGTCCCTAAACCTTTTAGTTTCTGAAGAGAAGTCCCTGAACCGTTTAGTTATATGAAGAGAAGTCCCTGAACCATTTAGTTCTATGAATAGAAGTCCTTGAACCTTTTAGTTCTATGATGAAAAGTCCCTGAACCTTTTAGTTCCTGAAGAGAAGTCCCTGAACCTTTTAGTTTCATGAAGAGAAGTCCCTGAACCTTTTAGTCCCTGAAGAGAAGTCCATGAACCTTTCAGATCTTTAATGAGATGTCCCTGAACCTTTTAGTTCTATGAAGAGATGTCACTGAACCCTTTGAGTTGCTGAAGAGAAGTCCTTGAACCTTTTAGGTCTATTAAGAGAAGTCCCTGAACCTTTTACTTCTATGAATTGAAGTCCCTGAACACTTTAGTTCTACGAAGAGACATCCCTGAACTTTTCAGTTCATGAAGAGAAGTCCCTGAACCTTTTAGTTCCATGAAGAGAAGTCCCTGAACCTTCTAGTTTCTGAAGAGAAGTCCCTGAACCTGTTAGGTCTATGAAGAGAAGTCCCTGAACCTTTTAGATCTTTAAAGAGAAGTCCCTGAACCTTTCAGTTCTTTGAAGAGAAGTTCCTGAACCTTTAAGTTCCTTAAGAGAAGTCCCTGAAACTTTTAGTTCCATGAAGAAATGCAACTTTTAGTTCCTGAAGAGAAGTCCCTGAACCTTTTAGTTCCTGAAGAGAAGTCCCTGAACCTTTTAGTTCCTGAAGAGAAGTCTGTAAACCTGTTAGGTCTATGAAGAGAAGTCCCTGAAACTTTTAGTTCTATGAAGAGAATTCCCTGAACCTTTTAGTTCTATGAAGAGATGTCCCTGAACCTTTTAGTTCAATGAAGACAAGTCTCTGAACCTTTTACTTACTGAAGAGAAGTCCCTGAACCTTTTACTTCCTGAAGAGAAGTCCCTGAACCTTTTAGATCTTTAAAGAGAAGTCCCTGAACCTTTTAGTTCCTGAAGAGAAGTCCCTGAACCTCAGAATTCTTTGAAGAGAAGTCCCTGAACCTTTTAGTTCGATGAAGAGAAGTCCCTGAACCTTTTAGTTCCTGAAGAGAAGTCCCTGAACCTTTAGATCTTCAAAGAGATGTCCCTGAACCTTTTAGTTCTATGACAAGAAGTCCCTGAACCTTTTAGTGCCTGAAGAGAAGTCCCTGAACCTTTTAGTTCTATTAAGAGAAGTCCCTGAACCTTTTAGTTCCTAAAGAGAAGTCCCTGAAAATTTAGTTCTATGAAGAGAAGTCCCATAACCTTTTAGATCTTTAAAGAGAAGTCCCTGAACCTGTTAGTTCTTTGAAGAGACGCCCCTGAACCTTTTAGTTCCTGAAGAGAAGTCCCTGAACCTTTTAGTTGATGAAGAGAAGTTGCTGAACCATTTAGTTCTATGAAGAGAAGTCCGTCAACCTGTTAGTTCTATTAAGAGAAGTCTGTTAACCTTTTAGTTCATTGAAGAGAAGTCCCTGAACCTTTTAGTTCTATGAAGAGAAGTCCCTGAACCTTTTAGTTCCTGAAGAGAAGTTCCTGAACCTTTTAGCTCTTTAAAGAGAAGTCCCTGAACCTTTTAGTTGTATGAAGAGAAGTCCCTGAACCTTTTAGTTGCATGAAGAGAAGTCCCTGAACCTTTTAGTTCATGAAGAGAAGTCCCTGAACCTTTTAGTTCTTGGAAGAGGAGTCCCTGAACCTTTTAGTTCTCAGCAGAGAAGTCCCTGAACCTTTTATTTCTGAGCAGAGAAGTCCCTGAACCTTTTAGTTCTTTAAAGAGAAGCCCCTGAACCTTTAAGTTCCCGAAGAGAAGTCCCTGAACCTTTTAGTTCCTGAAGAGACGTCCCTGAACCTTTTAGCTCTTTAAAGAGACGTCCCTGAACCTTTTAGTTCTATGAAGAGAAGTCCCTGAACCTTTGAGTTCTTTAAAGCGACGCCCCTGAACCTTTTAGTTCTTGGAAGAGAAGTCCCTGAACCTTTTAGTTCTATGAAGAGAAGTCCCTGAACCTTTGAGTTCTTTAAAGAGACGCCCCTGAACCTTTTAGTTCTGAGAAGAGAAGTCCCTGAACCTTTTAGTTCTATGAAGAGAAGTACCTGAACCTTTTAGTTCCTGAAGAGAAGTCCCTGAACCTTTTAGTTCTATGAAGAGAAGTCCCTGATCCGCTTAGTTCCATTAAGAGAAGTCCCTGAACCTTTTAGTTTTTTGAAGAGACGTCCCTTAACCTTTTAGTTCGACGAAGAGAAGTCCCTGAACCTTTTAGTGCCTGAAGAGAAGTCCCTGAACCTTTTAGTTCCTGAAGAGAAGTCCCTGAACCTTTTGGTTCTATGAAGAGAAGTCCCATAACCTTTTAGATCTTTATAGAGAAGTCCCTGAACCTGTTAGTTCTTTGAAGAGAAGTCCCTGAACCTTTTAATTCTATGAAGAGAAGTCCCTGAACCCTGAGGAGAATTTCCTGAACCTTTTAGTTCTTTAATGAGACGCCCCTGAACCTTTTAGTTGTTGAAGAGACGTCCCTGAACCTTTTAGTTCCTGAAGAGAAGTCCCTGAACATTTTAGTTGATGAAGAGAAGTTGCTGAACCATTTAGTTCTATGAAGAGAAGTCCCTCAATCTGTTAGTTCTATTAAGAGAAGTCCCTGAACCTTTTAGTTCGTTGAAGAGAAGTCCCTGAACCTTTTATTTCTATGAACAGAAGTCCCTGAACCTTTTAGTTCCTGAAGAGAAGTTCCTGAACCTTTTAGCTCTTTAAAGAGAAGTCCCTGAACCTTTTAGTTGTATGAAGAGAAGTCCCTGAACCTTTTAGTTGCATGAAGAGAAGTCCCTGAACCTTTTAGTTCTTGGAAGAGGAGTCCCTGAACCTTTTAGTTCTGAGCAGAGAAGTCCCTGAACCTTTTATTTCTGAACAGAGAAGTCCCTGAACCTTTTAGTTCACAAAAAGAAGTCCCTGAACCATTTAGTTCCTGAAGAGAAGTCCCTGAACCTTTTAGTTCTTTAAAGAGACGCCCCTGAACCTTTAAGTTCCCGAAGAGAAGTCCCCGAACCTTTTAGTTCCTGAAGAGACGTCCCTGAACCTTTTAGCTCTTCAAAGAGACGTCCCTGAACCTTTTAGTTGTATGAAGAGGAGTCCCTGAACCTTTTAGTTGCATGAAGAGAAGTCCCTGAACCTTTTAGATCCTGAAGAGAAGTCCCTGAACCTTTTAGTTCTTGGAAGAGAAGTCCCTGAACCTTTTAGTTCTGAGCAGAGAAGTCCCTGAACCTTTTAGTTCTATGAAGAGAAGTCCCATAACCTTTTAGATCTTTAAAGAGAAGTCCCTGAACCTGTTAGTTCTTTGAAGAGACGCCCCTGAACGTTTTAGTTCCTGAAGAGAAGTCCCTGAACCTTTTAGTTGATGAAGAGAAGTTGCTGAACCATTTAGTTCTATGAAGAGAAGTCCGTCAACCTGTTAGTTCTATTAAGAGAAGTCCGTTAACCTTTTAGTTCGTTGAAGAGAAGTCCCTGAACCTTTTAGTTCTATGAAGAGAAGTCCCTGAACCTTTTAGTTCCTGAAGAGAAGTTCCTGAACCTTTTAGCTCTTTAAAGAGAAGTCCCTGAACCTTTTAGTTGTATGAAGAGAAGTCCCTGAACCTTTTAGTTGCATGAAGAGAAGTCCCTGAACCTTTTAGTTCATGAAGAGAAGTCCCTGAACCTTTTAGTTCTTGGAAGAGGAGTCCCTGAACCTTTTAGTTCTGAGCAGAGAAGTCCCTGAACCTTTTATTTCTGAGCAGAGAAGTCCCTGAACCTTTTAGTTCTTTAAAGAGACGCCCCTGAACCTTTAAGTTCCCGAAGAGAAGTCCCTGAACCTTTTAGTTCCTGAAGAGACGTCCCTGAACCTTTTAGCTCTTTAAAGAGACGTCCCTGAACCTTTTAGTTGTATGAAGAGGAGTCCCTGAACCTTTTAGTTGCATGAAGAGAAGTCCCTGAACCTTTTAGTTCCTGAAGAGAATTCCCTGAACCTTTTAGTTCTATGAAGAGATGTCCCTGAACCTTTTAGTTCAATGAAGACAAGTCCCTGAACCTTTTACTTACTGAAGAGAAGTCCCTGAACCTTTTACTTCCTGAAGAGAAGTCCCTGAACCTTTTAGATCTTTAAAGAGAAGTCCCTGAACCTTTTACTTACTGAAGAGAAGTCCCTGAACCTTTTACTTCCTGAAGAGAAGTCCCTGAACCTTTTAGATCTTTAAAGAGAAGTCCCTGAACCTTTTAGTTCCTGAAGAGAAGTCCCTGAACCTCTGAATTCTTTGAAGAGAAGTCCCTGAACCTTTTAGTTTGATGAAGAGAAGTCCCTGAACCTTTTAGTTCCTGAAGAGAAGTTCCTGAACCTTTTAGCTCTTTAAAGAGAAGTCCCTGAACCTTTTAGTTGTATGAAGAGAAGTCCCTGAACCTTTTAGTTGCATGAAGAGAAGTCCCTGAACCTTTTAGTTCTTGGAAGAGGAGTCCCTGAACCTTTTAGTTCTGAGCAGAGAAGTCCCTGAACCTTTTATTTCTGAGCAGAGAAGTCCCTGAACCTTTTAGTTCACAAAAAGAAGTCCCTGAACCATTTAGTTCCTGAAGAGAAATCCCTGAACCTTTTAGTTCTTTAAAGAGACGCCCCTGAACCTTTAAGTTCCCGAAGAGAAGTCCCCGAACCTTTTAGTTCCTGAAGAGACGTCCCTGAACCTTTTAGCTCTTCAAAGAGACGTCCCTGAACCTTTTAGTTGTATGAAGAGGAGTCCCTGAACCTTTTAGTTCATGGAAGAGAAGTCCCTGAACCTTTTAGTTCTGAGCAGAGAAGTCCCTGAACCTTTTAGTTCTATGAAGAGAATTCCCATAACCTTTTAGATCTTTAAAGAGAAGTCCCTGAACCTGTTAGTTCTTTGAAGAGACGCCCCTGAACGTTTTAGTTCCTGAAGAGAAGTCCCTGAACCTTTTAGTTGATGAAGAGAAGTTGCTGAACCATTTAGTTCTATGAAGAGAAGTCCGTCAACCTGTTAGTTCTATTAAGAGAAGTCCGTTAACCTTTTAGTTCGTTGAAGAGAAGTCCCTGAACCTTTTAGTTCTATGAAGAGAAGTCCCTGAACCTTTTAGTTCCTGAAGAGAAGTTCCTGAACCTTTTAGCTCTTTAAAGAGAAGTCCCTGAACCTTTCAGTTCTTTGAAGAGAAGTTCCTGAACCTTTAAGTTCCTTAAGAGAAGTCCCTGAA
The DNA here is from genome assembly GCF_947650265.1 of Symphodus melops. Classification (NCBI taxonomy): domain Eukaryota; kingdom Metazoa; phylum Chordata; class Actinopteri; order Labriformes; family Labridae; genus Symphodus; species Symphodus melops. Next base: position 18,020,624 of record NC_136700.1, on the reverse strand, counting down.
ACTTTTAGTTCCATGAAGAGATGCAACTTTTAGTTCCTGAAGAGAAGTCCCTGAACCTTTTAGTTCCTGAAGAGAAGTCCCTGAACCTTTTAGTTCCTGAAGAGAAGTTTCTGAACCTTTTAGATCTTCAAAGAGAAGTCCCTGAACCTTTTAGTTCTATAAAGAGAAGTCCCTGAACCTTTTAGTTCTTTGAAGAGAAGTCCCTGAACCTTTTAGTTCCATGAAGAGAAGTCCCTGAACCTTCTAGTTTCTGAAGAGAAGTCCCTGAAACTGTTAGGTCTATGAAGAGAAGTCCCTGAACCTTGTAGTTCTTGGAAGAGACGTCCCTGAACCTTTTAGTTCCTGAAGAGAAGTCCATGAACCTTTCAGATCTTTAATGAGAAGTCCCTAAACCTTTTAGTTCTATGAAGAGAAGTCCCTGAACCCTTTGAGTTGCTGAAGAGAAGTCCTTGAACCTTTTAGGTCTATTAAGAGAAGTCCCTGAACCTTTTACTTCTATGAATAGAAGTCCCTGAACACTTTAGTTCTACGAAGAGACATCCCTGAACTTTTCAGTTCTTGAAGAGAAGTCCCTGAACCTTTTAGTTCCAGAAGAAAAGTCCCTGAACCTTTAAGTTCTTAGAAGAGAAGTCCCTGAACCTTTTAGTTCCTGTAGAGACGTCCCTGAACCTTTCAGATCTTTAAAGAGAAGTCCCTGTACCTTTTAGTTCTATGAAGAGATGTCCCTGAACATTTTAGTTCTATGAAGAGATGTCCCTGAACATTTTAGTTCCTGAAGAGAAGTCCCTAAACCTTTTAGATCTTTAAAGAGAAGTCCCTGAAACTTTTAGTTCCATGAAGAGATGAAACTTTTAGTTCCTGAAGAGAAGTCCCTGAACCTTTTAGTTCCTGAAGAGAAGTCCCTGAACCTTTTAGTTCCTGAAGAGAAGTCTGTGAACCTGTTAGGTCTATGAAGAGAAGTCCCTGAAACTTTTAGTTCTTGGAAGAGAAGTCCCTGAAACTTTTAGTTCCTTGAGAGAAGTCCCTGAAACTTTTAGTTCCATGAAGAGATTGCACTTTTAGTTCCATGAAGAGATGTCCCTGAACCTTTTAGTTCTTTGAAGAGAAGTCCCTGAACCTTTTAGTTCTATGAAGAGAAGTCCCTGAACCTTTTAGTTCCAGAAGAGAAGTCCCTGAACCTTTTAGTTATATGAAGAGAAGTCCCAGAACCTTTCGTTTCTATGAAGAAATGTCCCTGAACCTTTTAGTTCTATGAAGAGATGTCCCTGAACCTTTTAGTTTCTGAAGAGAAGTCCCTGAACCTTTTAGGTCTATGAAGAGAAGTCCCTGAACCTTTCAGATCTTTAATGAGAAGTCCCTGAACCTTTTAGTTCTACGAAGAGACATCCCTGAACTTTTCAGTTCATGAAGAGAAGTCCCTGAATCTTTTAGTTCCAGAAGAAGAGTCCCTTAACCTTTAAGTTCTTAGAAGAGAAGTCCCTGAACCTTTTAGTTCCATGAAGAGATGAAACTTTTAGTTCCTGAAGAGAAGTCCCTGAACCTTTTAATTCCTGAAGAGAAGTCCCTGAACCTTTTAGTTCCTTAAGAGAAGTCCCTGAAACTTTTAGTTCCATGAAGAGAAGAAACTTTTAGTTCCTGAAGAGAAGTCCCTGAACCTTTTAGTTCCTGAAGAGAAGTCCCTGAACCTTTTAGTTCCTGAAGAGAAGTCTGTGAACCTGTTAGGTCTATATAGAGAATTCCCTGAACCTTTTATTTCTATGAAGAGAAGTCCCTGAAACTTTTAGTTCTATGAAGAGAAGTCCCTGAACCTTTTAGTTCTATGATGATAAGTCCGTAAACCTTTTAGTTCCTGAAGAGAAGTCTCTGAACCTTTTAGTTCTTTAAAGAGAAGTCCCTGAACCTTTTAGTTCTATGAAGACAAGTCCCTGAACCTTTTAGTTCTATGAAGAGAAGTCCCTGAACCTTTTAGTTCTATGATGAGAAGTCCCTAAACCTTTTAGTTTCTGAAGAGAAGTCCCTGAACCGTTTAGTTATATGAAGAGAAGTCCCTGAACCATTTAGTTCTATGAATAGAAGTCCTTGAACCTTTTAGTTCTATGATGAAAAGTCCCTGAACCTTTTAGTTCCTGAAGAGAAGTCCCTGAACCTTTTAGTTTCATGAAGAGAAGTCCCTGAACCTTTTAGTTCCTGAAGAGAAGTCCATGAACCTTTCAGATCTTTAATGAGATGTCCCTGAACCTTTTAGTTCTATGAAGAGATGTCACTGAACCCTTTGAGTTGCTGAAGAGAAGTCCTTGAACCTTTTAGGTCTATTAAGAGAAGTCCCTGAACCTTTTACTTCTATGAATTGAAGTCCCTGAACACTTTAGTTCAACGAAGAGACATCCCTGAACTTTTCAGTTCATGAAGAGAAGTCCCTGAACCTTTTAGTTCCATGAAGAGAAGTCCCTGAACCTTCTAGTTTCTGAAGAGAAGTCCCTGAACCTGTTAGGTCTATGAAGAGAAGTCCCTGAACCTTTTAGATCTTTAAAGAGAAGTCCCTGAACCTTTCAGTTCTTTGAAGAGAAGTTCCTGAACCTTTAAGTTCCTTAAGAGAAGTCCCTGAAACTTTTAGTTCCATGAAGAGATGCAACTTTTAGTTCCTGAAGAGAAGTCCCTGAACCTTTTAGTTCCTGAAGAGAAGTCCCTGAACCTTTTAGTTCCTGAAGAGAAGTCTGTGAACCTGTTAGGTCTATGAAGAGAAGTCCCTGAAACTTTTAGTTCTTGGAAGAGAAGTCCCTGAAACTTTTAGTTCCTTGAGAGAAGTCCCTGAAACTTTTAGTTCCATGAAGAGATTGCACTTTTAGTTCCATGAAGAGATGTCCCTGAACCTTTTAGTTCTTTGAAGAGAAGTCCCTGAACCTTTTAGTTCTATGAAGAGAAGTCCCTGAACCTTTTAGTTCCAGAAGAGAAGTCCCTGAACCTTTTAGTTATATGAAGAGAAGTCCCAGAACCTTTCGTTTCTATGAAGAAATGTCCCTGAACCTTTTAGTTCTATGAAGAGATGTCCCTGAACCTTTTAGTTTCTGAAGAGAAGTCCCTGAACCTTTTAGGTCTATGAAGAGAAGTCCCTGAACCTTTCAGATCTTTAATGAGAAGTCCCTGAACCTTTTAGTTCTACGAAGAGACATCCCTGAACTTTTCAGTTCATGAAGAGAAGTCCCTGAATCTTTTAGTTCCAGAAGAAGAGTCCCTTAACCTTTAAGTTCTTAGAAGAGAAGTCCCTGAACCTTTTAGTTCCATGAAGAGATGAAACTTTTAGTTCCTGAAGAGAAGTCCCTGAACCTTTTAATTCCTGAAGAGAAGTCCCTGAACCTTTTAGTTCCTTAAGAGAAGTCCCTGAAACTTTTAGTTCCATGAAGAGAAGAAACTTTTAGTTCCTGAAGAGAAGTCCCTGAACCTTTTAGTTCCTGAAGAGAAGTCCCTGAACTTTCTAGTTCCTGAAGAGAAGTCTGTGAACCTGTTAGGTCTATATAGAGAATTCCCTGAACCTTTTATTTCTATGAAGAGAAGTCCCTGAAACTTTTAGTTCTATGAAGAGAAGTCCCTGAACCTTTTAGTTCTATGATGATAAGTCCGTAAACCTTTTAGTTCCTGAAGAGAAGTCTCTGAACCTTTTAGTTCTTTAAAGAGAAGTCCCTGAACCTTTTAGTTCTATGAAGACAAGTCCCTGAACCTTTTAGTTCTATGAAGAGAAGTCCCTGAACCTTTTAGTTCTATGATGAGAAGTCCCTAAACCTTTTAGTTTCTGAAGAGAAGTCCCTGAACCGTTTAGTTATATGAAGAGAAGTCCCTGAACCATTTAGTTCTATGAATAGAAGTCCTTGAACCTTTTAGTTCTATGATGAAAAGTCCCTGAACCTTTTAGTTCCTGAAGAGAAGTCCCTGAACCTTTTAGTTTCATGAAGAGAAGTCCCTGAACCTTTTAGTTCCTGAAGAGAAGTCCATGAACCTTTCAGATCTTTAATGAGATGTCCCTGAACCTTTTAGTTCTATGAAGAGATGTCACTGAACCCTTTGAGTTGCTGAAGAGAAGTCCTTGAACCTTTTAGGTCTATTAAGAGAAGTCCCTGAACCTTTTACTTCTATGAATTGAAGTCCCTGAACACTTTAGTTCAACGAAGAGACATCCCTGAACTTTTCAGTTCATGAAGAGAAGTCCCTGAACCTTTTAGTTCCATGAAGAGAAGTCCCTGAACCTTCTAGTTTCTGAAGAGAAGTCCCTGAACCTGTTAGGTCTATGAAGAGAAGTCCCTGAACCTTTTAGATCTTTAAAGAGAAGTCCCTGAACCTTTCAGTTCTTTGAAGAGAAGTTCCTGAACCTTTAAGTTCCTTAAGAGAAGTCCCTGAAACTTTTAGTTCCATGAAGAGATGCAACTTTTAGTTCCTGAAGAGAAGTCCCTGAACCTTTTAGTTCCTGAAGAGAAGTCCCTGAACCTTTTAGTTCCTGAAGAGAAGTCTGTGAACCTGTTAGGTCTATGAAGAGAAGTCCCTGAAACTTTTAGTTCTTGGAAGAGAAGTCCCTGAAACTTTTAGTTCCTTGAGAGAAGTCCCTGAAACTTTTAGTTCCATGAAGAGATTGCACTTTTAGTTCCATGAAGAGATGTCCCTGAACCTTTTAGTTCTTTGAAGAGAAGTCCCTGAACCTTTTAGTTCTATGAAGAGAAGTCCCTGAACCTTTTAGTTCCAGAAGAGAAGTCCCTGAACCTTTTAGTTATATGAAGAGAAGTCCCAGAACCTTTCGTTTCTATGAAGAAATGTCCCTGAACCTTTTAGTTCTATGAAGAGATGTCCCTGAACCTTTTAGTTTCTGAAGAGAAGTCCCTGAACCTTTTAGGTCTATGAAGAGAAGTCCCTGAACCTTTCAGATCTTTAATGAGAAGTCCCTGAACCTTTTAGTTCTACGAAGAGACATCCCTGAACTTTTCAGTTCATGAAGAGAAGTCCCTGAATCTTTTAGTTCCAGAAGAAGAGTCCCTTAACCTTTAAGTTCTTAGAAGAGAAGTCCCTGAACCTTTTAGTTCTATGAAGCGATGTCCCTGAACCTTTTAATTCCTGAAGAGAAGTCCCTGAACCTTTTAGTTCCTTAAGAGAAGTCCCTGAAACTTTTAGTTCCATGAAGAGAAGAAACTTTTAGTTCCTGAAGAGAAGTCCCTGAACCTTTTAGTTCCTGAAGAGAAGTCCCTGAACCTTTTAGTTCCTGAAGAGAAGTCTGTGAACCTGTTAGGTCTATATAGAGAATTCCCTGAACCTTTTATTTCTATGAAGAGAAGTCCCTGAAACTTTTAGTTCTATGAAGAGAAGTCCCTGAACCTTTTAGTTCTATGATGAGAAGTCCGTAAACCTTTTAGTTCCTGAAGAGAAGTCTCTGAACCTTTTAGTTCTTTAAAGAGAAGTCCCTGAACCTTTTAGTTCTATGAAGACAAGTCCCTGAACCTTTTAGTTCTATGAAGAGAAGTCCCTGAACCTTTTAGTTCTATGATGAGAAGTCCCTAAACCTTTTAGTTTCTGAAGAGAAGTCCCTGAACCGTTTAGTTATATGAAGAGAAGTCCCTGAACCATTTAGTTTCATGAAGAGAAGTCCCTGAACCTTTTAGTTCCTGAAGAGAAGTCCATGAACCTTTCAGATCTTTAATGAGATGTCCCTGAACCTTTTAGTTCTATGAAGAGATGTCACTGAACCCTTTGAGTTGCTGAAGAGAAGTCCTTGAACCTTTTAGGTCTATTAAGAGAAGTCCCTGAACCTTTTACTTCTATGAATTGAAGTCCCTGAACACTTTAGTTCTACGAAGAGACATCCCTGAACTTTTCAGTTCATGAAGAGAAGTCCCTGAACCTTTTAGTTCCATGAAGAGAAGTCCCTGAACCTTCTAGTTTCTGAAGAGAAGTCCCTGAACCTGTTAGGTCTATGAAGAGAAGTCCCTGAACCTTTTAGATCTTTAAAGAGAAGTCCCTGAACCTTTCAGTTCTTTGAAGAGAAGTTCCTGAACCTTTAAGTTCCTTAAGAGAAGTCCCTGAAACTTTTAGTTCCATGAAGAGATGCAACTTTTAGTTCCTGAAGAGAAGTCCCTGAACCTTTTAGTTCCTGAAGAGAAGTCCCTGAACCTTTTAGTTCCTGAAGAGAAGTCTGTAAACCTGTTAGGTCTATGAAGAGAAGTCCCTGAAACTTTTAGTTCTATGAAGAGAATTCCCTGAACCTTTTAGTTCTATGAAGAGATGTCCCTGAACCTTTTAGTTCAATGAAGACAAGTCTCTGAACCTTTTACTTACTGAAGAGAAGTCCCTGAACCTTTTACTTCCTGAAGAGAAGTCCCTGAACCTTTTAGATCTTTAAAGAGAAGTCCCTGAACCTTTTAGTTCCTGAAGAGAAGTCCCTGAACCTCTGAATTCTTTGAAGAGAAGTCCCTGAACCTTTTAGTTCGATGAAGAGAAGTCCCTGAACCTTTTAGTTCCTGAAGAGAAGTCCCTGAACCTTTAGATCTTCAAAGAGATGTCCCTGAACCTTTTAGTTCTATGACAAGAAGTCCCTGAACCTTTTAGCTCCTGAAGAGAAGTCCCTGAACCTTTTAGTTCTATTAAGAGAAGTCCCTGAACCTTTTAGTTCCTAAAGAGAAGTCCCTGAAAATTTAGTTCTATGAAGAGAAGTCCCATAACCTTTTAGATCTTTAAAGAGAAGTCCCTGAACCTGTTAGTTCTTTGAAGAGACGCCCCTGAACCTTTTAGTTCCTGAAGAGAAGTCCCTGAACCTTTTAGTTGATGAAGAGAAGTTGCTGAACCATTTAGTTCTATGAAGAGAAGTCCGTCAACCTGTTAGTTCTATTAAGAGAAGTCTGTTAACCTTTTAGTTCGTTGAAGAGAAGTCCCTGAACCTTTTAGTTCTATGAAGAGAAGTCCCTGAACCTTTTAGTTCCTGAAGAGAAGTTCCTGAACCTTTTAGCTCTTTAAAGAGAAGTCCCTGAACCTTTTAGTTGTATGAAGAGAAGTCCCTGAACCTTTTAGTTGCATGAAGAGAAGTCCCTGAACCTTTTAGTTCATGAAGAGAAGTCCCTGAACCTTTTAGTTCTTGGAAGAGGAGTCCCTGAACCTTTTAGTTCTGAGCAGAGAAGTCCCTGAACCTTTTATTTCTGAGCAGAGAAGTCCCTGAACCTTTTAGTTCTTTAAAGAGAAGCCCCTGAACCTTTAAGTTCCCGAAGAGAAGTCCCTGAACCTTTTAGTTCCTGAAGAGACGTCCCTGAACCTTTTAGCTCTTTAAAGAGACGTCCCTGAACCTTTTAGTTCTATGAAGAGAAGTCCCTGAACCTTTGAGTTCTTTAAAGCGACGCCCCTGAACCTTTTAGTTCTTGGAAGAGAAGTCCCTGAACCTTTTAGTTCTATGAAGAGAAGTCCCTGAACCTTTGAGTTCTTTAAAGAGACGCCCCTGAACCTTTTAGTTCTGAGAAGAGAAGTCCCTGAACCTTTTAGTTCTATGAAGAGAAGTACCTGAACCTTTTAGTTCCTGAAGAGAAGTCCCTGAACCTTTTAGTTCTATGAAGAGAAGTCCCTGATCCGCTTAGTTCCATTAAGAGAAGTCCCTGAACCTTTTAGTTCGACGAAGAGAAGTCCCTGAACCTGTTAGTTCCTGAAGAGAAGTCCCTGAACCTTTAGATCTTCAAAGAGATTTCCCTGAACCTTTTAGTTCTATTTCGAGAAGTCCCTGAACCTTTTAGTGCCTGAAGAGAAGTCCCTGAACCTTTTAGTTCCTGAAGAGAAGTCCCTGAACCTTTTGGTTCTATGAAGAGAAGTCCCATAACCTTTTAGATCTTTATAGAGAAGTCCCTGAACCTGTTAGTTCTTTGAAGAGAAGTCCCTGAACCTTTTAGTTCTGAGAAGAGAAGTCCCTTAACCTTTTAGTTCCTGAAGAGAAGTCCATGAACCTTTTAGTTCTATGAAGAGAAGTCCCTGAACCTTTTAGTTATATGATGAGAAGTCCCTGAACCTTTTAGTTCCTGAAGAGAAGTCCCTGAACCTTTTAGTTACATGATGAGAAGTCCCTGAACCTTTTAGTTAATGAAGAGAAGTCCATAAACCTTTCAGTTCCTGAAAAGAAGTCCCTGAACCTTTTAGTTCTTTTAAGAGAAGTCCCTGAACCTTTTAATTCTATGAATAGAAGTCCCTGAACACTTTAGTTTTACAAAGAGACATCCCTGAACTTTTCAGTTCATGAAGAGAAGTTCCTGAACCTTTTAGATCTTTAAAGAGAGGTCCCTGAACCTTTTAGTTCTATGACGAGAAATCCCTGAACCTTTTAGTTCTGAGAAGAGAAGTCCCTTAACCTTTTAGTTCCTGAAGAGAAGTCCCTGAACATTTTAGTTCTATGAAGAGAAGTCCCTGAACCTTTTAGTTCCTGAAGAGAAGTCCCTGAACCTTTTAGTTCTTTGAAGAGAAGTCTCTTAACCTTTTAGTTCTATGAAGAGAAGTCCCTGAACCTTTTAGTTCGTGAAGAGAAGTCCCTGAACCTTTTAGATATTTGAAGAGACGTCCCTGAAACTTCTATTTCTATGACGAGAAGTCCCTGAACCTTTTAGTTCCCGAAGAGAGGTCTTTGAACCTTTTAGTTCCTGAAGAGAAGTCCCTGAACCTGTTAGGTCTATGAAGAGAAGTCCCTGAACCTTTTAGTTCTATGAAGAGAAGTCCCTGAACCTTTTAGTTATATGATGAGAAGTCCCTGAACCTTTTAGTTCCAGAAGAGAAGTCCCCGAACCTTTGAGTTCTTTAAAGAGAAGTGCCTGAACCTTTTATTTCTATGAAGAGAAGTCCCTGAACCTTTTAGTTCTAAGATGAGAAGTCCCTAAACCTTTTAGTTCTATGAAGAGAAGTCCCTGAACCTTTTAGTTCTTTAAAGAGAAGTCCCTGAACCTTTTAGTTCTATGAAGAGAAGTCCCTGAACCTTTTAGTTCTATGAAGAGAAGTCCCTGAACCTTTTAGTTCTATGATGAGAAGTCCCTGAACCTTTTAGTTCTATGATGAAAAGTCCCTGAACCTTTTAGTTCCTGAAGAGAAGTCCCTGAACCTTTTAGTTCCTGAAGAGAAGTTTCTGAACCTTTTAGATCTTCAAAGAGAAGTCCCTGAACCTTTTAGTTCTATAAAGAGAAGTCCCTGAACCTTTTTGTTCTTTGAAGAGAAGTCCCTGAACCTTTTAGTTCCATGAAGAGAAGTCCCTGAACCTTCTAGTTTCTGAAGAGAAGTCCCTGAAACTGTTAGGTCTATGAAGAGAAGTCCCTGAACCTTTTAGTTCTTGGAAGAGACGTCCCTGAACCTTTCAGTTCCTGAAGAGAAGTCCATGAACCTTTCAGATCTTTAATGAGAAGTCCCTAAACCTTTTAGTTCTATGAAGAGAAGTCCCTGAACCCTTTGAGTTGCTGAAGAGAAGTCCTTGAACCTTTTAGGTCTATTAAGAGAAGTCCCTGAACCTTTTACTTCTATGAATAGAAGTCCCTGAACACTTTAGTTCTACGAAGAGACATCCCTGAACTTTTCAGTTCTTGAAGAGAAGTCCCTGAACCTTTTAGTTCCAGAAGAAAAGTCCCTGAACCTTTAAGTTCTTAGAAGAGAAGTCCCTGAACCTTTTAGTTCTATGAAGAGATTTCCCTGAACCTTTTAATTCCTGAAGAGAAGTCCCTGAACCTTTTAAATCTTTAAAAAGAAGTCCCTGAACCTTTCAGTTCTTTGAAGAGAAGTTCCTGAACCTTTTAGTTCCTGTAGAGACGTCCCTGAACCTTTCAGATCTTTAAAGAGAAGTCCCTGTACCTTTTAGTTCTATGAAGAGATGTCCCTGAACATTTTAGTTCTATGAAGAGATGTCCCTGAACATTTTAGTTCCTGAAGAGAAGTCCCTAAACCTTTTAGATCTTTAAAGAGAAGTCCCTGAAACTTTTAGTTCCATGAAGAGATGAAACTTTTAGTTCCTGAAGAGAAGTCCCTGAACCTTTTAGTTCCTGAAGAGAAGTCCCTGAACCTTTTAGTTCCTGAAGAGAAGTCTGTGAACCTGTTAGGTCTATGAAGAGAAGTCCCTGAAACTTTTAGTTCTTGGAAGAGAAGTCCCTGAAACTTTTAGTTCCTTGAGAGAAGTCCCTGAAACTTTTAGTTCCATGAAGAGATTGCACTTTTAGTTCCATGAAGAGATGTCCCTGAACCTTTTAGTTCTTTGAAGAGAAGTCCCTGAACCTTTTAGTTCTATGAAGAGAAGTCCCTGAACCTTTTAGTTCCAGAAGAGAAGTCCCTGAACCTTTTAGGTCTATGAAGAGAAGTCCCTGAACCTTTCAGATCTTTAATGAGAAGTCCCTGAACCTTTTAGTTCTACGAAGAGACATCCCTGAACTTTTCAGTTCATGAAGAGAAGTCCCTGAATCTTTTAGTTCCAGAAGAAGAGTCCCTTAACCTTTAAGTTCTTAGAAGAGAAGTCCCTGAACCTTTTAGTTCTATGAAGCGATGTCCCTGAACCTTTTAATTCCTGAAGAGAAGTCCCTGAACCTTTTAGTTCCTTAAGAGAAGTCCCTGAAACTTTTAGTTCCATGAAGAGAAGAAACTTTTAGTTCCTGAAGAGAAGTCCCTGAACCTTTTAGTTCCTGAAGAGAAGTCCCTGAACCTTTTAGTTCCTGAAGAGAAGTCTGTGAACCTGTTAGGTCTATATAGAGAATTCCCTGAACCTTTTATTTCTATGAAGAGAAGTCCCTGAAACTTTTAGTTCTATGAAGAGAAGTCCCTGAACCTTTTAGTTCTATGATGAGAAGTCCGTAAACCTTTTAGTTCCTGAAGAGAAGTCTCTGAACCTTTTAGTTCTTTAAAGAGAAGTCCCTGAACCTTTTAGTTCTATGAAGACAAGTCCCTGAACCTTTTAGTTCTATGAAGAGAAGTCCCTGAACCTTTTAGTTCTATGATGAGAAGTCCCTAAACCTTTTAGTTTCTGAAGAGAAGTCCCTGAACCGTTTATTTATATGAAGAGAAGTCCCTGAACCATTTAGTTCTATGAATAGAAGTCCTTGAACCTTTTAGTTCTATGATGAAAAGTCCCTGAACCTTTTAGTTCCTGAAGAGAAGTCCCTGAACCTTTTAGTTTCATGAAGAGAAGTCCCTGAACCTTTTAGTCCCTGAAGAGAAGTCCATGAACCTTTCAGATCTTTAATGAGATGTCCCTGAACCTTTTAGTTCTATGAAGAGATGTCACTGAACCCTTTGAGTTGCTGAAGAGAAGTCCTTGAACCTTTTAGGTCTATTAAGAGAAGTCCCTGAACCTTTTACTTCTATGAATTGAAGTCCCTGAACACTTTAGTTCTACGAAGAGACATCCCTGAACTTTTCAGTTCATGAAGAGAAGTCCCTGAACCTTTTAGTTCCATGAAGAGAAGTCCCTGAACCTTCTAGTTTCTGAAGAGAAGTCCCTGAACCTGTTAGGTCTATGAAGAGAAGTCCCTGAACCTTTTAGATCTTTAAAGAGAAGTCCCTGAACCTTTCAGTTCTTTGAAGAGAAGTTCCTGAACCTTTAAGTTCCTTAAGAGAAGTCCCTGAAACTTTTAGTTCCATGAAGAAATGCAACTTTTAGTTCCTGAAGAGAAGTCCCTGAACCTTTTAGTTCCTGAAGAGAAGTCCCTCAACCTTTTAGTTCCTGAAGAGAAGTCTGTAAACCTGTTAGGTCTATGAAGAGAAGTCCCTGAAACTTTTAGTTCTATGAAGAGAATTCCCTGAACCTTTTAGTTCTATGAAGAGATGTCCCTGAACCTTTTAGTTCAATGAAGACAAGTCTCTGAACCTTTTACTTACTGAAGAGAAGTCCCTGAACCTTTTACTTCCTGAAGAGAAGTCCCTGAACCTTTTAGATCTTTAAAGAGAAGTCCCTGAACCTTTTAGTTCCTGAAGAGAAGTCCCTGAACCTCAGAATTCTTTGAAGAGAAGTCCCTGAACCTTTTAGTTCGATGAAGAGAAGTCCCTGAACCTTTTAGTTCCTGAAGAGAAGTCCCTGAACCTTTAGATCTTCAAAGAGATGTCCCTGAACCTTTTAGTTCTATGACAAGAAGTCCCTGAACCTTTTAGTGCCTGAAGAGAAGTCCCTGAACCTTTTAGTTCTATTAAGAGAAGTCCCTGAACCTTTTAGTTCCTAAAGAGAAGTCCCTGAAAATTTAGTTCTATGAAGAGAAGTCCCATAACCTTTTAGATCTTTAAAGAGAAGTCCCTGAACCTGTTAGTTCTTTGAAGAGACGCCCCTGAACCTTTTAGTTCCTGAAGAGAAGTCCCTGAACCTTTTAGTTGATGAAGAGAAGTTGCTGAACCATTTAGTTCTATGAAGAGAAGTCCGTCAACCTGTTAGTTCTATTAAGAGAAGTCTGTTAACCTTTTAGTTCATTGAAGAGAAGTCCCTGAACCTTTTAGTTCTATGAAGAGAAGTCCCTGAACCTTTTAGTTCCTGAAGAGAAGTTCCTGAACCTTTTAGCTCTTTAAAGAGAAGTCCCTGAACCTTTTAGTTGTATGAAGAGAAGTCCCTGAACCTTTTAGTTGCATGAAGAGAAGTCCCTGAACCTTTTAGTTCATGAAGAGAAGTCCCTGAACCTTTTAGTTCTTGGAAGAGGAGTCCCTGAACCTTTTAGTTCTCAGCAGAGAAGTCCCTGAACCTTTTATTTCTGAGCAGAGAAGTCCCTGAACCTTTTAGTTCTTTAAAGAGAAGCCCCTGAACCTTTAAGTTCCCGAAGAGAAGTCCCTGAACCTTTTAGTTCCTGAAGAGACGTCCCTGAACCTTTTAGCTCTTTAAAGAGACGTCCCTGAACCTTTTAGTTCTATGAAGAGAAGTCCCTGAACCTTTGAGTTCTTTAAAGCGACGCCCCTGAACCTTTTAGTTCTTGGAAGAGAAGTCCCTGAACCTTTTAGTTCTATGAAGAGAAGTCCCTGAACCTTTGAGTTCTTTAAAGAGACGCCCCTGAACCTTTTAGTTCTGAGAAGAGAAGTCCCTGAACCTTTTAGTTCTATGAAGAGAAGTACCTGAACCTTTTAGTTCCTGAAGAGAAGTCCCTGAACCTTTTAGTTCTATGAAGAGAAGTCCCTGATCCGCTTAGTTCCATTAAGAGAAGTCCCTGAACCTTTTAGTTTTTTGAAGAGACGTCCCTTAACCTTTTAGTTCGACGAAGAGAAGTCCCTGAACCTGTTAGTTCCTGAAGAGAAGTCCCTGAACCTTTAGATCTTCAAAGAGATTTCCCTGAACCTTTTAGTTCTATTTCGAGAAGTCCCTGAACCTTTTAGTGCCTGAAGAGAAGTCCCTGAACCTTTTAGTTCCTGAAGAGAAGTCCCTGAACCTTTTGGTTCTATGAAGAGAAGTCCCATAACCTTTTAGATCTTTATAGAGAAGTCCCTGAACCTGTTAGTTCTTTGAAGAGAAGTCCCTGAACCTTTTAATTCTATGAAGAGAAGTCCCTGAACCCTGAGGAGAATTTCCTGAACCTTTTAGTTCTTTAATGAGACGCCCCTGAACCTTTTAGTTGTTGAAGAGATGTCCCTGAACCTTTTAGTTCCTGAAGAGAAGTCCCTGAACATTTTAGTTGATGAAGAGAAGTTGCTGAACCATTTAGTTCTATGAAGAGAAGTCCCTCAATCTGTTAGTTCTATTAAGAGAAGTCCCTGAACCTTTTAGTTCGTTGAAGAGAAGTCCCTGAACCTTTTATTTCTATGAACAGAAGTCCCTGAACCTTTTAGTTCCTGAAGAGAAGTTCCTGAACCTTTTAGCTCTTTAAAGAGAAGTCCCTGAACCTTTTAGTTGTATGAAGAGAAGTCCCTGAACCTTTTAGTTGCATGAAGAGAAGTCCCTGAACCTTTTAGTTCTTGGAAGAGGAGTCCCTGAACCTTTTAGTTCTGAGCAGAGAAGTCCCTGAACCTTTTATTTCTGAACAGAGAAGTCCCTGAACCTTTTAGTTCACAAAAAGAAGTCCCTGAACCATTTAGTTCCTGAAGAGAAGTCCCTGAACCTTTTAGTTCTTTAAAGAGACGCCCCTGAACCTTTAAGTTCCCGAAGAGAAGTCCCCGAACCTTTTAGTTCCTGAAGAGACGTCCCTGAACCTTTTAGCTCTTCAAAGAGACGTCCCTGAACCTTTTAGTTGTATGAAGAGGAGTCCCTGAACCTTTTAGTTGCATGAAGAGAAGTCCCTGAACCTTTTAGATCCTGAAGAGAAGTCCCTGAACCTTTTAGTTCTTGGAAGAGAAGTCCCTGAACCTTTTAGTTCTGAGCAGAGAAGTCCCTGAACCTTTTAGTTCTATGAAGAGAAGTCCCATAACCTTTTAGATCTTTAAAGAGAAGTCCCTGAACCTGTTAGTTCTTTGAAGAGACGCCCCTGAACGTTTTAGTTCCTGAAGAGAAGTCCCTGAACCTTTTAGTTGATGAAGAGAAGTTGCTGAACCATTTAGTTCTATGAAGAGAAGTCCGTCAACCTGTTAGTTCTATTAAGAGAAGTCCGTTAACCTTTTAGTTCGTTGAAGAGAAGTCCCTGAACCTTTTAGTTCTATGAAGAGAAGTCCCTGAACCTTTTAGTTCCTGAAGAGAAGTTCCTGAACCTTTTAGCTCTTTAAAGAGAAGTCCCTGAACCTTTTAGTTGTATGAAGAGAAGTCCCTGAACCTTTTAGTTGCATGAAGAGAAGTCCCTGAACCTTTTAGTTCATGAAGAGAAGTCCCTGAACCTTTTAGTTCTTGGAAGAGGAGTCCCTGAACCTTTTAGTTCTGAGCAGAGAAGTCCCTGAACCTTTTATTTCTGAGCAGAGAAGTCCCTGAACCTTTTAGTTCTTTAAAGAGACGCCCCTGAACCTTTAAGTTCCCGAAGAGAAGTCCCTGAACCTTTTAGTTCCTGAAGAGACGTCCCTGAACCTTTTAGCTCTTTAAAGAGACGTCCCTGAACCTTTTAGTTGTATGAAGAGGAGTCCCTGAACCTTTTAGTTGCATGAAGAGAAGTCCCTGAACCTTTTAGTTCCTGAAGAGAATTCCCTGAACCTTTTAGTTCTATGAAGAGATGTCCCTGAACCTTTTAGTTCAATGAAGACAAGTCCCTGAACCTTTTACTTACTGAAGAGAAGTCCCTGAACCTTTTACTTCCTGAAGAGAAGTCCCTGAACCTTTTAGATCTTTAAAGAGAAGTCCCTGAACCTTTTAGTTCCTGAAGAGAAGTCCCTGAACCTCTGAATTCTTTGAAGAGAAGTCCCTGAACCTTTTAGTTCCTGAAGAGAAGTTCCTGAACCTTTTAGCTCTTTAAAGAGAAGTCCCTGAACCTTTTAGTTGTATGAAGAGAAGTCCCTGAACCTTTTAGTTGCATGAAGAGAAGTCCCTGAACCTTTTAGTTCTTGGAAGAGGAGTCCCTGAACCTTTTAGTTCTGAGCAGAGAAGTCCCTGAACCTTTTATTTCTGAGCAGAGAAGTCCCTGAACCTTTTAGTTCACAAAAAGAAGTCCCTGAACCATTTAGTTCCTGAAGAGAAATCCCTGAACCTTTTAGTTCTTTAAAGAGACGCCCCTGAACCTTTAAGTTCCCGAAGAGAAGTCCCCGAACCTTTTAGTTCCTGAAGAGACGTCCCTGAACCTTTTAGCTCTTCAAAGAGACGTCCCTGAACCTTTTAGTTGTATGAAGAGGAGTCCCTGAACCTTTTAGTTCATGGAAGAGAAGTCCCTGAACCTTTTAGTTCTGAGCAGAGAAGTCCCTGAACCTTTTAGTTCTATGAAGAGAATTCCCATAACCTTTTAGATCTTTAAAGAGAAGTCCCTGAACCTGTTAGTTCTTTGAAGAGACGCCCCTGAACGTTTTAGTTCCTGAAGAGAAGTCCCTGAACCTTTTAGTTGATGAAGAGAAGTTGCTGAACCATTTAGTTCTATGAAGAGAAGTCCGTCAACCTGTTAGTTCTATTAAGAGAAGTCCGTTAACCTTTTAGTTCGTTGAAGAGAAGTCCCTGAACCTTTTAGTTCTATGAAGAGAAGTCCCTGAACCTTTTAGTTCCTGAAGAGAAGTTCCTGAACCTTTTAGCTCTTTAAAGAGAAGTCCCTGAACCTTTCAGTTCTTTGAAGAGAAGTTCCTGAACCTTTAAGTTCCTTAAGAGAAGTCCCTGAAACTTTTAGTTCCATGAAGAGATGCAACTTTTAGTTCCTGAAGAGAAGTCCCTGAACCTTTTAGTTCCTGAAGAGAAGTCCCTGAACCTTTTAGTTCCTGAAGAGAAGTTTCTGAACCTTTTAGATCTTCAAAGAGAAGTCCCTGAACCTTTTAGTTCTATAAAGAGAAGTCCCTGAACCTTTTAGTTCTTTGAAGAGAAGTCCCTGAACCTTTTAGTTCCATGAAGAGAAGTCCCTGAACCTTCTAGTTTCTGAAGAGAAGTCCCTGAAACTGTTAGGTCTATGAAGAGAAGTCCCTGAACCTTGTAGTTCTTGGAAGAGACGTCCCTGAACCTTTTAGTTCCTGAAGAGAAGTCCATGAACCTTTCAGATCTTTAATGAGAAGTCCCTAAACCTTTTAGTTCTATGAAGAGAAGTCCCTGAACCCTTTGAGTTGCTGAAGAGAAGTCCTTGAACCTTTTAGGTCTATTAAGAGAAGTCCCTGAACCTTTTACTTCTATGAATAGAAGTCCCTGAACACTTTAGTTCTACGAAGAGACATCCCTGAACTTTTCAGTTCTTGAAGAGAAGTCCCTGAACCTTTTAGTTCCAGAAGAAAAGTCCCTGAACCTTTAAGTTCTTAGAAGAGAAGTCCCTGAACCTTTTAGTTCCTGTAGAGACGTCCCTGAACCTTTCAGATCTTTAAAGAGAAGTCCCTGTACCTTTTAGTTCTATGAAGAGATGTCCCTGAACATTTTAGTTCCTGAAGAGAAGTCCCTAAACCTTTTAGATCTTTAAAGAGAAGTCCCTGAAACTTTTAGTTCCATGAAGAGATGAAACTTTTAGTTCCTGAAGAGAAGTCCCTGAACCTTTTAGTTCCTGAAGAGAAGTCCCTGAACCTTTTAGTTCCTGAAGAGAAGTCTGTGAACCTGTTAGGTCTATGAAGAGAAGTCCCTGAAACTTTTAGTTCTTGGAAGAGAAGTCCCTGAAACTTTTAGTTCCTTGAGAGAAGTCCCTGAAACTTTTAGTTCCATGAAGAGATTGCACTTTTAGTTCCATGAAGAGATGTCCCTGAACCTTTTAGTTCTTTGAAGAGAAGTCCCTGAACCTTTTAGTTCTATGAAGAGAAGTCCCTGAACCTTTTAGTTCCAGAAGAGAAGTCCCTGAACCTTTTAGTTATATGAAGAGAAGTCCCAGAACCTTTCGTTTCTATGAAGAAATGTCCCTGAACCTTTTAGTTCTATGAAGAGATGTCCCTGAACCTTTTAGTTTCTGAAGAGAAGTCCCTGAACCTTTTAGGTCTATGAAGAGAAGTCCCTGAACCTTTCAGATCTTTAATGAGAAGTCCCTGAACCTTTTAGTTCTACGAAGAGACATCCCTGAACTTTTCAGTTCATGAAGAGAAGTCCCTGAATCTTTTAGTTCCAGAAGAAGAGTCCCTTAACCTTTAAGTTCTTAGAAGAGAAGTCCCTGAACCTTTTAGTTCCATGAAGAGATGAAACTTTTAGTTCCTGAAGAGAAGTCCCTGAACCTTTTAATTCCTGAAGAGAAGTCCCTGAACCTTTTAGTTCCTTAAGAGAAGTCCCTGAAACTTTTAGTTCCATGAAGAGAAGAAACTTTTAGTTCCTGAAGAGAAGTCCCTGAACCTTTTAGTTCCTGAAGAGAAGTCCCTGAACCTTTTAGTTCCTGAAGAGAAGTCTGTGAACCTGTTAGGTCTATATAGAGAATTCCCTGAACCTTTTATTTCTATGAAGAGAAGTCCCTGAAACTTTTAGTTCTATGAAGAGAAGTCCCTGAACCTTTTAGTTCTATGATGATAAGTCCGTAAACCTTTTAGTTCCTGAAGAGAAGTCTCTGAACCTTTTAGTTCTTTAAAGAGAAGTCCCTGAACCTTTTAGTTCTATGAAGACAAGTCCCTGAACCTTTTAGTTCTATGAAGAGAAGTCCCTGAACCTTTTAGTTCTATGATGAGAAGTCCCTAAACCTTTTAGTTTCTGAAGAGAAGTCCCTGAACCGTTTAGTTATATGAAGAGAAGTCCCTGAACCATTTAGTTCTATGAATAGAAGTCCTTGAACCTTTTAGTTCTATGATGAAAAGTCCCTGAACCTTTTAGTTCCTGAAGAGAAGTCCCTGAACCTTTTAGTTTCATGAAGAGAAGTCCCTGAACCTTTTAGTTCCTGAAGAGAAGTCCATGAACCTTTCAGATCTTTAATGAGATGTCCCTGAACCTTTTAGTTCTATGAAGAGATGTCACTGAACCCTTTGAGTTGCTGAAGAGAAGTCCTTGAACCTTTTAGGTCTATTAAGAGAAGTCCCTGAACCTTTTACTTCTATGAATTGAAGTCCCTGAACACTTTAGTTCAACGAAGAGACATCCCTGAACTTTTCAGTTCATGAAGAGAAGTCCCTGAACCTTTTAGTTCCATGAAGAGAAGTCCCTGAACCTTCTAGTTTCTGAAGAGAAGTCCCTGAACCTGTTAGGTCTATGAAGAGAAGTCCCTGAACCTTTTAGATCTTTAAAGAGAAGTCCCTGAACCTTTCAGTTCTTTGAAGAGAAGTTCCTGAACCTTTAAGTTCCTTAAGAGAAGTCCCTGAAACTTTTAGTTCCATGAAGAGATGCAACTTTTAGTTCCTGAAGAGAAGTCCCTGAACCTTTTAGTTCCTGAAGAGAAGTCCCTGAACCTTTTAGTTCCTGAAGAGAAGTCTGTGAACCTGTTAGGTCTATGAAGAGAAGTCCCTGAAACTTTTAGTTCTTGGAAGAGAAGTCCCTGAAACTTTTAGTTCCTTGAGAGAAGTCCCTGAAACTTTTAGTTCCATGAAGAGATTGCACTTTTAGTTCCATGAAGAGATGTCCCTGAACCTTTTAGTTCTTTGAAGAGAAGTCCCTGAACCTTTTAGTTCTATGAAGAGAAGTCCCTGAACCTTTTAGTTCCAGAAGAGAAGTCCCTGAACCTTTTAGTTATATGAAGAGAAGTCCCAGAACCTTTCGTTTCTATGAAGAAATGTCCCTGAACCTTTTAGTTCTATGAAGAGATGTCCCTGAACCTTTTAGTTTCTGAAGAGAAGTCCCTGAACCTTTTAGGTCTATGAAGAGAAGTCCCTGAACCTTTCAGATCTTTAATGAGAAGTCCCTGAACCTTTTAGTTCTACGAAGAGACATCCCTGAACTTTTCAGTTCATGAAGAGAAGTCCCTGAATCTTTTAGTTCCAGAAGAAGAGTCCCTTAACCTTTAAGTTCTTAGAAGAGAAGTCCCTGAACCTTTTAGTTCCATGAAGAGATGAAACTTTTAGTTCCTGAAGAGAAGTCCCTGAACCTTTTAATTCCTGAAGAGAAGTCCCTGAACCTTTTAGTTCCTTAAGAGAAGTCCCTGAAACTTTTAGTTCCATGAAGAGAAGAAACTTTTAGTTCCTGAAGAGAAGTCCCTGAACCTTTTAGTTCCTGAAGAGAAGTCCCTGAACTTTCTAGTTCCTGAAGAGAAGTCTGTGAACCTGTTAGGTCTATATAGAGAATTCCCTGAACCTTTTATTTCTATGAAGAGAAGTCCCTGAAACTTTTAGTTCTATGAAGAGAAGTCCCTGAACCTTTTAGTTCTATGATGATAAGTCCGTAAACCTTTTAGTTCCTGAAGAGAAGTCTCTGAACCTTTTAGTTCTTTAAAGAGAAGTCCCTGAACCTTTTAGTTCTATGAAGACAAGTCCCTGAACCTTTTAGTTCTATGAAGAGAAGTCCCTGAACCTTTTAGTTCTATGATGAGAAGTCCCTAAACCTTTTAGTTTCTGAAGAGAAGTCCCTGAACCGTTTAGTTATATGAAGAGAAGTCCCTGAACCATTTAGTTCTATGAATAGAAGTCCTTGAACCTTTTAGTTCTATGATGAAAAGTCCCTGAACCTTTTAGTTCCTGAAGAGAAGTCCCTGAACCTTTTAGTTTCATGAAGAGAAGTCCCTGAACCTTTTAGTTCCTGAAGAGAAGTCCATGAACCTTTCAGATCTTTAATGAGATGTCCCTGAACCTTTTAGTTCTATGAAGAGATGTCACTGAACCCTTTGAGTTGCTGAAGAGAAGTCCTTGAACCTTTTAGGTCTATTAAGAGAAGTCCCTGAACCTTTTACTTCTATGAATTGAAGTCCCTGAACACTTTAGTTCAACGAAGAGACATCCCTGAACTTTTCAGTTCATGAAGAGAAGTCCCTGAACCTTTTAGTTCCATGAAGAGAAGTCCCTGAACCTTCTAGTTTCTGAAGAGAAGTCCCTGAACCTGTTAGGTCTATGAAGAGAAGTCCCTGAACCTTTTAGATCTTTAAAGAGAAGTCCCTGAACCTTTCAGTTCTTTGAAGAGAAGTTCCTGAACCTTTAAGTTCCTTAAGAGAAGTCCCTGAAACTTTTAGTTCCATGAAGAGATGCAACTTTTAGTTCCTGAAGAGAAGTCCCTGAACCTTTTAGTTCCTGAAGAGAAGTCCCTGAACCTTTTAGTTCCTGAAGAGAAGTCTGTGAACCTGTTAGGTCTATGAAGAGAAGTCCCTGAAACTTTTAGTTCTTGGAAGAGAAGTCCCTGAAACTTTTAGTTCCTTGAGAGAAGTCCCTGAAACTTTTAGTTCCATGAAGAGATTGCACTTTTAGTTCCATGAAGAGATGTCCCTGAACCTTTTAGTTCTTTGAAGAGAAGTCCCTGAACCTTTTAGTTCTATGAAGAGAAGTCCCTGAACCTTTTAGTTCCAGAAGAGAAGTCCCTGAACCTTTTAGTTATATGAAGAGAAGTCCCAGAACCTTTCGTTTCTATGAAGAAATGTCCCTGAACCTTTTAGTTCTATGAAGAGATGTCCCTGAACCTTTTAGTTTCTGAAGAGAAGTCCCTGAACCTTTTAGGTCTATGAAGAGAAGTCCCTGAACCTTTCAGATCTTTAATGAGAAGTCCCTGAACCTTTTAGTTCTACGAAGAGACATCCCTGAACTTTTCAGTTCATGAAGAGAAGTCCCTGAATCTTTTAGTTCCAGAAGAAGAGTCCCTTAACCTTTAAGTTCTTAGAAGAGAAGTCCCTGAACCTTTTAGTTCTATGAAGCGATGTCCCTGAACCTTTTAATTCCTGAAGAGAAGTCCCTGAACCTTTTAGTTCCTTAAGAGAAGTCCCTGAAACTTTTAGTTCCATGAAGAGAAGAAACTTTTAGTTCCTGAAGAGAAGTCCCTGAACCTTTTAGTTCCTGAAGAGAAGTCCCTGAACCTTTTAGTTCCTGAAGAGAAGTCTGTGAACCTGTTAGGTCTATATAGAGAATTCCCTGAACCTTTTATTTCTATGAAGAGAAGTCCCTGAAACTTTTAGTTCTATGAAGAGAAGTCCCTGAACCTTTTAGTTCTATGATGAGAAGTCCGTAAACCTTTTAGTTCCTGAAGAGAAGTCTCTGAACCTTTTAGTTCTTTAAAGAGAAGTCCCTGAACCTTTTAGTTCTATGAAGACAAGTCCCTGAACCTTTTAGTTCTATGAAGAGAAGTCCCTGAACCTTTTAGTTCTATGATGAGAAGTCCCTAAACCTTTTAGTTTCTGAAGAGAAGTCCCTGAACCGTTTAGTTATATGAAGAGAAGTCCCTGAACCATTTAGTTTCATGAAGAGAAGTCCCTGAACCTTTTAGTTCCTGAAGAGAAGTCCATGAACCTTTCAGATCTTTAATGAGATGTCCCTGAACCTTTTAGTTCTATGAAGAGATGTCACTGAACCCTTTGAGTTGCTGAAGAGAAGTCCTTGAACCTTTTAGGTCTATTAAGAGAAGTCCCTGAACCTTTTACTTCTATGAATTGAAGTCCCTGAACACTTTAGTTCTACGAAGAGACATCCCTGAACTTTTCAGTTCATGAAGAGAAGTCCCTGAACCTTTTAGTTCCATGAAGAGAAGTCCCTGAACCTTCTAGTTTCTGAAGAGAAGTCCCTGAACCTGTTAGGTCTATGAAGAGAAGTCCCTGAACCTTTTAGATCTTTAAAGAGAAGTCCCTGAACCTTTCAGTTCTTTGAAGAGAAGTTCCTGAACCTTTAAGTTCCTTAAGAGAAGTCCCTGAAACTTTTAGTTCCATGAAGAGATGCAACTTTTAGTTCCTGAAGAGAAGTCCCTGAACCTTTTAGTTCCTGAAGAGAAGTCCCTGAACCTTTTAGTTCCTGAAGAGAAGTCTGTAAACCTGTTAGGTCTATGAAGAGAAGTCCCTGAAACTTTTAGTTCTATGAAGAGAATTCCCTGAACCTTTTAGTTCTATGAAGAGATGTCCCTGAACCTTTTAGTTCAATGAAGACAAGTCTCTGAACCTTTTACTTACTGAAGAGAAGTCCCTGAACCTTTTACTTCCTGAAGAGAAGTCCCTGAACCTTTTAGATCTTTAAAGAGAAGTCCCTGAACCTTTTAGTTCCTGAAGAGAAGTCCCTGAACCTCTGAATTCTTTGAAGAGAAGTCCCTGAACCTTTTAGTTCGATGAAGAGAAGTCCCTGAACCTTTTAGTTCCTGAAGAGAAGTCCCTGAACCTTTAGATCTTCAAAGAGATGTCCCTGAACCTTTTAGTTCTATGACAAGAAGTCCCTGAACCTTTTAGCTCCTGAAGAGAAGTCCCTGAACCTTTTAGTTCTATTAAGAGAAGTCCCTGAACCTTTTAGTTCCTAAAGAGAAGTCCCTGAAAATTTAGTTCTATGAAGAGAAGTCCCATAACCTTTTAGATCTTTAAAGAGAAGTCCCTGAACCTGTTAGTTCTTTGAAGAGACGCCCCTGAACCTTTTAGTTCCTGAAGAGAAGTCCCTGAACCTTTTAGTTGATGAAGAGAAGTTGCTGAACCATTTAGTTCTATGAAGAGAAGTCCGTCAACCTGTTAGTTCTATTAAGAGAAGTCTGTTAACCTTTTAGTTCGTTGAAGAGAAGTCCCTGAACCTTTTAGTTCTATGAAGAGAAGTCCCTGAACCTTTTAGTTCCTGAAGAGAAGTTCCTGAACCTTTTAGCTCTTTAAAGAGAAGTCCCTGAACCTTTTAGTTGTATGAAGAGAAGTCCCTGGACCTTTTAGTTGCATGAAGAGAAGTCCCTGAACCTTTTAGTTCATGAAGAGAAGTCCCTGAACCTTTTAGTTCTTGGAAGAGGAGTCCCTGAACCTTTTAGTTCTGAGCAGAGAAGTCCCTGAACCTTTTATTTCTGAGCAGAGAAGTCCCTGAACCTTTTAGTTCTTTAAAGAGAAGCCCCTGAACCTTTAAGTTCCCGAAGAGAAGTCCCTGAACCTTTTAGTTCCTGAAGAGACGTCCCTGAACCTTTTAGTTATATGAAGAGAAGTCCCTGAACCATTTAGTTTCATGAAGAGAAGTCCCTGAACCTTTTAGTTCCTGAAGAGAAGTCCCTGAACCTTTTAGTTCCTGAAGAGAAGTCCCTGAACCGTTTAGTTATATGAAGAGAAGTCCCTGAACCATTTAGTTTCATGAAGAGAAGTCCCTGAACCTTTTAGTTCCTGAAGAGAAGTCCATGAACCTTTCAGATCTTTAATGAGATGTCCCTGAACCTTTTAGTTCTATGAAGAGATGTCACTGAACCCTTTGAGTTGCTGAAGAGAAGTCCTTGAACCTTTTAGGTCTATTAAGAGAAGTCCCTGAACCTTTTACTTCTATGAATTGAAGTCCCTGAACACTTTAGTTCTACGAAGAGACATCCCTGAACTTTTCAGTTCATGAAGAGAAGTCCCTGAACCTTTTAGTTCCATGAAGAGAAGTCCCTGAACCTTCTAGTTTCTGAAGAGAAGTCCCTGAACCTGTTAGGTCTATGAAGAGAAGTCCCTGAACCTTTTAGATCTTTAAAGAGAAGTCCCTGAACCTTTCAGTTCTTTGAAGAGAAGTTCCTGAACCTTTAAGTTCCTTAAGAGAAGTCCCTGAAACTTTTAGTTCCATGAAGAGATGCAACTTTTAGTTCCTGAAGAGAAGTCCCTGAACCTTTTAGTTCCTGAAGAGAAGTCCCTGAACCTTTTAGTTCCTGAAGAGAAGTCTGTAAACCTGTTAGGTCTATGAAGAGAAGTCCCTGAAACTTTTAGTTCTATGAAGAGAATTCCCTGAACCTTTTAGTTCTATGAAGAGATGTCCCTGAACCTTTTAGTTCAATGAAGACAAGTCTCTGAACCTTTTACTTACTGAAGAGAAGTCCCTGAACCTTTTACTTCCTGAAGAGAAGTCCCTGAACCTTTTAGATCTTTAAAGAGAAGTCCCTGAACCTTTTAGTTCCTGAAGAGAAGTCCCTGAACCTCTGAATTCTTTGAAGAGAAGTCCCTGAACCTTTTAGTTCGATGAAGAGAAGTCCCTGAACCTTTTAGTTCCTGAAGAGAAGTCCCTGAACCTTTAGATCTTCAAAGAGATGTCCCTGAACCTTTTAGTTCTATGACAAGAAGTCCCTGAACCTTTTAGCTCCTGAAGAGAAGTCCCTGAACCTTTTAGTTCTATTAAGAGAAGTCCCTGAACCTTTTAGTTCCTAAAGAGAAGTCCCTGAAAATTTAGTTCTATGAAGAGAAGTCCCATAACCTTTTAGATCTTTAAAGAGAAGTCCCTGAACCTGTTAGTTCTTTGAAGAGACGCCCCTGAACCTTTTAGTTCCTGAAGAGAAGTCCCTGAACCTTTTAGTTGATGAAGAGAAGTTGCTGAACCATTTAGTTCTATGAAGAGAAGTCCGTCAACCTGTTAGTTCTATTAAGAGAAGTCTGTTAACCTTTTAGTTCGTTGAAGAGAAGTCCCTGAACCTTTTAGTTCTATGAAGAGAAGTCCCTGAACCTTTTAGTTCCTGAAGAGAAGTTCCTGAACCTTTTAGCTCTTTAAAGAGAAGTCCCTGAACCTTTTAGTTGTATGAAGAGAAGTCCCTGAACCTTTTAGTTGCATGAAGAGAAGTCCCTGAACCTTTTAGTTCATGAAGAGAAGTCCCTGAACCTTTTAGTTCTTGGAAGAGGAGTCCCTGAACCTTTTAGTTCTGAGCAGAGAAGTCCCTGAACCTTTTATTTCTGAGCAGAGAAGTCCCTGAACCTTTTAGTTCTTTAAAGAGAAGCCCCTGAACCTTTAAGTTCCCGAAGAGAAGTCCCTGAACCTTTTAGTTCCTGAAGAGACGTCCCTGAACCTTTTAGCTCTTTAAAGAGACGTCCCTGAACCTTTTAGTTCTATGAAGAGAAGTCCCTGAACCTTTGAGTTCTTTAAAGCGACGCCCCTGAACCTTTTAGTTCTTGGAAGAGAAGTCCCTGAACCTTTTAGTTCTATGAAGAGAAGTCCCTGAACCTTTGAGTTCTTTAAAGAGACGCCCCTGAACCTTTTAGTTCTGAGAAGAGAAGTCCCTGAACCTTTTAGTTCTATGAAGAGAAGTACCTGAACCTTTTAGTTCCTGAAGAGAAGTCCCTGAACCTTTTAGTTCTATGAAGAGAAGTCCCTGATCCGCTTAGTTCCATTAAGAGAAGTCCCTGAACCTTTTAGTTCGACGAAGAGAAGTCCCTGAACCTGTTAGTTCCTGAAGAGAAGTCCCTGAACCTTTAGATCTTCAAAGAGATTTCCCTGAACCTTTTAGTTCTATTTCGAGAAGTCCCTGAACCTTTTAGTGCCTGAAGAGAAGTCCCTGAACCTTTTAGTTCCTGAAGAGAAGTCCCTGAACCTTTTGGTTCTATGAAGAGAAGTCCCATAACCTTTTAGATCTTTATAGAGAAGTCCCTGAACCTGTTAGTTCTTTGAAGAGAAGTCCCTGAACCTTTTAGTTCTGAGAAGAGAAGTCCCTTAACCTTTTAGTTCCTGAAGAGAAGTCCATGAACCTTTTAGTTCTATGAAGAGAAGTCCCTGAACCTTTTAGTTATATGATGAGAAGTCCCTGAACCTTTTAGTTCCTGAAGAGAAGTCCCTGAACCTTTTAGTTACATGATGAGAAGTCCCTGAACCTTTTAGTTAATGAAGAGAAGTCCATAAACCTTTCAGTTCCTGAAAAGAAGTCCCTGAACCTTTTAGTTCTTTTAAGAGAAGTCCCTGAACCTTTTAATTCTATGAATAGAAGTCCCTGAACACTTTAGTTTTACAAAGAGACATCCCTGAACTTTTCAGTTCATGAAGAGAAGTTCCTGAACCTTTTAGATCTTTAAAGAGAGGTCCCTGAACCTTTTAGTTCTATGACGAGAAATCCCTGAACCTTTTAGTTCTGAGAAGAGAAGTCCCTTAACCTTTTAGTTCCTGAAGAGAAGTCCCTGAACATTTTAGTTCTATGAAGAGAAGTCCCTGAACCTTTTAGTTCCTGAAGAGAAGTCCCTGAACCTTTTAGTTCTTTGAAGAGAAGTCTCTTAACCTTTTAGTTCTATGAAGAGAAGTCCCTGAACCTTTTAGTTCGTGAAGAGAAGTCCCTGAACCTTTTAGATATTTGAAGAGACGTCCCTGAAACTTCTATTTCTATGACGAGAAGTCCCTGAACCTTTTAGTTCCCGAAGAGAGGTCTTTGAACCTTTTAGTTCCTGAAGAGAAGTCCCTGAACCTGTTAGGTCTATGAAGAGAAGTCCCTGAACCTTTTAGTTCTATGAAGAGAAGTCCCTGAACCTTTTAGTTATATGATGAGAAGTCCCTGAACCTTTTAGTTCCAGAAGAGAAGTCCCCGAACCTTTGAGTTCTTTAAAGAGAAGTGCCTGAACCTTTTATTTCTATGAAGAGAAGTCCCTGAACCTTTTAGTTCTAAGATGAGAAGTCCCTAAACCTTTTAGTTCTATGAAGAGAAGTCCCTGAACCTTTTAGTTCTTTAAAGAGAAGTCCCTGAACCTTTTAGTTCTATGAAGAGAAGTCCCTGAACCTTTTAGTTCTATGAAGAGAAGTCCCTGAACCTTTTAGTTCTATGATGAGAAGTCCCTGAACCTTTTAGTTCTATGATGAAAAGTCCCTGAACCTTTTAGTTCCTGAAGAGAAGTCCCTGAACCTTTTAGTTCCTGAAGAGAAGTTTCTGAACCTTTTAGATCTTCAAAGAGAAGTCCCTGAACCTTTTAGTTCTATAAAGAGAAGTCCCTGAACCTTTTTGTTCTTTGAAGAGAAGTCCCTGAACCTTTTAGTTCCATGAAGAGAAGTCCCTGAACCTTCTAGTTTCTGAAGAGAAGTCCCTGAAACTGTTAGGTCTATGAAGAGAAGTCCCTGAACCTTTTAGTTCTTGGAAGAGACGTCCCTGAACCTTTCAGTTCCTGAAGAGAAGTCCATGAACCTTTCAGATCTTTAATGAGAAGTCCCTAAACCTTTTAGTTCTATGAAGAGAAGTCCCTGAACCCTTTGAGTTGCTGAAGAGAAGTCCTTGAACCTTTTAGGTCTATTAAGAGAAGTCCCTGAACCTTTTACTTCTATGAATAGAAGTCCCTGAACACTTTAGTTCTACGAAGAGACATCCCTGAACTTTTCAGTTCTTGAAGAGAAGTCCCTGAACCTTTTAGTTCCAGAAGAAAAGTCCCTGAACCTTTAAGTTCTTAGAAGAGAAGTCCCTGAACCCTTTGAGTTGCTGAAGAGAAGTCCTTGAACCTTTTAGGTCTATTAAGAGAAGTCCCTGAACCTTTTACTTCTATGAATTGAAGTCCCTGAACACTTTAGTTCTACGAAGAGACATCCCTGAACTTTTCAGTTCATGAAGAGAAGTCCCTGAACCTTTTAGTTCCATGAAGAGAAGTCCCTGAACCTTCTAGTTTCTGAAGAGAAGTCCCTGAACCTGTTAGGTCTATGAAGAGAAGTCCCTGAACCTTTTAGATCTTTAAAGAGAAGTCCCTGAACCTTTCAGTTCTTTGAAGAGAAGTTCCTGAACCTTTAAGTTCCTTAAGAGAAGTCCCTGAAACTTTTAGTTCCATGAAGAGATGCAACTTTTAGTTCCTGAAGAGAAGTCCCTGAACCTTTTAGTTCCTGAAGAGAAGTCCCTGAACCTTTTAGTTCCTGAAGAGAAGTCTGTAAACCTGTTAGGTCTATGAAGAGAAGTCCCTGAAACTTTTAGTTCTATGAAGAGAATTCCCTGAACCTTTTAGTTCTATGAAGAGATGTCCCTGAACCTTTTAGTTCAATGAAGACAAGTCTCTGAACCTTTTACTTACTGAAGAGAAGTCCCTGAACCTTTTACTTCCTGAAGAGAAGTCCCTGAACCTTTTAGATCTTTAAAGAGAAGTCCCTGAACCTTTTAGTTCCTGAAGAGAAGTCCCTGAACCTCTGAATTCTTTGAAGAGAAGTCCCTGAACCTTTTAGTTCGATGAAGAGAAGTCCCTGAACCTTTTAGTTCCTGAAGAGAAGTCCCTGAACCTTTAGATCTTCAAAGAGATGTCCCTGAACCTTTTAGTTCTATGACAAGAAGTCCCTGAACCTTTTAGCTCCTGAAGAGAAGTCCCTGAACCTTTTAGTTCTATTAAGAGAAGTCCCTGAACCTTTTAGTTCCTAAAGAGAAGTCCCTGAAAATTTAGTTCTATGAAGAGAAGTCCCATAACCTTTTAGATCTTTAAAGAGAAGTCCCTGAACCTGTTAGTTCTTTGAAGAGACGCCCCTGAACCTTTTAGTTCCTGAAGAGAAGTCCCTGAACCTTTTAGTTGATGAAGAGAAGTTGCTGAACCATTTAGTTCTATGAAGAGAAGTCCGTCAACCTGTTAGTTCTATTAAGAGAAGTCTGTTAACCTTTTAGTTCGTTGAAGAGAAGTCCCTGAACCTTTTAGTTCTATGAAGAGAAGTCCCTGAACCTTTTAGTTCCTGAAGAGAAGTTCCTGAACCTTTTAGCTCTTTAAAGAGAAGTCCCTGAACCTTTTAGTTGTATGAAGAGAAGTCCCTGAACCTTTTAGTTGCATGAAGAGAAGTCCCTGAACCTTTTAGTTCATGAAGAGAAGTCCCTGAACCTTTTAGTTCTTGGAAGAGGAGTCCCTGAACCTTTTAGTTCTGAGCAGAGAAGTCCCTGAACCTTTTATTTCTGAGCAGAGAAGTCCCTGAACCTTTTAGTTCTTTAAAGAGAAGCCCCTGAACCTTTAAGTTCCCGAAGAGAAGTCCCTGAACCTTTTAGTTCCTGAAGAGACGTCCCTGAACCTTTTAGCTCTTTAAAGAGACGTCCCTGAACCTTTTAGTTCTATGAAGAGAAGTCCCTGAACCTTTGAGTTCTTTAAAGCGACGCCCCTGAACCTTTTAGTTCTTGGAAGAGAAGTCCCTGAACCTTTTAGTTCTATGAAGAGAAGTCCCTGAACCTTTGAGTTCTTTAAAGAGACGCCCCTGAACCTTTTAGTTCTGAGAAGAGAAGTCCCTGAACCTTTTAGTTCTATGAAGAGAAGTACCTGAACCTTTTAGTTCCTGAAGAGAAGTCCCTGAACCTTTTAGTTCTATGAAGAGAAGTCCCTGATCCGCTTAGTTCCATTAAGAGAAGTCCCTGAACCTTTTAGTTCGACGAAGAGAAGTCCCTGAACCTGTTAGTTCCTGAAGAGAAGTCCCTGAACCTTTAGATCTTCAAAGAGATTTCCCTGAACCTTTTAGTTCTATTTCGAGAAGTCCCTGAACCTTTTAGTGCCTGAAGAGAAGTCCCTGAACCTTTTAGTTCCTGAAGAGAAGTCCCTGAACCTTTTGGTTCTATGAAGAGAAGTCCCATAACCTTTTAGATCTTTATAGAGAAGTCCCTGAACCTGTTAGTTCTTTGAAGAGAAGTCCCTGAACCTTTTAGTTCTGAGAAGAGAAGTCCCTTAACCTTTTAGTTCCTGAAGAGAAGTCCATGAACCTTTTAGTTCTATGAAGAGAAGTCCCTGAACCTTTTAGTTATATGATGAGAAGTCCCTGAACCTTTTAGTTCCTGAAGAGAAGTCCCTGAACCTTTTAGTTACATGATGAGAAGTCCCTGAACCTTTTAGTTAATGAAGAGAAGTCCATAAACCTTTCAGTTCCTGAAAAGAAGTCCCTGAACCTTTTAGTTCTTTTAAGAGAAGTCCCTGAACCTTTTAATTCTATGAATAGAAGTCCCTGAACACTTTAGTTTTACAAAGAGACATCCCTGAACTTTTCAGTTCATGAAGAGAAGTTCCTGAACCTTTTAGATCTTTAAAGAGAGGTCCCTGAACCTTTTAGTTCTATGACGAGAAATCCCTGAACCTTTTAGTTCTGAGAAGAGAAGTCCCTTAACCTTTTAGTTCCTGAAGAGAAGTCCCTGAACATTTTAGTTCTATGAAGAGAAGTCCCTGAACCTTTTAGTTCCTGAAGAGAAGTCCCTGAACCTTTTAGTTCTTTGAAGAGAAGTCTCTTAACCTTTTAGTTCTATGAAGAGAAGTCCCTGAACCTTTTAGTTCGTGAAGAGAAGTCCCTGAACCTTTTAGATATTTGAAGAGACGTCCCTGAAACTTCTATTTCTATGACGAGAAGTCCCTGAACCTTTTAGTTCCCGAAGAGAGGTCTTTGAACCTTTTAGTTCCTGAAGAGAAGTCCCTGAACCTGTTAGGTCTATGAAGAGAAGTCCCTGAACCTTTTAGTTCTATGAAGAGAAGTCCCTGAACCTTTTAGTTATATGATGAGAAGTCCCTGAACCTTTTAGTTCCAGAAGAGAAGTCCCCGAACCTTTGAGTTCTTTAAAGAGAAGTGCCTGAACCTTTTATTTCTATGAAGAGAAGTCCCTGAACCTTTTAGTTCTAAGATGAGAAGTCCCTAAACCTTTTAGTTCTATGAAGAGAAGTCCCTGAACCTTTTAGTTCTTTAAAGAGAAGTCCCTGAACCTTTTAGTTCTATGAAGAGAAGTCCCTGAACCTTTTAGTTCTATGAAGAGAAGTCCCTGAACCTTTTAGTTCTATGATGAGAAGTCCCTGAACCTTTTAGTTCTATGATGAAAAGTCCCTGAACCTTTTAGTTCCTGAAGAGAAGTCCCTGAACCTTTTAGTTCCTGAAGAGAAGTTTCTGAACCTTTTAGATCTTCAAAGAGAAGTCCCTGAACCTTTTAGTTCTATAAAGAGAAGTCCCTGAACCTTTTTGTTCTTTGAAGAGAAGTCCCTGAACCTTTTAGTTCCATGAAGAGAAGTCCCTGAACCTTCTAGTTTCTGAAGAGAAGTCCCTGAAACTGTTAGGTCTATGAAGAGAAGTCCCTGAACCTTTTAGTTCTTGGAAGAGACGTCCCTGAACCTTTCAGTTCCTGAAGAGAAGTCCATGAACCTTTCAGATCTTTAATGAGAAGTCCCTAAACCTTTTAGTTCTATGAAGAGAAGTCCCTGAACCCTTTGAGTTGCTGAAGAGAAGTCCTTGAACCTTTTAGGTCTATTAAGAGAAGTCCCTGAACCTTTTACTTCTATGAATAGAAGTCCCTGAACACTTTAGTTCTACGAAGAGACATCCCTGAACTTTTCAGTTCTTGAAGAGAAGTCCCTGAACCTTTTAGTTCCAGAAGAAAAGTCCCTGAACCTTTAAGTTCTTAGAAGAGAAGTCCCTGAACCTTTTAGTTCTATGAAGAGATTTCCCTGAACCTTTTAATTCCTGAAGAGAAGTCACTGAACCTTTTAAATCTTTAAAAAGAAGTCCCTGAACCTTTCAGTTCTTTGAAGAGAAGTTCCTGAACCTTTTAGTTCCTGTAGAGACGTCCCTGAACCTTTCAGATCTTTAAAGAGAAGTCCCTGTACCTTTTAGTTCTATGAAGAGATGTCCCTGAACATTTTAGTTCTATGAAGAGATGTCCCTGAACATTTTAGTTCCTGAAGAGAAGTCCCTAAACCTTTTAGATCTTTAAAGAGAAGTCCCTGAAACTTTTAGTTCCATGAAGAGATGAAACTTTTAGTTCCTGAAGAGAAGTCCCTGAACCTTTTAGTTCCTGAAGAGAAGTCCCTGAACCTTTTAGTTCCTGAAGAGAAGTCTGTGAACCTGTTAGGTCTATGAAGAGAAGTCCCTGAAACTTTTAGTTCTTGGAAGAGAAGTCCCTGAAACTTTTAGTTCCTTGAGAGAAGTCCCTGAAACTTTTAGTTCCATGAAGAGATTGCACTTTTAGTTCCATGAAGAGATGTCCCTGAACCTTTTAGTTCTTTGAAGAGAAGTCCCTGAACCTTTTAGTTCTATGAAGAGAAGTCCCTGAACCTTTTAGTTCCAGAAGAGAAGTCCCTGAACCTTTTAGGTCTATGAAGAGAAGTCCCTGAACCTTTCAGATCTTTAATGAGAAGTCCCTGAACCTTTTAGTTCTACGAAGAGACATCCCTGAACTTTTCAGTTCATGAAGAGAAGCCCCTGAATCTTTTAGTTCCAGAAGAAGAGTCCCTTAACCTTTAAGTTCTTAGAAGAGAAGTCCCTGAACCTTTTAGTTCTATGAAGCGATGTCCCTGAACCTTTTAATTCCTGAAGAGAAGTCCCTGAACCTTTTAGTTCCTTAAGAGAAGTCCCTGAAACTTTTAGTTCCATGAAGAGAAGAAACTTTTAGTTCCTGAAGAGAAGTCCCTGAACCTTTTAGTTCCTGAAGAGAAGTCCCTGAACCTTTTAGTTCCTGAAGAGAAGTCTGTGAACCTGTTAGGTCTATATAGAGAATTCCCTGAACCTTTTATTTCTATGAAGAGAAGTCCCTGAAACTTTTAGTTCTATGAAGAGAAGTCCCTGAACCTTTTAGTTCTATGATGAGAAGTCCGTAAACCTTTTAGTTCCTGAAGAGAAGTCTCTGAACCTTTTAGTTCTTTAAAGAGAAGTCCCTGAACCTTTTAGTTCTATGAAGACAAGTCCCTGAACCTTTTAGTTCTATGAAGAGAAGTCCCTGAACCTTTTAGTTCTATGATGAGAAGTCCCTAAACCTTTTAGTTTCTGAAGAGAAGTCCCTGAACCGTTTAGTTATATGAAGAGAAGTCCCTGAACCATTTAGTTCTATGAATAGAAGTCCTTGAACCTTTTAGTTCTATGATGAAAAGTCCCTGAACCTTTTAGTTCCTGAAGAGAAGTCCCTGAACCTTTTAGTTTCATGAAGAGAAGTCCCTGAACCTTTTAGTCCCTGAAGAGAAGTCCATGAACCTTTCAGATCTTTAATGAGATGTCCCTGAACCTTTTAGTTCTATGAAGAGATGTCACTGAACCCTTTGAGTTGCTGAAGAGAAGTCCTTGAACCTTTTAGGTCTATTAAGAGAAGTCCCTGAACCTTTTACTTCTATGAATTGAAGTCCCTGAACACTTTAGTTCTACGAAGAGACATCCCTGAACTTTTCAGTTCATGAAGAGAAGTCCCTGAACCTTTTAGTTCCATGAAGAGAAGTCCCTGAACCTTCTAGTTTCTGAAGAGAAGTCCCTGAACCTGTTAGGTCTATGAAGAGAAGTCCCTGAACCTTTTAGATCTTTAAAGAGAAGTCCCTGAACCTTTCAGTTCTTTGAAGAGAAGTTCCTGAACCTTTAAGTTCCTTAAGAGAAGTCCCTGAAACTTTTAGTTCCATGAAGAAATGCAACTTTTAGTTCCTGAAGAGAAGTCCCTGAACCTTTTAGTTCCTGAAGAGAAGTCCCTGAACCTTTTAGTTCCTGAAGAGAAGTCTGTAAACCTGTTAGGTCTATGAAGAGAAGTCCCTGAAACTTTTAGTTCTATGAAGAGAATTCCCTGAACCTTTTAGTTCTATGAAGAGATGTCCCTGAACCTTTTAGTTCAATGAAGACAAGTCTCTGAACCTTTTACTTACTGAAGAGAAGTCCCTGAACCTTTTACTTCCTGAAGAGAAGTCCCTGAACCTTTTAGATCTTTAAAGAGAAGTCCCTGAACCTTTTAGTTCCTGAAGAGAAGTCCCTGAACCTCAGAATTCTTTGAAGAGAAGTCCCTGAACCTTTTAGTTCGATGAAGAGAAGTCCCTGAACCTTTTAGTTCCTGAAGAGAAGTCCCTGAACCTTTAGATCTTCAAAGAGATGTCCCTGAACCTTTTAGTTCTATGACAAGAAGTCCCTGAACCTTTTAGTGCCTGAAGAGAAGTCCCTGAACCTTTTAGTTCTATTAAGAGAAGTCCCTGAACCTTTTAGTTCCTAAAGAGAAGTCCCTGAAAATTTAGTTCTATGAAGAGAAGTCCCATAACCTTTTAGATCTTTAAAGAGAAGTCCCTGAACCTGTTAGTTCTTTGAAGAGACGCCCCTGAACCTTTTAGTTCCTGAAGAGAAGTCCCTGAACCTTTTAGTTGATGAAGAGAAGTTGCTGAACCATTTAGTTCTATGAAGAGAAGTCCGTCAACCTGTTAGTTCTATTAAGAGAAGTCTGTTAACCTTTTAGTTCATTGAAGAGAAGTCCCTGAACCTTTTAGTTCTATGAAGAGAAGTCCCTGAACCTTTTAGTTCCTGAAGAGAAGTTCCTGAACCTTTTAGCTCTTTAAAGAGAAGTCCCTGAACCTTTTAGTTGTATGAAGAGAAGTCCCTGAACCTTTTAGTTGCATGAAGAGAAGTCCCTGAACCTTTTAGTTCATGAAGAGAAGTCCCTGAACCTTTTAGTTCTTGGAAGAGGAGTCCCTGAACCTTTTAGTTCTCAGCAGAGAAGTCCCTGAACCTTTTATTTCTGAGCAGAGAAGTCCCTGAACCTTTTAGTTCTTTAAAGAGAAGCCCCTGAACCTTTAAGTTCCCGAAGAGAAGTCCCTGAACCTTTTAGTTCCTGAAGAGACGTCCCTGAACCTTTTAGCTCTTTAAAGAGACGTCCCTGAACCTTTTAGTTCTATGAAGAGAAGTCCCTGAACCTTTGAGTTCTTTAAAGCGACGCCCCTGAACCTTTTAGTTCTTGGAAGAGAAGTCCCTGAACCTTTTAGTTCTATGAAGAGAAGTCCCTGAACCTTTGAGTTCTTTAAAGAGACGCCCCTGAACCTTTTAGTTCTGAGAAGAGAAGTCCCTGAACCTTTTAGTTCTATGAAGAGAAGTACCTGAACCTTTTAGTTCCTGAAGAGAAGTCCCTGAACCTTTTAGTTCTATGAAGAGAAGTCCCTGATCCGCTTAGTTCCATTAAGAGAAGTCCCTGAACCTTTTAGTTTTTTGAAGAGACGTCCCTGAACCTTTTAGTTCGACGAAGAGAAGTCCCTGAACCTGTTAGTTCCTGAAGAGAAGTCCCTGAACCTTTAGATCTTCAAAGAGATTTCCCTGAACCTTTTAGTTCTATTTCGAGAAGTCCCTGAACCTTTTAGTGCCTGAAGAGAAGTCCCTGAACCTTTTAGTTCCTGAAGAGAAGTCCCTGAACCTTTTGGTTCTATGAAGAGAAGTCCCATAACCTTTTAGATCTTTATAGAGAAGTCCCTGAACCTGTTAGTTCTTTGAAGAGAAGTCCCTGAACCTTTTAATTCTATGAAGAGAAGTCCCTGAACCCTGAGGAGAATTTCCTGAACCTTTTAGTTCTTTAATGAGACGCCCCTGAACCTTTTAGTTGTTGAAGAGACGTCCCTGAACCTTTTAGTTCCTGAAGAGAAGTCCCTGAACATTTTAGTTGATGAAGAGAAGTTGCTGAACCATTTAGTTCTATGAAGAGAAGTCCCTCAATCTGTTAGTTCTATTAAGAGAAGTCCCTGAACCTTTTAGTTCGTTGAAGAGAAGTCCCTGAACCTTTTATTTCTATGAACAGAAGTCCCTGAACCTTTTAGTTCCTGAAGAGAAGTTCCTGAACCTTTTAGCTCTTTAAAGAGAAGTCCCTGAACCTTTTAGTTGTATGAAGAGAAGTCCCTGAACCTTTTAGTTGCATGAAGAGAAGTCCCTGAACCTTTTAGTTCTTGGAAGAGGAGTCCCTGAACCTTTTAGTTCTGAGCAGAGAAGTCCCTGAACCTTTTATTTCTGAACAGAGAAGTCCCTGAACCTTTTAGTTCACAAAAAGAAGTCCCTGAACCATTTAGTTCCTGAAGAGAAGTCCCTGAACCTTTTAGTTCTTTAAAGAGACGCCCCTGAACCTTTAAGTTCCCGAAGAGAAGTCCCCGAACCTTTTAGTTCCTGAAGAGACGTCCCTGAACCTTTTAGCTCTTCAAAGAGACGTCCCTGAACCTTTTAGTTGTATGAAGAGGAGTCCCTGAACCTTTTAGTTGCATGAAGAGAAGTCCCTGAACCTTTTAGATCCTGAAGAGAAGTCCCTGAACCTTTTAGTTCTTGGAAGAGAAGTCCCTGAACCTTTTAGTTCTGAGCAGAGAAGTCCCTGAACCTTTTAGTTCTATGAAGAGAAGTCCCATAACCTTTTAGATCTTTAAAGAGAAGTCCCTGAACCTGTTAGTTCTTTGAAGAGACGCCCCTGAACGTTTTAGTTCCTGAAGAGAAGTCCCTGAACCTTTTAGTTGATGAAGAGAAGTTGCTGAACCATTTAGTTCTATGAAGAGAAGTCCGTCAACCTGTTAGTTCTATTAAGAGAAGTCCGTTAACGTTTTAGTTCGTTGAAGAGAAGTCCCTGAACCTTTTAGTTCTATGAAGAGAAGTCCCTGAACCTTTTAGTTCCTGAAGAGAAGTTCCTGAACCTTTTAGCTCTTTAAAGAGAAGTCCCTGAACCTTTTAGTTGTATGAAGAGAAGTCCCTGAACCTTTTAGTTGCATGAAGAGAAGTCCCTGAACCTTTTAGTTCATGAAGAGAAGTCCCTGAACCTTTTAGTTCTTGGAAGAGGAGTCCCTGAACCTTTTAGTTCTGAGCAGAGAAGTCCCTGAACCTTTTATTTCTGAGCAGAGAAGTCCCTGAACCTTTTAGTTCTTTAAAGAGACGCCCCTGAACCTTTAAGTTCCCGAAGAGAAGTCCCTGAACCTTTTAGTTCCTGAAGAGACGTCCCTGAACCTTTTAGTTGTATGAAGAGGAGTCCCTGAACCTTTTAGTTGCATGAAGAGAAGTCCCTGAACCTTTTAGTTCCTGAAGAGAATTCCCTGAACCTTTTAGTTCTATGAAGAGATGTCCCTGAACCTTTTAGTTCAATGAAGACAAGTCCCTGAACCTTTTACTTACTGAAGAGAAGTCCCTGAACCTTTTACTTCCTGAAGAGAAGTCCCTGAACCTTTTAGATCTTTAAAGAGAAGTCCCTGAACCTTTTACTTACTGAAGAGAAGTCCCTGAACCTTTTACTTCCTGAAGAGAAGTCCCTGAACCTTTTAGATCTTTAAAGAGAAGTCCCTGAACCTTTTAGTTCCTGAAGAGAAGTCCCTGAACCTCTGAATTCTTTGAAGAGAAGTCCCTGAACCTTTTAGTTTGATGAAGAGAAGTCCCTGAACCTTTTAGTTCCTGAAGAGAAGTTCCTGAACCTTTTAGCTCTTTAAAGAGAAGTCCCTGAACCTTTTAGTTGTATGAAGAGAAGTCCCTGAACCTTTTAGTTGCATGAAGAGAAGTCCCTGAACCTTTTAGTTCTTGGAAGAGGAGTCCCTGAACCTTTTAGTTCTGAGCAGAGAAGTCCCTGAACCTTTTATTTCTGAGCAGAGAAGTCCCTGAACCTTTTAGTTCACAAAAAGAAGTCCCTGAACCATTTAGTTCCTGAAGAGAAATCCCTGAACCTTTTAGTTCTTTAAAGAGACGCCCCTGAACCTTTAAGTTCCCGAAGAGAAGTCCCCGAACCTTTTAGTTCCTGAAGAGACGTCCCTGAACCTTTTAGCTCTTCAAAGAGACGTCCCTGAACCTTTTAGTTGTATGAAGAGGAGTCCCTGAACCTTTTAGTTCATGGAAGAGAAGTCCCTGAACCTTTTAGTTCTGAGCAGAGAAGTCCCTGAACCTTTTAGTTCTATGAAGAGAAGTCCCATAACCTTTTAGATCTTTAAAGAGAAGTCCCTGAACCTTTTAGTTCTATGAAGAGAAGTCCCTGAACCTTTTAGTTCTATGAAGAGAAGTCCCTGAACCTTTTAGTTCTAAGATGAGAAGTCCCTAAACCTTTTAGTTCTATGAAGAGAAGTCCCTGAACCTTTTAGTTCTTTAAAGAGAAGTCCCTGAACCTTTTAGTTCTATGAAGAGAAGTCCCTGAACCTTTTAGTTCTATGAAGAGAAGTCCCTGAACCTTTTAGTTCTATGATGAGAAGTCCCTGAACCTTTTAGTTCTATGATGAAAAGTCCCTGAACCTTTTAGTTCCTGAAGAGAAGTCCCTGAACCTTTTAGTTCCTGAAGAGAAGTTTCTGAACCTTTTAGATCTTCAAAGAGAAGTCCCTGAACCTTTTAGTTCTATAAAGAGAAGTCCCTGAACCTTTTTGTTCTTTGAAGAGAAGTCCCTGAACCTTTTAGTTCCATGAAGAGAAGTCCCTGAACCTTCTAGTTTCTGAAGAGAAGTCCCTGAAACTGTTAGGTCTATGAAGAGAAGTCCCTGAACCTTTTAGTTCTTGGAAGAGACGTCCCTGAACCTTTTAGTTCCTGAAGAGAAGTCCATGAACCTTTCAGATCTTTAATGAGAAGTCCCTAAACCTTTTAGTTCTATGAAGAGAAGTCCCTGAACCCTTTGAGTTGCTGAAGAGAAGTCCTTGAACCTTTTAGGTCTATTAAGAGAAGTCCCTGAACCTTTTACTTCTATGAATAGAAGTCCCTGAACACTTTAGTTCTACGAAGAGACATCCCTGAACTTTTCAGTTCTTGAAGAGAAGTCCCTGAACCTTTTAGTTCCAGAAGAAAAGTCCCTGAACCTTTAAGTTCTTAGAAGAGAAGTCCCTGAACCTTTTAGTTCTATGAAGAGATTTCCCTGAACCTTTTAATTCCTGAAGAGAAGTCCCTGAACCTTTTAAATCTTTAAAAAGAAGTCCCTGAACCTTTCAGTTCTTTGAAGAGAAGTTCATGAACCTTTTAGTTCCTGTAGAGACGTCCCTGAACCTTTCAGATCTTTAAAGAGAAGTCCCTGTACCTTTTAGTTCTATGAAGAGATGTCCCTGAACATTTTAGTTCTATGAAGAGATGTCCCTGAACATTTTAGTTCCTGAAGAGAAGTCCCTAAACCTTTTAGATCTTTAAAGAGAAGTCCCTGAAACTTTTAGTTCCATGAAGAGATGAAACTTTTAGTTCCTGAAGAGAAGTCCCTGAACCTTTTAGTTCCTGAAGAGAAGTCCCTGAACCTTTTAGTTCCTGAAGAGAAGTCTGTGAACCTGTTAGGTCTATGAAGAGAAGTCCCTGAAACTTTTAGTTCTTGGAAGAGAAGTCCCTGAAACTTTTAGTTCCTTGAGAGAAGTCCCTGAAACTTTTAGTTCCATGAAGAGATTGCACTTTTAGTTCCATGAAGAGATGTCCCTGAACCTTTTAGTTCTTTGAAGAGAAGTCCCTGAACCTTTTAGTTCTATGAAGAGAAGTCCCTGAACCTTTTAGTTCCAGAAGAGAAGTCCCTGAACCTTTTAGGTCTATGAAGAGAAGTCCCTGAACCTTTCAGATCTTTAATGAGAAGTCCCTGAACCTTTTAGTTCTACGAAGAGACATCCCTGAACTTTTCAGTTCATGAAGAGAAGTCCCTGAATCTTTTAGTTCCAGAAGAAGAGTCCCTTAACCTTTAAGTTCTTAGAAGAGAAGTCCCTGAACCTTTTAGTTCTATGAAGCGATGTCCCTGAACCTTTTAATTCCTGAAGAGAAGTCCCTGAACCTTTTAGTTCCTTAAGAGAAGTCCCTGAAACTTTTAGTTCCATGAAGAGAAGAAACTTTTAGTTCCTGAAGAGAAGTCCCTGAACCTTTTAGTTCCTGAAGAGAAGTCCCTGAACCTTTTAGTTCCTGAAGAGAAGTCTGTGAACCTGTTAGGTCTATATAGAGAATTCCCTGAACCTTTTATTTCTATGAAGAGAAGTCCCTGAAACTTTTAGTTCTATGAAGAGAAGTCCCTGAACCTTTTAGTTCTATGATGAGAAGTCCGTAAACCTTTTAGTTCCTGAAGAGAAGTCTCTGAACCTTTTAGTTCTTTAAAGAGAAGTCCCTGAACCTTTTAGATCTATGAAGACAAGTCCCTGAACCTTTTAGTTCTATGAAGAGAAGTCCCTGAACCTTTTAGTTCTATGATGAGAAGTCCCTAAACCTTTTAGTTTCTGAAGAGAAGTCCCTGAACCGTTTAGTTATATGAAGAGAAGTCCCTGAACCATTTAGTTCTATGAATAGAAGTCCTTGAACCTTTTAGTTCTATGATGAAAAGTCCCTGAACCTTTTAGTTCCTGAAGAGAAGTCCCTGAACCTTTTAGTTTCATGAAGAGAAGTCCCTGAACCTTTTAGTCCCTGAAGAGAAGTCCATGAACCTTTCAGATCTTTAATGAGATGTCCCTGAACCTTTTAGTTCTATGAAGAGATGTCACTGAACCCTTTGAGTTGCTGAAGAGAAGTCCTTGAACCTTTTAGGTCTATTAAGAGAAGTCCCTGAACCTTTTACTTCTATGAATTGAAGTCCCTGAACACTTTAGTTCTACGAAGAGACATCCCTGAACTTTTCAGTTCATGAAGAGAAGTCCCTGAACCTTTTAGTTCCATGAAGAGAAGTCCCTGAACCTTCTAGTTTCTGAAGAGAAGTCCCTGAACCTGTTAGGTCTATGAAGAGAAGTCCCTGAACCTTTTAGATCTTTAAAGAGAAGTCCCTGAACCTTTCAGTTCTTTGAAGAGAAGTTCCTGAACCTTTAAGTTCCTTAAGAGAAGTCCCTGAAACTTTTAGTTCCATGAAGAAATGCAACTTTTAGTTCCTGAAGAGAAGTCCCTGAACCTTTTAGTTCCTGAAGAGAAGTCCCTGAACCTTTTAGTTCCTGAAGAGAAGTCTGTAAACCTGTTAGGTCTATGAAGAGAAGTCCCTGAAACTTTTAGTTCTATGAAGAGAATTCCCTGAACCTTTTAGTTCTATGAAGAGATGTCCCTGAACCTTTTAGTTCAATGAAGACAAGTCTCTGAACCTTTTACTTACTGAAGAGAAGTCCCTGAACCTTTTACTTCCTGAAGAGAAGTCCCTGAACCTTTTAGATCTTTAAAGAGAAGTCCCTGAACCTTTTAGTTCCTGAAGAGAAGTCCCTGAACCTCAGGATTCTTTGAAGAGAAGTCCCTGAACCTTTTAGTTCGATGAAGAGAAGTCCCTGAACCTTTTAGTTCCTGAAGAGAAGTCCCTGAACCTTTAGATCTTCAAAGAGATGTCCCTGAACCTTTTAGTTCTATGACAAGAAGTCCCTGAACCTTTTAGTGCCTGAAGAGAAGTCCCTGAACCTTTTAGTTCTATTAAGAGAAGTCCCTGAACCTTTTAGTTCCTAAAGAGAAGTCCCTGAAAATTTAGTTCTATGAAGAGAAGTCCCATAACCTTTTAGATCTTTAAAGAGAAGTCCCTGAACCTGTTAGTTCTTTGAAGAGACGCCCCTGAACCTTTTAGTTCCTGAAGAGAAGTCCCTGAACCTTTTAGTTGATGAAGAGAAGTTGCTGAACCATTTAGTTCTATGAAGAGAAGTCCGTCAACCTGTTAGTTCTATTAAGAGAAGTCTGTTAACCTTTTAGTTCATTGAAGAGAAGTCCCTGAACCTTTTAGTTCTATGAAGAGAAGTCCCTGAACCTTTTAGTTCCTGAAGAGAAGTTCCTGAACCTTTTAGCTCTTTAAAGAGAAGTCCCTGAACCTTTTAGTTGTATGAAGAGAAGTCCCTGAACCTTTTAGTTGCATGAAGAGAAGTCCCTGAACCTTTTAGTTCATGAAGAGAAGTCCCTGAACCTTTTAGTTCTTGGAAGAGGAGTCCCTGAACCTTTTAGTTCTCAGCAGAGAAGTCCCTGAACCTTTTATTTCTGAGCAGAGAAGTCCCTGAACCTTTTAGTTCTTTAAAGAGAAGCCCCTGAACCTTTAAGTTCCCGAAGAGAAGTCCCTGAACCTTTTAGTTCCTGAAGAGACGTCCCTGAACCTTTTAGCTCTTTAAAGAGACGTCCCTGAACCTTTTAGTTCTATGAAGAGAAGTCCCTGAACCTTTGAGTTCTTTAAAGCGACGCCCCTGAACCTTTTAGTTCTTGGAAGAGAAGTCCCTGAACCTTTTAGTTCTATGAAGAGAAGTCCCTGAACCTTTGAGTTCTTTAAAGAGACGCCCCTGAACCTTTTAGTTCTGAGAAGAGAAGTCCCTGAACCTTTTAGTTCTATGAAGAGAAGTACCTGAACCTTTTAGTTCCTGAAGAGAAGTCCCTGAACCTTTTAGTTCTATGAAGAGAAGTCCCTGATCCGCTTAGTTCCATTAAGAGAAGTCCCTGAACCTTTTAGTTTTTTGAAGAGACGTCCCTGAACCTTTTAGTTCGACGAAGAGAAGTCCCTGAACCTGTTAGTTCCTGAAGAGAAGTCCCTGAACCTTTAGATCTTCAAAGAGATTTCCCTGAACCTTTTAGTTCTATTTCGAGAAGTCCCTGAACCTTTTAGTGCCTGAAGAGAAGTCCCTGAACCTTTTAGTTCCTGAAGAGAAGTCCCTGAACCTTTTGGTTCTATGAAGAGAAGTCCCATAACCTTTTAGATCTTTATAGAGAAGTCCCTGAACCTGTTAGTTCTTTGAAGAGAAGTCCCTGAACCTTTTAATTCTATGAAGAGAAGTCCCTGAACCCTGAGGAGAATTTCCTGAACCTTTTAGTTCTTTAATGAGACGCCCCTGAACCTTTTAGTTGTTGAAGAGACGTCCCTGAACCTTTTAGTTCCTGAAGAGAAGTCCCTGAACATTTTAGTTGATGAAGAGAAGTTGCTGAACCATTTAGTTCTATGAAGAGAAGTCCCTCAATCTGTTAGTTCTATTAAGAGAAGTCCCTGAACCTTTTAGTTCGTTGAAGAGAAGTCCCTGAACCTTTTATTTCTATGAACAGAAGTCCCTGAACCTTTTAGTTCCTGAAGAGAAGTTCCTGAACCTTTTAGCTCTTTAAAGAGAAGTCCCTGAACCTTTTAGTTGTATGAAGAGAAGTCCCTGAACCTTTTAGTTGCATGAAGAGAAGTCCCTGAACCTTTTAGTTCTTGGAAGAGGAGTCCCTGAACCTTTTAGTTCTGAGCAGAGAAGTCCCTGAACCTTTTATTTCTGAACAGAGAAGTCCCTGAACCTTTTAGTTCACAAAAAGAAGTCCCTGAACCATTTAGTTCCTGAAGAGAAGTCCCTGAACCTTTTAGTTCTTTAAAGAGACGCCCCTGAACCTTTAAGTTCCCGAAGAGAAGTCCCCGAACCTTTTAGTTCCTGAAGAGACGTCCCTGAACCTTTTAGCTCTTCAAAGAGACGTCCCTGAACCTTTTAGTTGTATGAAGAGGAGTCCCTGAACCTTTTAGTTGCATGAAGAGAAGTCCCTGAACCTTTTAGATCCTGAAGAGAAGTCCCTGAACCTTTTAGTTCTTGGAAGAGAAGTCCCTGAACCTTTTAGTTCTGAGCAGAGAAGTCCCTGAACCTTTTAGTTCTATGAAGAGAAGTCCCATAACCTTTTAGATCTTTAAAGAGAAGTCCCTGAACCTGTTAGTTCTTTGAAGAGACGCCCCTGAACGTTTTAGTTCCTGAAGAGAAGTCCCTGAACCTTTTAGTTGATGAAGAGAAGTTGCTGAACCATTTAGTTCTATGAAGAGAAGTCCGTCAACCTGTTAGTTCTATTAAGAGAAGTCCGTTAACCTTTTAGTTCGTTGAAGAGAAGTCCCTGAACCTTTTAGTTCTATGAAGAGAAGTCCCTGAACCTTTTAGTTCCTGAAGAGAAGTTCCTGAACCTTTTAGCTCTTTAAAGAGAAGTCCCTGAACCTTTTAGTTGTATGAAGAGAAGTCCCTGAACCTTTTAGTTGCATGAAGAGAAGTCCCTGAACCTTTTAGTTCATGAAGAGAAGTCCCTGAACCTTTTAGTTCTTGGAAGAGGAGTCCCTGAACCTTTTAGTTCTGAGCAGAGAAGTCCCTGAACCTTTTATTTCTGAGCAGAGAAGTCCCTGAACCTTTTAGTTCTTTAAAGAGACGCCCCTGAACCTTTAAGTTCCCGAAGAGAAGTCCCTGAACCTTTTAGTTCCTGAAGAGACGTCCCTGAACCTTTTAGCTCTTTAAAGAGACGTCCCTGAACCTTTTAGTTGTATGAAGAGGAGTCCCTGAACCTTTTAGTTGCATGAAGAGAAGTCCCTGAACCTTTTAGTTCCTGAAGAGAATTCCCTGAACCTTTTAGTTCTATGAAGAGATGTCCCTGAACCTTTTAGTTCAATGAAGACAAGTCCCTGAACCTTTTACTTACTGAAGAGAAGTCCCTGAACCTTTTACTTCCTGAAGAGAAGTCCCTGAACCTTTTAGATCTTTAAAGAGAAGTCCCTGAACCTTTTACTTACTGAAGAGAAGTCCCTGAACCTTTTACTTCCTGAAGAGAAGTCCCTGAACCTTTTAGATCTTTAAAGAGAAGTCCCTGAACCTTTTAGTTCCTGAAGAGAAGTCCCTGAACCTCTGAATTCTTTGAAGAGAAGTCCCTGAACCTTTTAGTTTGATGAAGAGAAGTCCCTGAACCTTTTAGTTCCTGAAGAGAAGTTCCTGAACCTTTTAGCTCTTTAAAGAGAAGTCCCTGAACCTTTTAGTTGTATGAAGAGAAGTCCCTGAACCTTTTAGTTGCATGAAGAGAAGTCCCTGAACCTTTTAGTTCTTGGAAGAGGAGTCCCTGAACCTTTTAGTTCTGAGCAGAGAAGTCCCTGAACCTTTTATTTCTGAGCAGAGAAGTCCCTGAACCTTTTAGTTCACAAAAAGAAGTCCCTGAACCATTTAGTTCCTGAAGAGAAATCCCTGAACCTTTTAGTTCTTTAAAGAGACGCCCCTGAACCTT
This sequence comes from Symphodus melops, assembly GCF_947650265.1. Classification (NCBI taxonomy): domain Eukaryota; kingdom Metazoa; phylum Chordata; class Actinopteri; order Labriformes; family Labridae; genus Symphodus; species Symphodus melops. The sequence goes on along the minus strand of NC_136700.1, from coordinate 17,975,974 downwards.
TAAGTTCCCGAAGAGAAGTCCCCGAACCTTTTAGTTCCTGAAGAGACGTCCCTGAACCTTTTAGCTCTTCAAAGAGACGTCCCTGAACCTTTTAGTTGTATGAAGAGGAGTCCCTGAACCTTTTAGTTCATGGAAGAGAAGTCCCTGAACCTTTTAGTTCTGAGCAGAGAAGTCCCTGAACCTTTTAGTTCTATGAAGAGAATTCCCATAACCTTTTAGATCTTTAAAGAGAAGTCCCTGAACCTGTTAGTTCTTTGAAGAGACGCCCCTGAACGTTTTAGTTCCTGAAGAGAAGTCCCTGAACCTTTTAGTTGATGAAGAGAAGTTGCTGAACCATTTAGTTCTATGAAGAGAAGTCCGTCAACCTGTTAGTTCTATTAAGAGAAGTCCGTTAACCTTTTAGTTCGTTGAAGAGAAGTCCCTGAACCTTTTAGTTCTATGAAGAGAAGTCCCTGAACCTTTTAGTTCCTGAAGAGAAGTTCCTGAACCTTTTAGCTCTTTAAAGAGAAGTCCCTGAACCTTTTAGTTGTATGAAGAGAAGTCCCTGAACCTTTTAGTTGCATGAAGAGAAGTCCCTGAACCTTTTAGTTCATGAAGAGAAGTCCCTGAACCTTTTAGTTCTTGGAAGAGGAGTCCCTGAACCTTTTAGTTCTGAGCAGAGAAGTCCCTGAACCTTTTATTTCTGAGCAGAGAAGTCCCTGAACCTTTTAGTTCTTTAAAGAGACGCCCCTGAACCTTTAAGTTCCCGAAGAGAAGTCCCTGAACCTTTTAGTTCCTGAAGAGACGTCCCTGAACCTTTTAGCTCTTTAAAGAGACGTCCCTGAACCTTTTAGTTGTATGAAGAGGAGTCCCTGAACCTTTTAGTTGCATGAAGAGAAGTCCCTGAACCTTTTAGTTCCTGAAGAGAATTCCCTGAACCTTTTAGTTCTATGAAGAGATGTCCCTGAACCTTTTAGTTCAATGAAGACAAGTCCCTGAACCTTTTACTTACTGAAGAGAAGTCCCTGAACCTTTTACTTCCTGAAGAGAAGTCCCTGAACCTTTTAGATCTTTAAAGAGAAGTCCCTGAACCTTTTACTTACTGAAGAGAAGTCCCTGAACCTTTTACTTCCTGAAGAGAAGTCCCTGAACCTTTTAGATCTTTAAAGAGAAGTCCCTGAACCTTTTAGTTCCTGAAGAGAAGTCCCTGAACCTCTGAATTCTTTGAAGAGAAGTCCCTGAACCTTTTAGTTTGATGAAGAGAAGTCCCTGAACCTTTTAGTTCCTGAAGAGAAGTTCCTGAACCTTTTAGCTCTTTAAAGAGAAGTCCCTGAACCTTTTAGTTGTATGAAGAGAAGTCCCTGAACCTTTTAGTTGCATGAAGAGAAGTCCCTGAACCTTTTAGTTCTTGGAAGAGGAGTCCCTGAACCTTTTAGTTCTGAGCAGAGAAGTCCCTGAACCTTTTATTTCTGAGCAGAGAAGTCCCTGAACCTTTTAGTTCACAAAAAGAAGTCCCTGAACCATTTAGTTCCTGAAGAGAAATCCCTGAACCTTTTAGTTCTTTAAAGAGACGCCCCTGAACCTTTAAGTTCCCGAAGAGAAGTCCCCGAACCTTTTAGTTCCTGAAGAGACGTCCCTGAACCTTTTAGCTCTTCAAAGAGACGTCCCTGAACCTTTTAGTTGTATGAAGAGGAGTCCCTGAACCTTTTAGTTCATGGAAGAGAAGTCCCTGAACCTTTTAGTTCTGAGCAGAGAAGTCCCTGAACCTTTTAGTTCTATGAAGAGAATTCCCATAACCTTTTAGATCTTTAAAGAGAAGTCCCTGAACCTGTTAGTTCTTTGAAGAGACGCCCCTGAACGTTTTAGTTCCTGAAGAGAAGTCCCTGAACCTTTTAGTTGATGAAGAGAAGTTGCTGAACCATTTAGTTCTATGAAGAGAAGTCCGTCAACCTGTTAGTTCTATTAAGAGAAGTCCGTTAACCTTTTAGTTCGTTGAAGAGAAGTCCCTGAACCTTTTAGTTCTATGAAGAGAAGTCCCTGAACCTTTTAGTTCCTGAAGAGAAGTTCCTGAACCTTTTAGCTCTTTAAAGAGAAGTCCCTGAACCTTTCAGTTCTTTGAAGAGAAGTTCCTGAACCTTTAAGTTCCTTAAGAGAAGTCCCTGAAACTTTTAGTTCCATGAAGAGATGCAACTTTTAGTTCCTGAAGAGAAGTCCCTGAACCTTTTAGTTCCTGAAGAGAAGTCCCTGAACCTTTTAGTTCCTGAAGAGAAGTCTGTAAACCTGTTAGGTCTATGAAGAGAAGTCCCTGAAACTTTTAGTTCTATGAAGAGAATTCCCTGAACCTTTTAGTTCTATGAAGAGATGTCCCTGAACCTTTTTGTTCAATGAAGACAAGTCTCTGAACCTTTTACTTACTGAAGAGAAGTCCCTGAACCTTTTACTTCCTGAAGAGAAGTCCCTGAACCTTTTAGATCTTTAAAGAGAAGTCCCTGAACCTTTTAGTTCCTGAAGAGAAGTCCCTGAACCTCAGAATTCTTTGAAGAGAAGTCCCTGAACCTTTTAGTTCGATGAAGAGAAGTCCCTGAACCTTTTAGTTCCTGAAGAGAAGTCCCTGAACCTTTAGATCTTCAAAGAGATGTCCCTGAACCTTTTAGTTCTATGACAAGAAGTCCCTGAACCTTTTAGTGCCTGAAGAGAAGTCCCTGAACCTTTTAGTTCTATTAAGAGAAGTCCCTGAACCTTTTAGTTCCTAAAGAGAAGTCCCTGAAAATTTAGTTCTATGAAGAGAAGTCCCATAACCTTTTAGATCTTTAAAGAGAAGTCCCTGAACCTGTTAGTTCTTTGAAGAGACGCCCCTGAACCTTTTAGTTCCTGAAGAGAAGTCCCTGAACCTTTTAGTTGATGAAGAGAAGTTGCTGAACCATTTAGTTCTATGAAGAGAAGTCCGTCAACCTGTTAGTTCTATTAAGAGAAGTCTGTTAACCTTTTAGTTCGTTGAAGAGAAGTCCCTGAACCTTTTAGTTCTATGAAGAGAAGTCCCTGAACCTTTTAGTTCCTGAAGAGAAGTTCCTGAACCTTTTAGCTCTTTAAAGAGAAGTCCCTGAACCTTTTAGTTGTATGAAGAGAAGTCCCTGAACCTTTTAGTTGCATGAAGAGAAGTCCCTGAACCTTTTAGTTCATGAAGAGAAGTCCCTGAACCTTTTAGTTCTTGGAAGAGGAGTCCCTGAACCTTTTAGTTCTCAGCAGAGAAGTCCCTGAACCTTTTATTTCTGAGCAGAGAAGTCCCTGAACCTTTTAGTTCTTTAAAGAGAAGCCCCTGAACCTTTAAGTTCCCGAAGAGAAGTCCCTGAACCTTTTAGTTCCTGAAGAGACGTCCCTGAACCTTTTAGCTCTTTAAAGAGACGTCCCTGAACCTTTTAGTTCTATGAAGAGAAGTCCCTGAACCTTTGAGTTCTTTAAAGCGACGCCCCTGAACCTTTTAGTTCTTGGAAGAGAAGTCCCTGAACCTTTTAGTTCTATGAAGAGAAGTCCCTGAACCTTTGAGTTCTTTAAAGAGACGCCCCTGAACCTTTTAGTTCTGAGAAGAGAAGTCCCTGAACCTTTTAGTTCTATGAAGAGAAGTACCTGAACCTTTTAGTTCCTGAAGAGAAGTCCCTGAACCTTTTAGTTCTATGAAGAGAAGTCCCTGATCCGCTTAGTTCCATTAAGAGAAGTCCCTGAACCTTTTAGTTTTTTGAAGAGACGTCCCTGAACCTTTTAGTTCGACGAAGAGAAGTCCCTGAACCTGTTAGTTCCTGAAGAGAAGTCCCTGAACCTTTTGGTTCTATGAAGAGAAGTCCCATAACCTTTTAGATCTTTATAGAGAAGTCCCTGAACCTGTTAGTTCTTTGAAGAGAAGTCCCTGAACCTTTTAATTCTATGAAGAGAAGTCCCTGAACCCTGAGGAGAATTTCCTGAACCTTTTAGTTCTTTAATGAGACGCCCCTGAACCTTTTAGTTGTTGAAGAGACGTCCCTGAACCTTTTAGTTCCTGAAGAGAAGTCCCTGAACATTTTAGTTGATGAAGAGAAGTTGCTGAACCATTTAGTTCTTTGAAGAGAAGTCCCTCAATCTGTTAGTTCTATGAAGAGAAGTCCCTGAACCTTTTAGTTCTAAGATGAGAAGTCCCTGAACCTTTTAGTTCTATGATGAAAAGTCCCTGAACCTTTTAGTTCCTGAAGAGAAGTCCCCGAACCTTTTAGTTCTTTAAAGAGAAGTGCCTGAACCTTTTATTTCTATGAAGAGAAGTCCCTGAACCTTTTAGTTCTAAGATGAGAAGTCCCTAAACCTTTTAGTTCTATGAAGAGAAGTCCCTGAACCTTTTAGTTCTTTAAAGAGAAGTCCCTGAACCTTTTAGTTCTATGAAGAGAAGTCCCTGAACCTTTTAGTTCTATGAAGAGAAGTCCCTGAACCTTTTAGTTCTATGATGAGAAGTCCCTGAACCTTTTAGTTCTATGATGAAAAGTCCCTGAACCTTTTAGTTCCTGAAGAGAAGTCCCTGAACCTTTTAGTTCCTGAAGAGAAGTTTCTGAACCTTTTAGATCTTCAAAGAGAAGTCCCTGAACCTTTTAGTTCTATAAAGAGAAGTCCCTGAACCTTTTTGTTCTTTGAAGAGAAGTCCCTGAACCTTTTAGTTCCATGAAGAGAAGTCCCTGAACCTTCTAGTTTCTGAAGAGAAGTCCCTGAAACTGTTAGGTCTATGAAGAGAAGTCCCTGAACCTTTTAGTTCTTGGAAGAGACGTCCCTGAACCTTTTAGTTCCTGAAGAGAAGTCCATGAACCTTTCAGATCTTTAATGAGAAGTCCCTAAACCTTTTAGTTCTATGAAGAGAAGTCCCTGAACCCTTTGAGTTGCTGAAGAGAAGTCCTTGAACCTTTTAGGTCTATTAAGAGAAGTCCCTGAACCTTTTACTTCTATGAATAGAAGTCCCTGAACACTTTAGTTCTACGAAGAGACATCCCTGAACTTTTCAGTTCTTGAAGAGAAGTCCCTGAACCTTTTAGTTCCAGAAGAAAAGTCCCTGAACCTTTAAGTTCTTAGAAGAGAAGTCCCTGAACCTTTTAGTTCTATGAAGAGATTTCCCTGAACCTTTTAATTCCTGAAGAGAAGTCCCTGAACCTTTTAGATCTTTAAAGAGAAGTCCCTGAACCTTTCAGTTCTTTGAAGAGAAGTTCCTGAACCTTTTAGTTCCTGTAGAGACGTCCCTGAACCTTTCAGATCTTTAAAGAGAAGTCCCTGTACCTTTTAGTTCTATGAAGAGATGTCCCTGAACATTTTAGTTCTATGAAGAGATGTCCCTGAACATTTTAGTTCCTGAAGAGAAGTCCCTAAACCTTTTAGATCTTTAAAGAGAAGTCCCTGAAACTTTTAGTTCCATGAAGAGATGAAACTTTTAGTTCCTGAAGAGAAGTCCCTGAACCTTTTAGTTCCTGAAGAGAAGTCCCTGAACCTTTTAGTTCCTGAAGAGAAGTCTGTGAACCTGTTAGGTCTATGAAGAGAAGTCCCTGAAACTTTTAGTTCTTGGAAGAGAAGTCCCTGAAACTTTTAGTTCCATGAAGAGATTGCACTTTTAGTTCCATGAAGAGATGTCCCTGAACCTTTTAGTTCTTTGAAGAGAAGTCCCTGAACCTTTTAGTTCTATGAAGAGAAGTCCCTGAACCTTTTAGTTCCAGAAGAGAAGTCCCTGAACCTTTTAGGTCTATGAAGAGAAGTCCCTGAACCTTTCAGATCTTTAATGAGAAGTCCCTGAACCTTTTAGTTCCAGAAGAAGAGTCCCTTAACCTTTAAGTTCTTAGAAGAGAAGTCCCTGAACCTTTTAGTTCTATGAAGCGATGTCCCTGAACCTTTTAATTCCTGAAGAGAAGTCCCTGAACCTTTTAGTTCCTTAAGAGAAGTCCCTGAAACTTTTAGTTCCATGAAGAGAAGAAACTTTTAGTTCCTGAAGAGAAGTCCCTGAAACTTTTAGTTCCTGAAGAGAAGTCCCTGAACCTTTTAGTTCCTGAAGAGAAGTCTGTGAACCTGTTAGGTCTATATAGAGAATTCCCTGAACCTTTTATTTCTATGAAGAGAAGTCCCTGAAACTTTTAGTTCTATGAAGAGAAGTCCCTGAACCTTTTAGTTCTATGATGAGAAGTCCGTAAACCTTTTAGTTCCTGAAGAGAAGTCTCTGAACCTTTTAGTTCTTTAAAGAGAAGTCCCTGAACCTTTTAGTTCTATGAAGACAAGTCCCTGAACCTTTTAGTTCTATGAAGAAAAGTCCCTGAACCTTTTAGTTCTATGATGAGAAGTCCCTAAACCTTTTAGTTTCTGAAGAGAAGTCCCTGAACCGTTTAGTTATATGAAGAGAAGTCCCTGAACCATTTAGTTCTATGAATAGAAGTCCTTGAACCTTTTAGTTCTATGATGAAAAGTCCCTGAACCTTTTAGTTCCTGAAGAGAAGTCCCTGAACCTTTTAGTTTCATGAAGAGAAGTCCCTGAACCTTTTAGTTCCTGAAGAGAAGTCCATGAACCTTTCAGATCTTTAATGAGATGTCCCTGAACCTTTTAGTTCTATGAAGAGATGTCACTGAACCCTTTGAGTTGCTGAAGAGAAGTCCTTGAACCTTTTAGGTCTATTAAGAGAAGTCCCTGAACCTTTTACTTCTATGAATTGAAGTCCCTGAACACTTTAGTTCTACGAAGAGACATCCCTGAACTTTTCAGTTCATGAAGAGAAGTCCCTGAACCTTTTAGTTCCATGAAGAGAAGTCCCTGAACCTTCTAGTTTCTGAAGAGAAGTCCCTGAACCTGTTAGGTCTATGAAGAGAAGTCCCTGAACCTTTTAGATCTTTAAAGAGAAGTCCCTGAACCTTTCAGTTCTTTGAAGAGAAGTTCCTGAACCTTTAAGTTCCTTAAGAGAAGTCCCTGAAACTTTTAGTTCCATGAAGAGATGCAACTTTTAGTTCCTGAAGAGAAGTCCCTTAACCTTTTAGTTCCTGAAGAGAAGTCCCTGAACCTTTTAGTTCCTGAAGAGAAGTCTGTAAACCTGTTAGGTCTATGAAGAGAAGTTCCTGAAACTTTTAGTTCTATGAAGAGATTTCCCTGAACCTTTTAGTTCTATGAAGAGATGTCCCTGAACCTTTTAGTTCAATGAAGACAAGTCTCTGAACCTTTTACTTACTGAAGAGAAGTCCCTGAACCTTTTACTTCCTGAAGAGAAGTCCCTGAACCTTTTAGATCTTTAAAGAGAAGTCCCTGAACCTTTTAGTTCCTGAAGAGAAGTCCCTGAACCTCAGAATTCTTTGAAGAGAAGTCCCTGAACCTTTTAGTTCGATGAAGAGAAGTCCCTGAACCTTTTAGTTCCTGAAGAGAAGTCCCTGAACCTTTAGATCTTCAAAGAGATGTCCCTGAACCTTTTAGTTCATGACAAGAAGTCCCTGAACCTTTTAGTGCCTGAAGAGAAGTCCCTGAACCTTTTAGTTCTATTAAGAGAAGTCCCTGAACCTTTTAGTTCCTAAAGAGAAGTCCCTGAAAATTTAGTTCTATGAAGAGAAGTCCCATAACCTTTTAGATCTTTAAAGAGAAGTCCCTGAACCTGTTAGTTCTTTGAAGAGACGCCCCTGAACCTTTTAGTTCCTGAAGAGAAGTCCCTGAACCTTTTAGTTGATGAAGAGAAGTTGCTGAACCATTTAGTTCTATGAAGAGAAGTCCGTCAACCTGTTAGTTCTATTAAGAGAAGTCTGTTAACCTTTTAGTTCGTTGAAGAGAAGTCCCTGAACCTTTTAGTTCTATGAAGAGAAGTCCCTGAACCTTTTAGTTCCTGAAGAGAAGTTCCTGAACCTTTTAGCTCTTTAAAGAGAAGTCCCTGAACCTTTTAGTTGTATGAAGAGAAGTCCCTGAACCTTTTAGTTGCATGAAGAGAAGTCCCTGAACCTTTTAGTTCATGAAGAGAAGTCCCTGAACCTTTTAGTTCTTGGAAGAGGAGTCCCTGAACCTTTTAGTTCTCAGCAGAGAAGTCCCTGAACCTTTTATTTCTGAGCAGAGAAGTCCCTGAACCTTTTAGTTCTTTAAAGAGAAGCCCCTGAACCTTTAAGTTCCCGAAGAGAAGTCCCTGAACCTTTTAGTTCCTGAAGAGACGTCCCTGAACCTTTTAGCTCTTTAAAGAGACGTCCCTGAACCTTTTAGTTCTATGAAGAGAAGTCCCTGAACCTTTGAGTTCTTTAAAGCGACGCCCCTGAACCTTTTAGTTCTTGGAAGAGAAGTCCCTGAACCTTTTAGTTCTATGAAGAGAAGTCCCTGAACCTTTGAGTTCTTTAAAGAGACGCCCCTGAACCTTTTAGTTCTGAGAAGAGAAGTCCCTGAACCTTTTAGTTCTATGAAGAGAAGTACCTGAACCTTTTAGTTCCTGAAGAGAAGTCCCTGAACCTTTTAGTTCTATGAAGAGAAGTCCCTGATCCGCTTAGTTCCATTAAGAGAAGTCCCTGAACCTTTTAGTTTTTTGAAGAGACGTCCCTGAACCTTTTAATTCTATGAATAGAAGTCCCTGAACACTTTAGTTTTACAAAGAGACATCCCTGAACTTTTCAGTTCATGAAGAGAAGTTCCTGAACCTTTTAGATCTTTAAAGAGAAGTCCCTGAACCTTTTAGTTCTATGACGAGAAATCCCTGAACCTTTTAGTTCTGAGAAGAGAAGTCCCTTAACCTTTTAGTTCCTGAAGAGAAGTCCCTGAACATTTTAGTTCTTTGAAGAGAAGTCCCTGAACCTTTTAGTTCCTGAAGAGAAGTCTGTGAACCTGTTAGGTCTATGAAGAGAAGTCCCTGAAACTTTTAGTTCTTGGAAGAGAAGTCCCTGAACCTTTTAGTTCCTTGAGAGAAGTCCCTGAAACTTTTAGTTCCATGAAGAGATTGCACTTTTAGTTCCATGAAGAGATGTCCCGGAACCTTTTAGTTCTTTGAAGAGAAGTCCCTGAACCTTTTAGTTCTATGAAGAGAAGTCCCTGAACCTTTTAGTTCCAGAAGAGAAGTCCCTGAACCTTTTAGTTATATGAAGAGAAGTCCCAGAACCTTTCGTTTCTATGAAGAAATGTCCCTGAACCTTTTAGTTCTATGAAGAGATGTCCCTGAACCTTTTAGTTTCTGAAGAGAAGTCCCTGAACCTTTTAGGTCTATGACGAGAAATCCCTGAACCTTTAAGTTCCTGAAGAGCAGTCCCTTAACCTTTTAGTTCCTGAAGAGAAGTCCATGAACCTTTTAGTTCTATGAAGAGATGTCCCTGAACCTTTTAGTTATATGATGAGAAGTCCCTGAACCTTTTAGTTCCTGAAGAGAAGTCCATAAACCTTTCAGTTCCTGAAAAGAAGTCCCTGAACCTTTTAGTTCTTTTAAGAGAAGTCCCTGAACCTTTTAATTCTATGAATAGAAGTCCCTGAACACTTTAGTTTTACAAAGAGAAGTCCCTGAACTTTTCAGTTCATGAAGAGAAGTTCCTGAACCTTTTAGATCTTTAAAGAGAAGTCCCTGAACCTTTTAGTTCTATGACGAGAAATCCCTGAACCTTTTAGTTCTGAGAAGAGAAGTCCCTTAACCTTTTAGTTCCTGAAGAGAAGTCCCTGAACATTTTAGTTCTTTGAAGAGAAGTCCCTGAACCTTTTAGTTCTATGAAGAGAAGTCCCTGAACCTTTTAGTTCGTGAAGAGAAGTCCCTGAACCTTTTAGATATTTGAAGAGACGTCCCTGAAACTTCTATTTCTATGACGAGAAGTCCCTGAACCTTTTAGTTCCTGTAGAGAAGTCTGTGAACCTTTTAGTTCCTGAAGAGAAGTCCCTGAACCTGTTAGGTCTATGAAGAGAAGTCCCTGAACCTGTTAGGTCTATGAAGAGAAGTCCCTGAACCTTTTAGTTCTATGAAGAGAAGTCCCTGAACCTTTTAGTTCCTGAAGAGAAGTCCCTGAACCTTTTAGTTCTTGAAAGAGAAGTCCCTGCACCTTTTAGTTCTATGAAGAGAAGTCCCATAACCTTTTAGATCTTTAAAGAGAAGTCCCTGAACCTGTTAGTTCTTTGAAGAGACGCCCCTGAACCTTTTAGTTCCTGAAGAGAAGTCCCTGAACCTTTTAGTTGATGAAGAGAAGTTGCTGAACCATTTAGTTCTATGAAGAGAAGTCCGTCAACCTGTTAGTTCTATTAAGAGAAGTCTGTTAACCTTTTAGTTCGTTGAAGAGAAGTCCCTGAACCTTTTAGTTCTATGAAGAGAAGTCCCTGAACCTTTTAGTTCCTGAAGAGAAGTTCCTGAACCTTTTAGCTCTTTAAAGAGAAGTCCCTGAACCTTTTAGTTGTATGAAGAGAAGTCCCTGAACCTTTTAGTTGCATGAAGAGAAGTCCCTGAACCTTTTAGTTCATGAAGAGAAGTCCCTGAACCTTTTAGTTCTTGGAAGAGGAGTCCCTGAACCTTTTAGTTCTCAGCAGAGAAGTCCCTGAACCTTTTATTTCTGAGCAGAGAAGTCCCTGAACCTTTTAGTTCTTTAAAGAGAAGCCCCTGAACCTTTAAGTTCCCGAAGAGAAGTCCCTGAACCTTTTAGTTCCTGAAGAGACGTCCCTGAACCTTTTAGCTCTTTAAAGAGACGTCCCTGAACCTTTTAGTTCAATGAAGAGAAGTCCCTGAACCTTTGAGTTCTTTAAAGCGACGCCCCTGAACCTTTTAGTTCTTGGAAGAGAAGTCCCTGAACCTTTTAGTTCTATGAAGAGAAGTCCCTGAACCTTTGAGTTCTTTAAAGAGACGCCCCTGAACCTTTTAGTTCGACGAAGAGAAGTCCCTGAACCTGTTAGTTCCTGAAGAGAAGTCCCTGAACCTTTTGGTTCTATGAAGAGAAGTCCCATAACCTTTTAGATCTTTATAGAGAAGTCCCTGAACCTGTTAGTTCTTTGAAGAGAAGTCCCTGAACCTTTTAATTCTATGAAGAGAAGTCCCTGAACCCTGAGGAGAATTTCCTGAACCTTTTAGTTCTTTAATGAGACGCCCCTGAACCTTTTAGTTGTTGAAGAGACGTCCCTGAACCTTTTAGTTCCTGAAGAGAAGTCCCTGAACATTTTAGTTGATGAAGAGAAGTTGCTGAACCATTTAGTTCTATGAAGAGAAGTCCCTCAATCTGTTAGTTCTATGAAGAGAAGTCCATGAACTTTTTAGTTCTAAGATGAGAAGTCCCTGAACCTTTTAGTTCTATGATGAAAAGTCCCTGAACCTTTTAGTTCCTGAAGAGAAGTCCCCGAACCTTTTAGTTCTTTAAAGAGAAGTGCCTGAACCTTTTATTTCTATGAAGAGACGTCCCTGAACCTTTTAGTTCTAAGATGAGAAGTCCCTAAACCTTTTAGTTCTATGAAGAGAAGTCCCTGAACCTTTTAGTTCTTTAAAGAGAAGTCCCTGAACCTTTTAGTTCTATGAAGAGAAGTCCCTGAACCTTTTAGTTCTATGAAGAGAAGTCCCTGAACCTTTTAGTTCTATGATGAGAAGTCCCTGAACCTTTTAGTTCTATGATGAAAAGTCCCTGAACCTTTTAGTTCCTGAAGAGAAGTCCCTGAACCTTTTAGTTCCTGAAGAGAAGTTTCTGAACCTTTTAGATCTTCAAAGAGAAGTCCCTGAACCTTTTAGTTCTATAAAGAGAAGTCCCTGAACCTTTTTGTTCTTTGAAGAGAAGTCCCTGAACCTTTTAGTTCCATGAAGAGAAGTCCCTGAACCTTCTAGTTTCTGAAGAGAAGTCCCTGAAACTGTTAGGTTTATGAAGAGAAGTCCCTGAACCTTTTAGTTCTTGGAAGAGACGTCCCTGAACCTTTTAGTTCCTGAAGAGAAGTCCATGAACCTTTCAGATCTTTAATGAGAAGTCCCTAAACCTTTTAGTTCTATGAAGAGAAGTCCCTGAACCCTTTGAGTTGCTGAAGAGAAGTCCTTGAACCTTTTAGGTCTATTAAGAGAAGTCCCTGAACCTTTTACTTCTCTGAATAGAAGTCCCTGAACACTTTAGTTCTACGAAGAGACATCCCTGAACTTTTCAGTTCTTGAAGAGAAGTCCCTGAACCTTTTAGTTCCAGAAGAAAAGTCCCTGAACCTTTAAGTTCTTAGAAGAGAAGTCCCTGAACCTTTTAGTTCTATGAAGAGATTTCCCTGAACCTTTTAATTCCTGAAGAGAAGTCCCTGAACCTTTTAGATCTTTAAAGAGAAGTCCCTGAACCTTTCAGTTCTTTGAAGAGAAGTTCCTGAACCTTTTAGTTCCTGTAGAGACGTCCCTGAACCTTTCAGATCTTTAAAGAGAAGTCCCTGTACCTTTTAGTTCTATGAAGAGATGTCCCTGAACATTTTAGTTCTATGAAGAGATGTCCCTGAACATTTTAGTTCCTGAAGAGAAGTCCCTAAACCTTTTAGATCTTTAAAGAGAAGTCCCTGAAACTTTTAGTTCCATGAAGAGATGAAACTTTTAGTTCCTGAAGAGAAGTCCCTGAACCTTTTAGTTCCTGAAGAGAAGTCCCTGAACCTTTTAGTTCCTGAAGAGAAGTCTGTGAACCTGTTAGGTCTATGAAGAGAAGTCCCTGAAACTTTTAGTTCTTGGAAGAGAAGTCCCTGAAACTTTTAGTTCCTTGAGAGAAGTCCCTGAAACTTTTAGTTCCATGAAGAGATTGCACTTTTAGTTCCATGAAGAGATGTCCCTGAACCTTTTAGTTCTTTGAAGAGAAGTCCCTGAACCTTTTAGTTCTATGAAGAGAAGTCCCTGAACCTTTTAGTTCCAGAAGAGAAGTCCCTGAACCTTTTAGGTCTATGAAGAGAAGTCCCTGAACCTTTCAGATCTTTAATGAGAAGTCCCTGAACCTTTTAGTTCTACGAAGAGACATCCCTGAACTTTTCAGTTCATGAAGAGAAGTCCCTGAATCTTTTAGTTCCAGAAGAAGAGTCCCTTAACCTTTAAGTTCTTAGAAGAGAAGTCCCTGAACCTTTTAGTTCTATGAAGCGATGTCCCTGAACCTTTTAATTCCTGAAGAGAAGTCCCTGAACCTTTTAGTTCCTTAAGAGAAGTCCCTGAAACTTTTAGTTCCATGAAGAGAAGAAACTTTTAGTTCCTGAAGAGAAGTCCATGAAACTTTTAGTTCCTGAAGAGAAGTCCCTGAACCTTTTAGTTCCTGAAGAGAAGTCTGTGAACCTGTTAGGTCTATATAGAGAATTCCCTGAACCTTTTATTTCTATGAAGAGAAGTCCCTGAAACTTTTAGTTCTATGAAGAGAAGTCCCTGAACCTTTTAGTTCTATTATGAGAAGTCCGTAAACCTTTTAGTTCCTGAAGAGAAGTCTCTGAACCTTTTAGTTCTTTAAAGAGAAGTCCCTGAACCTTTTAGTTCTATGAAGACAAGTCCCTGAACCTTTTAGTTCTATGAAGAGAAGTCCCTGAACCTTTTAGTTCTATGATGAGAAGTCCCTAAACCTTTTAGTTTCTGAAGAGAAGTCCCTGAACCGTTTAGTTATATGAAGAGAAGTCCCTGAACCATTTAGTTCTATGAATAGAAGTCCTTGAACCTTTTAGTTCTATGATGAAAAGTCCCTGAACCTTTTAGTTCCTGAAGAGAAGTCCCTGAACCTTTTAGTTTCATGAAGAGAAGTCCCTGAACCTTTTAGTTCCTGAAGAGAAGTCCATGAACCTTTCAGATCTTTAATGAGATGTCCCTGAACCTTTTAGTTCTATGAAGAGATGTCACTGAACCCTTTGAGTTGCTGAAGAGAAGTCCTTGAACCTTTTAGGTCTATTAAGAGAAGTCCCTGAACCTTTTACTTCTATGAATTGAAGTCCCTGAACACTTTAGTTCTACGAAGAGACATCCCTGAACTTTTCAGTTCATGAAGAGAAGTCCCTGAACCTTTTAGTTCCATGAAGAGAAGTCCCTGAACCTTCTAGTTTCTGAAGAGAAGTCCCTGAACCTGTTAGGTCTATGAAGAGAAGTCCCTGAACCTTTTAGATCTTTAAAGAGAAGTCCCTGAACCTTTCAGTTCTTTGAAGAGAAGTTCCTGAACCTTTAAGTTCCTTAAGAGAAGTCCCTGAAACTTTTAGTTCCATGAAGAGATGCAACTTTTAGTTCCTGAAGAGAAGTCCCTGAACCTTTTAGTTCCTGAAGAGAAGTCCCTGAACCTTTTAGTTCCTGAAGAGAAGTCTGTAAACCTGTTAGGTCTATGAAGAGAAGTCCCTGAAACTTTTAGTTCTATGAAGAGATTTCCCTGAACCTTTTAGTTCTATGAAGAGAAGTCCCTGAACCTTTTAGTTCAATGAAGACAAGTCTCTGAACCTTTTACTTACTGAAGAGAAGTCCCTGAACCTTTTACTTCCTGAAGAGAAGTCCCTGAACCTTTTAGATCTTTAAAGAGAAGTCCCTGAACCTTTTAGTTCCTGAAGAGAAGTCCCTGAACCTCAGAATTCTTTGAAGAGAAGTCCCTGAACCTTTTAGTTCGATGAAGAGAAGTCCCTGAACCTTTTAGTTCATGACAAGAAGTCCCTGAACCTTTTAGTGCCTGAAGAGAAGTCCCTGAACCTTTTAGTTCTATTAAGAGAAGTCCCTGAACCTTTTAGTTCCTAAAGAGAAGTCCCTGAAAATTTAGTTCTATGAAGAGAAGTCCCATAACCTTTTAGATCTTTAAAGAGAAGTCCCTGAACCTGTTAGTTCTTTGAAGAGACGCCCCTGAACCTTTTAGTTCCTGAAGAGAAGTCCCTGAACCTTTTAGTTGATGAAGAGAAGTTGCTGAACCATTTAGTTCTATGAAGAGAAGTCCGTCAACCTGTTAGTTCTATTAAGAGAAGTCTGTTAACCTTTTAGTTCGTTGAAGAGAAGTCCCTGAACCTTTTAGTTCTATGAAGAGAAGTCCCTGAACCTTTTAGTTCCTGAAGAGAAGTTCCTGAACCTTTTAGCTCTTTAAAGAGAAGTCCCTGAACCTTTTAGTTGTATGAAGAGAAGTCCCTGAACCTTTTAGTTGCATGAAGAGAAGTCCCTGAACCTTTTAGTTCATGAAGAGAAGTCCCTGAACCTTTTAGTTCTTGGAAGAGGAGTCCCTGAACCTTTTAGTTCTCAGCAGAGAAGTCCCTGAACCTTTTATTTCTGAGCAGAGAAGTCCCTGAACCTTTTAGTTCTTTAAAGAGAAGCCCCTGAACCTTTAAGTTCCCGAAGAGAAGTCCCTGAACCTTTTAGTTCCTGAAGAGACGTCCCTGAACCTTTTAGCTCTTTAAAGAGACGTCCCTGAACCTTTTAGTTCTATGAAGAGAAGTCCCTGAACCTTTGAGTTCTTTAAAGCGACGCCCCTGAACCTTTTAGTTCTTGGAAGAGAAGTCCCTGAACCTTTTAGTTCTATGAAGAGAAGTCCCTGAACCTTTGAGTTCTTTAAAGAGACGCCCCTGAACCTTTTAGTTCTGAGAAGAGAAGTCCCTGAACCTTTTAGTTCTATGAAGAGAAGTACCTGAACCTTTTAGTTCCTGAAGAGAAGTCCCTGAACCTTTTAGTTCTATGAAGAGAAGTCCCTGATCCGCTTAGTTCCATTAAGAGAAGTCCCTGAACCTTTTAGTTTTTTGAAGAGACGTCCCTGAACCTTTTAGTTCGACGAAGAGAAGTCCCTGAACCTGTTAGTTCCTGAAGAGAAGTCCCTGAACCTTTAGATCTTCAAAGAGATTTCCCTGAACCTTTTAGTTCTATTTCGAGAAGTCCCTGAACCTTTTAGTGCCTGAAGAGAAGTCCCTGAACCTTTTAGTTCCTGAAGAGAAGTCCCTGAACCTTTTGGTTCTATGAAGAGAAGTCCCATAACCTTTTAGATCTTTATAGAGAAGTCCCTGAACCTGTTAGTTCTTTGAAGAGAAGTCCCTGAACCTTTTAATTCTATGAAGAGAAGTCCCTGAACCCTGAGGAGAATTTCCTGAACCTTTTAGTTCTTTAATGAGACGCCCCTGAACCTTTTAGTTGTTGAAGAGACGTCCCTGAACCTTTTAGTTCCTGAAGAGAAGTCCCTGAACATTTTAGTTCATGAAGAGAAGTTGCTGAACCATTTAGTTCTATGAAGAGAAGTCCCTCAATCTGTTAGTTCTATTAAGAGAAGTCCCTGAACCTTTTAGTTCGTTGAAGAGAAGTCCCTGAACCTTTTATTTCTATGAACAGAAGTCCCTGAACCTTTTAGTTCCTGAAGAGAAGTTCCTGAACCTTTTAGCTCTTTAAAGAGAAGTCCCTGAACCTTTTAGTTGTATGAAGAGAAGTCCCTGAACCTTTTAGTTGCATGAAGAGAAGTCCCTGAACCTTTTAGTTCTTGGAAGAGGAGTCCCTGAACCTTTTAGTTCTGAGCAGAGAAGTCCCTGAACCTTTTATTTCTGAACAGAGAAGTCCCTGAACCTTTTAGTTCACAAAAAGAAGTCCCTGAACCATTTAGTTCCTGAAGAGAAGTCCCTGAACCTTTTAGTTCTTTAAAGAGACGCCCCTGAACCTTTAAGTTCCCGAAGAGAAGTCCCCGAACCTTTTAGTTCCTGAAGAGACGTCCCTGAACCTTTTAGCTCTTCAAAGAGACGTCCCTGAACCTTTTAGTTGTATGAAGAGGAGTCCCTGAACCTTTTAGTTGCATGAAGAGAAGTCCCTGAACCTTTTAGATCCTGAAGAGAAGTCCCTGAACCTTTTAGTTCTTGGAAGAGAAGTCCCTGAACCTTTTAGTTCTGAGCAGAGAAGTCCCTGAACCTTTTAGTTCTATGAAGAGAAGTCCCATAACCTTTTAGATCTTTAAAGAGAAGTCCCTGAACCTGTTAGTTCTTTGAAGAGACGCCCCTGAACGTTTTAGTTCCTGAAGAGAAGTCCCTGAACCTTTTAGTTGATGAAGAGAAGTTGCTGAACCATTTAGTTCTATGAAGAGAAGTCCGTCAACCTGTTAGTTCTATTAAGAGAAGTCCGTTAACCTTTTAGTTCGTTGAAGAGAAGTCCCTGAACCTTTTAGTTCTATGAAGAGAAGTCCCTGAACCTTTTAGTTCCTGAAGAGAAGTTCCTGAACCTTTTAGCTCTTTAAAGAGAAGTCCCTGAACCTTTTAGTTGTATGAAGAGAAGTCCCTGAAACTTTTAGTTGCATGAAGAGAAGTCCCTGAACCTTTTAGTTCATGAAGAGAAGTCCCTGAACCTTTTAGTTCTTGGAAGAGGAGTCCCTGAACCTTTTAGTTCTGAGCAGAGAAGTCCCTGAACCTTTTATTTCTGAGCAGAGAAGTCCCTGAACCTTTTAGTTCTTTAAAGAGACGCCCCTGAACCTTTAAGTTCCCGAAGAGAAGTCCCTGAACCTTTTAGTTCCTGAAGAGACGTCCCTGAACCTTTTAGCTCTTTAAAGAGACGTCCCTGAACCTTTTAGTTGTATGAAGAGGAGTCCCTGAACCTTTTAGTTGCATGAAGAGAAGTCCCTGAACCTTTTAGTTCCTGAAGAGAATTCCCTGAACCTTTTAGTTCTATGAAGAGATGTCCCTGAACCTTTTAGTTCAATGAAGACAAGTCCCTGAACCTTTTACTTACTGAAGAGAAGTCCCTGAACCTTTTACTTCCTGAAGAGAAGTCCCTGAACCTTTTAGATCTTTAAAGAGAAGTCCCTGAACCTTTTACTTACTGAAGAGAAGTCCCTGAACCTTTTACTTCCTGAAGAGAAGTCCCTGAACCTTTTAGATCTTTAAAGAGAAGTCCCTGAACCTTTTAGTTCCTGAAGAGAAGTCCCTGAACCTCTGAATTCTTTGAAGAGAAGTCCCTGAACCTTTTAGTTTGATGAAGAGAAGTCCCTGAACCTTTTAGTTCCTGAAGAGAAGTTCCTGAACCTTTTAGCTCTTTAAAGAGAAGTCCCTGAACCTTTTAGTTGTATGAAGAGAAGTCCCTGAACCTTTTAGTTGCATGAAGAGAAGTCCCTGAACCTTTTAGTTCTTGGAAGAGGAGTCCCTGAACCTTTTAGTTCTGAGCAGAGAAGTCCCTGAACCTTTTATTTCTGAGCAGAGAAGTCCCTGAACCTTTTAGTTCACAAAAAGAAGTCCCTGAACCATTTAGTTCCTGAAGAGAAATCCCTGAACCTTTTAGTTCTTTAAAGAGACGCCCCTGAACCTTTAAGTTCCCGAAGAGAAGTCCCCGAACCTTTTAGTTCCTGAAGAGACGTCCCTGAACCTTTTAGCTCTTCAAAGAGACGTCCCTGAACCTTTTAGTTGTATGAAGAGGAGTCCCTGAACCTTTTAGTTCATGGAAGAGAAGTCCCTGAACCTTTTAGTTCTGAGCAGAGAAGTCCCTGAACCTTTTAGTTCTATGAAGAGAATTCCCATAACCTTTTAGATCTTTAAAGAGAAGTCCCTGAACCTGTTAGTTCTTTGAAGAGACGCCCCTGAACGTTTTAGTTCCTGAAGAGAAGTCCCTGAACCTTTTAGTTGATGAAGAGAAGTTGCTGAACCATTTAGTTCTATGAAGAGAAGTCCGTCAACCTGTTAGTTCTATTAAGAGAAGTCCGTTAACCTTTTAGTTCGTTGAAGAGAAGTCCCTGAACCTTTTAGTTCTATGAAGAGAAGTCCCTGAACCTTTTAGTTCCTGAAGAGAAGTTCCTGAACCTTTTAGCTCTTTAAAGAGAAGTCCCTGAACCTTTCAGTTCTTTGAAGAGAAGTTCCTGAACCTTTAAGTTCCTTAAGAGAAGTCCCTGAAACTTTTAGTTCCATGAAGAGATGCAACTTTTAGTTCCTGAAGAGAAGTCCCTGAACCTTTTAGTTCCTGAAGAGAAGTCCCTGAACCTTTTAGTTCCTGAAGAGAAGTCTGTAAACCTGTTAGGTCTATGAAGAGAAGTCCCTGAAACTTTTAGTTCTATGAAGAGAATTCCCTGAACCTTTTAGTTCTATGAAGAGATGTCCCTGAACCTTTTAGTTCAATGAAGACAAGTCTCTGAACCTTTTACTTACTGAAGAGAAGTCCCTGAACCTTTTACTTCCTGAAGAGAAGTCCCTGAACCTTTTAGATCTTTAAAGAGAAGTCCCTGAACCTTTTAGTTCCTGAAGAGAAGTCCCTGAACCTCAGAATTCTTTGAAGAGAAGTCCCTGAACCTTTTAGTTCGATGAAGAGAAGTCCCTGAACCTTTTAGTTCCTGAAGAGAAGTCCCTGAACCTTTAGATCTTCAAAGAGATGTCCCTGAACCTTTTAGTTCTATGACAAGAAGTCCCTGAACCTTTTAGTGCCTGAAGAGAAGTCCCTGAACCTTTTAGTTCTATTAAGAGAAGTCCCTGAACCTTTTAGTTCCTAAAGAGAAGTCCCTGAAAATTTAGTTCTATGAAGAGAAGTCCCATAACCTTTTAGATCTTTAAAGAGAAGTCCCTGAACCTGTTAGTTCTTTGAAGAGACGCCCCTGAACCTTTTAGTTCCTGAAGAGAAGTCCCTGAACCTTTTAGTTGATGAAGAGAAGTTGCTGAACCATTTAGTTCTATGAAGAGAAGTCCGTCAACCTGTTAGTTCTATTAAGAGAAGTCTGTTAACCTTTTAGTTCGTTGAAGAGAAGTCCCTGAACCTTTTAGTTCTATGAAGAGAAGTCCCTGAACCTTTTAGTTCCTGAAGAGAAGTTCCTGAACCTTTTAGCTCTTTAAAGAGAAGTCCCTGAACCTTTTAGTTGTATGAAGAGAAGTCCCTGAACCTTTTAGTTGCATGAAGAGAAGTCCCTGAACCTTTTAGTTCATGAAGAGAAGTCCCTGAACCTTTTAGTTCTTGGAAGAGGAGTCCCTGAACCTTTTAGTTCTCAGCAGAGAAGTCCCTGAACCTTTTATTTCTGAGCAGAGAAGTCCCTGAACCTTTTAGTTCTTTAAAGAGAAGCCCCTGAACCTTTAAGTTCCCGAAGAGAAGTCCCTGAACCTTTTAGTTCCTGAAGAGACGTCCCTGAACCTTTTAGCTCTTTAAAGAGACGTCCCTGAACCTTTTAGTTCAATGAAGAGAAGTCCCTGAACCTTTGAGTTCTTTAAAGCGACGCCCCTGAACCTTTTAGTTCTTGGAAGAGAAGTCCCTGAACCTTTTAGTTCTATGAAGAGAAGTCCCTGAACCTTTGAGTTCTTTAAAGAGACGCCCCTGAACCTTTTAGTTCGACGAAGAGAAGTCCCTGAACCTGTTAGTTCCTGAAGAGAAGTCCCTGAACCTTTTGGTTCTATGAAGAGAAGTCCCATAACCTTTTAGATCTTTATAGAGAAGTCCCTGAACCTGTTAGTTCTTTGAAGAGAAGTCCCTGAACCTTTTAATTCTATGAAGAGAAGTCCCTGAACCCTGAGGAGAATTTCCTGAACCTTTTAGTTCTTTAATGAGACGCCCCTGAACCTTTTAGTTGTTGAAGAGACGTCCCTGAACCTTTTAGTTCCTGAAGAGAAGTCCCTGAACATTTTAGTTGATGAAGAGAAGTTGCTGAACCATTTAGTTCTATGAAGAGAAGTCCCTCAATCTGTTAGTTCTATGAAGAGAAGTCCCTGAACTTTTTAGTTCTAAGATGAGAAGTCCCTGAACCTTTTAGTTCTATGATGAAAAGTCCCTGAACCTTTTAGTTCCTGAAGAGAAGTCCCCGAACCTTTTAGTTCTTTAAAGAGAAGTGCCTGAACCTTTTATTTCTATGAAGAGACGTCCCTGAACCTTTTAGTTCTAAGATGAGAAGTCCCTAAACCTTTTAGTTCTATGAAGAGAAGTCCCTGAACCTTTTAGTTCTTTAAAGAGAAGTCCCTGAACCTTTTAGTTCTATGAAGAGAAGTCCCTGAACCTTTTAGTTCTATGAAGAGAAGTCCCTGAACCTTTTAGTTCTATGATGAGAAGTCCCTGAACCTTTTAGTTCTATGATGAAAAGTCCCTGAACCTTTTAGTTCCTGAAGAGAAGTCCCTGAACCTTTTAGTTCCTGAAGAGAAGTTTCTGAACCTTTTAGATCTTCAAAGAGAAGTCCCTGAACCTTTTAGTTCTATAAAGAGAAGTCCCTGAACCTTTTTGTTCTTTGAAGAGAAGTCCCTGAACCTTTTAGTTTCATGAAGAGAAGTCCCTGAACCTTCTAGTTTCTGAAGAGAAGTCCCTGAAACTGTTAGGTCTATGAAGAGAAGTCCCTGAACCTTTTAGTTCTTGGAAGAGACGTCCCTGAACCTTTTAGTTCCTGAAGAGAAGTCCATGAACCTTTCAGATCTTTAATGAGAAGTCCCTAAACCTTTTAGTTCTATGAAGAGAAGTCCCTGAACCCTTTGAGTTGCTGAAGAGAAGTCCTTGAACCTTTTAGGTCTATTAAGAGAAGTCCCTGAACCTTTTACTTCTCTGAATAGAAGTCCCTGAACACTTTAGTTCTACGAAGAGACATCCCTGAACTTTTCAGTTCTTGAAGAGAAGTCCCTGAACCTTTTAGTTCCAGAAGAAAAGTCCCTGAACCTTTAAGTTCTTAGAAGAGAAGTCCCTGAACCTTTTAGTTCTATGAAGAGATTTCCCTGAACCTTTTAATTCCTGAAGAGAAGTCCCTGAACCTTTTAGATCTTTAAAGAGAAGTCCCTGAACCTTTCAGTTCTTTGAAGAGAAGTTCCTGAACCTTTTAGTTCCTGTAGAGACGTCCCTGAACCTTTCAGATCTTTAAAGAGAAGTCCCTGTACCTTTTAGTTCTATGAAGAGATGTCCCTGAACATTTTAGTTCTATGAAGAGATGTCCCTGAACATTTTAGTTCCTGAAGAGAAGTCCCTAAACCTTTTAGATCTTTAAAGAGAAGTCCCTGAAACTTTTAGTTCCATGAAGAGATGAAACTTTTAGTTCCTGAAGAGAAGTCCCTGAACCTTTTAGTTCCTGAAGAGAAGTCCCTGAACCTTTTAGTTCCTGAAGAGAAGTCTGTGAACCTGTTAGGTCTATGAAGAGAAGTCCCTGAAACTTTTAGTTCCTTGAGAGAAGTCCCTGAAACTTTTAGTTCCATGAAGAGATTGCACTTTTAGTTCTATGAAGAGAAGTCCCTGAACCTTTTAGTTCCAGAAGAGAAGTCCCTGAACCTTTTAGGTCTATGAAGAGAAGTCCCTGAACCTTTCAGATCTTTAATGAGAAGTCCCTGAACCTTTTAGTTCTACGAAGAGACATCCCTGAACTTTTCAGTTCATGAAGAGAAGTCCCTGAATCTTTTAGTTCCAGAAGAAGAGTCCCTTAACCTTTAAGTTCTTAGAAGAGAAGTCCCTGAACCTTTTAGTTCTATGAAGCGACGCCCCTGAACCTTTTAGTTCTTGGAAGAGAAGTCCCTGAACCTTTTAGTTCTATGAAGAGAAGTCCCTGAACCTTTGAGTTCTTTAAAGAGACGCCCCTGAACCTTTTAGTTCGACGAAGAGAAGTCCCTGAACCTGTTAGTTCCTGAAGAGAAGTCCCTGAACCTTTTGGTTCTATGAAGAGAAGTCCCATAACCTTTTAGATCTTTATAGAGAAGTCCCTGAACCTGTTAGTTCTTTGAAGAGAAGTCCCTGAACCTTTTAATTCTATGAAGAGAAGTCCCTGAACCCTGAGGAGAATTTCCTGAACCTTTTAGTTCTTTAATGAGACGCCCCTGAACCTTTTAGTTGTTGAAGAGACGTCCCTGAACCTTTTAGTTCCTGAAGAGAAGTCCCTGAACATTTTAGTTGATGAAGAGAAGTTGCTGAACCATTTAGTTCTATGAAGAGAAGTCCCTCAATCTGTTAGTTCTATGAAGAGAAGTCCCTGAACTTTTTAGTTCTAAGATGAGAAGTCCCTGAACCTTTTAGTTCTATGATGAAAAGTCCCTGAACCTTTTAGTTCCTGAAGAGAAGTCCCCGAACCTTTTAGTTCTTTAAAGAGAAGTGCCTGAACCTTTTATTTCTATGAAGAGACGTCCCTGAACCTTTTAGTTCTAAGATGAGAAGTCCCTAAACCTTTTAGTTCTATGAAGAGAAGTCCCTGAACCTTTTAGTTCTTTAAAGAGAAGTCCCTGAACCTTTTAGTTCTATGAAGAGAAGTCCCTGAACCTTTTAGTTCTATGAAGAGAAGTCCCTGAACCTTTTAGTTCTATGATGAGAAGTCCCTGAACCTTTTAGTTCTATGATGAAAAGTCCCTGAACCTTTTAGTTCCTGAAGAGAAGTCCCTGAACCTTTTAGTTCCTGAAGAGAAGTTTCTGAACCTTTTAGATCTTCAAAGAGAAGTCCCTGAACCTTTTAGTTCTATAAAGAGAAGTCCCTGAACCTTTTTGTTCTTTGAAGAGAAGTCCCTGAACCTTTTAGTTTCATGAAGAGAAGTCCCTGAACCTTCTAGTTTCTGAAGAGAAGTCCCTGAAACTGTTAGGTCTATGAAGAGAAGTCCCTGAACCTTTTAGTTCTTGGAAGAGACGTCCCTGAACCTTTTAGTTCCTGAAGAGAAGTCCATGAACCTTTCAGATCTTTAATGAGAAGTCCCTAAACCTTTTAGTTCTATGAAGAGAAGTCCCTGAACCCTTTGAGTTGCTGAAGAGAAGTCCTTGAACCTTTTAGGTCTATTAAGAGAAGTCCCTGAACCTTTTACTTCTCTGAATAGAAGTCCCTGAACACTTTAGTTCTACGAAGAGACATCCCTGAACTTTTCAGTTCTTGAAGAGAAGTCCCTGAACCTTTTAGTTCCAGAAGAAAAGTCCCTGAACCTTTAAGTTCTTAGAAGAGAAGTCCCTGAACCTTTTAGTTCTATGAAGAGATTTCCCTGAACCTTTTAATTCCTGAAGAGAAGTCCCTGAACCTTTTAGATCTTTAAAGAGAAGTCCCTGAACCTTTCAGTTCTTTGAAGAGAAGTTCCTGAACCTTTTAGTTCCTGTAGAGACGTCCCTGAACCTTTCAGATCTTTAAAGAGAAGTCCCTGTACCTTTTAGTTCTATGAAGAGATGTCCCTGAACATTTTAGTTCTATGAAGAGATGTCCCTGAACATTTTAGTTCCTGAAGAGAAGTCCCTAAACCTTTTAGATCTTTAAAGAGAAGTCCCTGAAACTTTTAGTTCCATGAAGAGATGAAACTTTTAGTTCCTGAAGAGAAGTCCCTGAACCTTTTAGTTCCTGAAGAGAAGTCCCTGAACCTTTTAGTTCCTGAAGAGAAGTCTGTGAACCTGTTAGGTCTATGAAGAGAAGTCCCTGAAACTTTTAGTTCCTTGAGAGAAGTCCCTGAAACTTTTAGTTCCATGAAGAGATTGCACTTTTAGTTCTATGAAGAGAAGTCCCTGAACCTTTTAGTTCCAGAAGAGAAGTCCCTGAACCTTTTAGGTCTATGAAGAGAAGTCCCTGAACCTTTCAGATCTTTAATGAGAAGTCCCTGAACCTTTTAGTTCTACGAAGAGACATCCCTGAACTTTTCAGTTCATGAAGAGAAGTCCCTGAATCTTTTAGTTCCAGAAGAAGAGTCCCTTAACCTTTAAGTTCTTAGAAGAGAAGTCCCTGAACCTTTTAGTTCTATGAAGCGATGTCCCTGAACCTTTTAATTCCTGAAGAGAAGTCCCTGAACCTTTTAGTTCCTTAAGAGAAGTCCCTGAAACTTTTAGTTCCATGAAGAGAAGAAACTTTTAGTTCCTGAAGAGAAGTCCCTGAAACTTTTAGTTCCTGAAGAGAAGTCCCTGAACCTTTTAGTTCCTGAAGAGAAGTCTGTGAACCTGTTAGGTCTATATAGAGAATTCCCTGAACCTTTTATTTCTATGAAGAGAAGTCCCTGAAACTTTTAGTTCTATGAAGAGAAGTCCCTGAACCTTTTAGTTCTATTATGAGAAGTCCGTAAACCTTTTAGTTCCTGAAGAGAAGTCTCTGAACCTTTTAGTTCTTTAAAGAGAAGTCCCTGAACCTTTTAGTTCTATGAAGACAAGTCCCTGAACCTTTTAGTTCTATGAAGAGAAGTCCCTGAACCTTTTAGTTCTATGATGAGAAGTCCCTAAACCTTTTAGTTTCTGAAGAGAAGTCCCTGAACCGTTTAGTTATATGAAGAGAAGTCCCTGAACCATTTAGTTCTATGAATAGAAGTCCTTGAACCTTTTAGTTCTATGATGAAAAGTCCCTGAACCTTTTAGTTCCTGAAGAGAAGTCCCTGAACCTTTTAGTTTCATGAAGAGAAGTCCCTGAACCTTTTAGTTCCTGAAGAGAAGTCCATGAACCTTTCAGATCTTTAATGAGATGTCCCTGAACCTTTTAGTTCTATGAAGAGATGTCACTGAACCCTTTGAGTTGCTGAAGAGAAGTCCTTGAACCTTTTAGGTCTATTAAGAGAAGTCCCTGAACCTTTTACTTCTATGAATTGAAGTCCCTGAACACTTTAGTTCTACGAAGAGACATCCCTGAACTTTTCAGTTCATGAAGAGAAGTCCCTGAACCTTTTAGTTCCATGAAGAGAAGTCCCTGAACCTTCTAGTTTCTGAAGAGAAGTCCCTGAACCTGTTAGGTCTATGAAGAGAAGTCCCTGAACCTTTTAGATCTTTAAAGAGAAGTCCCTGAACCTTTCAGTTCTTTGAAGAGAAGTTCCTGAACCTTTAAGTTCCTTAAGAGAAGTCCCTGAAACTTTTAGTTCCATGAAGAGATGCAACTTTTAGTTCCTGAAGAGAAGTCCCTGAACCTTTTAGTTCCTGAAGAGAAGTCCCTGAACCTTTTAGTTCCTGAAGAGAAGTCTGTAAACCTGTTAGGTCTATGAAGAGAAGTCCCTGAAACTTTTAGTTCTATGAAGAGATTTCCCTGAACCTTTTAGTTCTATGAAGAGAAGTCCCTGAACCTTTTAGTTCAATGAAGACAAGTCTCTGAACCTTTTACTTACTGAAGAGAAGTCCCTGAACCTTTTACTTCCTGAAGAGAAGTCCCTGAACCTTTTAGATCTTTAAAGAGAAGTCCCTGAACCTTTTAGTTCCTGAAGAGAAGTCCCTGAACCTCAGAATTCTTTGAAGAGAAGTCCCTGAACCTTTTAGTTCGATGAAGAGAAGTCCCTGAACCTTTTAGTTCATGACAAGAAGTCCCTGAACCTTTTAGTGCCTGAAGAGAAGTCCCTGAACCTTTTAGTTCTATTAAGAGAAGTCCCTGAACCTTTTAGTTCCTAAAGAGAAGTCCCTGAAAATTTAGTTCTATGAAGAGAAGTCCCATAACCTTTTAGATCTTTAAAGAGAAGTCCCTGAACCTGTTAGTTCTTTGAAGAGACGCCCCTGAACCTTTTAGTTCCTGAAGAGAAGTCCCTGAACCTTTTAGTTGATGAAGAGAAGTTGCTGAACCATTTAGTTCTATGAAGAGAAGTCCGTCAACCTGTTAGTTCTATTAAGAGAAGTCTGTTAACCTTTTAGTTCGTTGAAGAGAAGTCCCTGAACCTTTTAGTTCTATGAAGAGAAGTCCCTGAACCTTTTAGTTCCTGAAGAGAAGTTCCTGAACCTTTTAGCTCTTTAAAGAGAAGTCCCTGAACCTTTTAGTTGTATGAAGAGAAGTCCCTGAACCTTTTAGTTGCATGAAGAGAAGTCCCTGAACCTTTTAGTTCATGAAGAGAAGTCCCTGAACCTTTTAGTTCTTGGAAGAGGAGTCCCTGAACCTTTTAGTTCTCAGCAGAGAAGTCCCTGAACCTTTTATTTCTGAGCAGAGAAGTCCCTGAACCTTTTAGTTCTTTAAAGAGAAGCCCCTGAACCTTTAAGTTCCCGAAGAGAAGTCCCTGAACCTTTTAGTTCCTGAAGAGACGTCCCTGAACCTTTTAGCTCTTTAAAGAGACGTCCCTGAACCTTTTAGTTCTATGAAGAGAAGTCCCTGAACCTTTGAGTTCTTTAAAGCGACGCCCCTGAACCTTTTAGTTCTTGGAAGAGAAGTCCCTGAACCTTTTAGTTCTATGAAGAGAAGTCCCTGAACCTTTGAGTTCTTTAAAGAGACGCCCCTGAACCTTTTAGTTCTGAGAAGAGAAGTCCCTGAACCTTTTAGTTCTATGAAGAGAAGTACCTGAACCTTTTAGTTCCTGAAGAGAAGTCCCTGAACCTTTTAGTTCTATGAAGAGAAGTCCCTGATCCGCTTAGTTCCATTAAGAGAAGTCCCTGAACCTTTTAGTTTTTTGAAGAGACGTCCCTGAACCTTTTAATTCTATGAATAGAAGTCCCTGAACACTTTAGTTTTACAAAGAGACATCCCTGAACTTTTCAGTTCATGAAGAGAAGTTCCTGAACCTTTTAGATCTTTAAAGAGAAGTCCCTGAACCTTTTAGTTCTATGACGAGAAATCCCTGAACCTTTTAGTTCTGAGAAGAGAAGTCCCTTAACCTTTTAGTTCCTGAAGAGAAGTCCCTGAACATTTTAGTTCTTTGAAGAGAAGTCCCTGAACCTTTTAGTTCCTGAAGAGAAGTCTGTGAACCTGTTAGGTCTATGAAGAGAAGTCCCTGAAACTTTTAGTTCTTGGAAGAGAAGTCCCTGAACCTTTTAGTTCCTTGAGAGAAGTTCCTGAAACTTTTAGTTCCATGAAGAGATTGCACTTTTAGTTCCATGAAGAGATGTCCCGGAACCTTTTAGTTCTTTGAAGAGAAGTCCCTGAACCTTTTAGTTCTATGAAGAGAAGTCCCTGAACCTTTTAGTTCCAGAAGAGAAGTCCCTGAACCTTTTAGTTATATGAAGAGAAGTCCCAGAACCTTTCGTTTCTATGAAGAAATGTCCCTGAACCTTTTAGTTCTATGAAGAGATGTCCCTGAACCTTTTAGTTTTTGAAGAGAAGTCCCTGAACCTTTTAGGTCTATGACGAGAAATCCCTGAACCTTTAAGTTCCTGAAGAGCAGTCCCTTAACCTTTTAGTTCCTGAAGAGAAGTCCATGAACCTTTTAGTTCTATGAAGAGATGTCCCTGAACCTTTTAGTTATATGATGAGAAGTCCCTGAACCTTTTAGTTCCTGAAGAGAAGTCCATAAACCTTTCAGTTCCTGAAAAGAAGTCCCTGAACCTTTTAGTTCTTTTAAGAGAAGTCCCTGAACCTTTTAATTCTATGAATAGAAGTCCCTGAACACTTTAGTTTTACAAAGAGAAGTCCCTGAACTTTTCAGTTCATGAAGAGAAGTTCCTGAACCTTTTAGATCTTTAAAGAGAAGTCCCTGAACCTTTTAGTTCTATGACGAGAAATCCCTGAACCTTTTAGTTCTGAGAAGAGAAGTCCCTTAACCTTTTAGTTCCTGAAGAGAAGTCCCTGAACATTTTAGTTCTTTGAAGAGAAGTCCCTGAACCTTTTAGTTCTATGAAGAGAAGTCCCTGAACCTTTTAGTTCGTGAAGAGAAGTCCCTGAACCTTTTAGATATTTGAAGAGACGTCCCTGAAACTTCTATTTCTATGACGAGACGTCCCTGAACCTTTTAGTTCCTGTAGAGAAGTCTGTGAACCTTTTAGTTCCTGAAGAGAAGTCCCTGAACCTGTTAGGTCTATGAAGAGAAGTCCCTGAACCTGTTAGGTCTATGAAGAGAAGTCCCTGAACCTTTTAGTTCTATGAAGAGAAGTCCCTGAACCTTTTAGTTCCTGAAGAGAAGTCCCTGAACCTTTTAGTTCTTGAAAGAGAAGTCCCTGCACCTTTTAGTTCTATGAAGAGAAGTCACTGAACCTTTTAGTTCTTTAAAGAGAAGTCCCTGAACCTCTTAGTTCCTGAAGAGAAGTTTCTGAACCTTTTAGATCTTCAAAGAGAAGTCCCTGAACCTTCTAGTCCTTTGAAGAGAAGTCCCTGAGCATTTTAATTCTATGAATAGAAGTCCCTGCACCTTTTAGTTTCATGAAGAGAAGCCCCTGAACCTTTTAGTTCCTGAAGAGAAGTCCCTGAACCTTTTAGATCTTCACAGAGAAGTCCCTGAACCTTTTAGTTCTCTGAAGAGAAGTCCCTTAACCGTTTAGTTTTATGAAGAGAAGTCCCTGAAACTTTTAGTTTTTTAAAGAGACGTCCCTGAACCTTTTAGTTCTTTAAAGAGAAGTCCCTGAACATTTTAGTTCCTGAAGAGAAGTCCCTGAACCTTTTAGTTCTATGAAAAGAAGTCCCTGAACCCTGAAGAGAAGTTCCTGAACCTTTTAGTTCTTTAAAGAGACGCCCCTGAACCTTTTAGTTCCTGAAGAGAAGTCCCTGAACCTTTTAGTTCTATGAGGAGAAGTCCCTGAACCTTTTTGTTCCTGAAGAGAAGTCCCTGAACCTTTTAGTTATATGAAGAGAAGTCGCTGAACCCTGAAGAGAAGTTCCTGAACCTTTTAGTTCTTTAAAGAGACGCCCCTGAACCTTTTAGTTCCTGAAGAGAAGTCCCTGAACCTTTTAGTTCTATGAGGAGAATTGCCTGAACCTTTTAGTTCCTGAAGAGAAGTCCATGAACCTTTTAATTCTTTAAAGAGAAGTTTCTGAACCTTTTAGATATTCAAAGAGAAGTTTCTGAACCTTTTAGATATTCAAAGAGAAGTCCCTGAACCTTTTAGTTCTTTGAAGAGAAGTCCCTGAGCCTTTTAGTTCTATGAAGAGAAGTCCCTGAACCTTTTAGTTCCTGAAGAGAAGTCCCTGAACCTTTTAGATATTTGAAGAGACGTCCCTGAAACTTCTATTTCTATGACGAGAAGTCCCTGAACCTTTTAGTTCCTGAAGAGAAGTCTGTGAACCTTTTAGTTCCTGAAGAGAAGTCCCTGAACCTGTTAGGTCTATGAAGAGAAGTCCCTGAACCTGTTAGGTCTATGAAGAGAAGTCCCTGAACCTTTTAGTTCTATGAAGAGAAGTCCCTGAACCTTTTAGTTCCTGAAGAGAAGTCCCTGAACCTTTTAGTTCTCTGAAGAGAAGTCCCTTAACCGTTTAGTTTTATGAAGAGAAGTCCCTGAAACTTTTAGTTTTTTAAAGAGACGTCCCTGAACCTTTTAGTTCTTTAAAGAGAAGTCCCTGAACATTTTAGTTCCTGAAGAGAAGTCCCTGAACCTTTTAGTTCTATGAAAAGAAGTCCCTGAACCCTGAAGAGAAGTTCCTGAACCTTTTAGTTCTTTAAAGAGACGCCCCTGAACCTTTTAGTTCCTGAAGAGAAGTCCCTGAACCTTTTAGTTCTATGAGGAGAAGTCCCTGAACCTTTTTGTTCCTGAAGAGAAGTCCCTGAACCTTTTAGTTATATGAAGAGAAGTCGCTGAACCCTGAAGAGAAGTTCCTGAACCTTTTAGTTCTTTAAAGAGACGCCCCTGAACCTTTTAGTTCCTGAAGAGAAGTCCCTGAACCTTTTAGTTCTATGAGGAGAAGTCCCTGAACCTTTTTGTTCCTGAAGAGAAGTCCCTGAACCTTTTATTTATATGAAGAGACGTCGCTGAACCCTGAAGAGAAGTTCCTGAACCTTTTAGTTCTTTAAAGAGACGCCCCTGAACCTTTTAGTTCCTGAAGAGAAGTCCCTGAACCTTTTAGTTCTATGAGGAGAATTGCCTGAACCTTTTAGTTCCTGAAGAGAAGTCCATGAACCTTTTAATTCTTTAAAGAGAAGTTTCTGAACCTTTTAGATATTCAAAGAGAAGTTTCTGAACCTTTTAGATATTCAAAGAGAAGTCCCTGAACCTTTTAGTTCTTTGAAGAGAAGTCCCTGAGCCTTTTAGTTCTATGAAGAGAAGTCCCTGAACCTTTTAGTTCCTGAAGAGAAGTTCCTGAACCTTTTAGATCTTTAAAGAGAAGTCCCTGAACCTTTTAGTTCTATGACGAGAAATCCCTGAACCTTTAAGTTCCTGAAGAGCAGTCCCTGAACCTTTTAGTTCTTTGAAGAGAAGTCCCTGAACCTTTTAGTTCTGAGAAGAGAAGTCCCTTAACCTTTTAGTTCCTGAAGAGAAGTCCATTAACCTTTTAGTTCTATGAAGAAAAGTCCCTGAACCTTTTAGTTATATGATGAGAAGTCCCTGAACATTTTAGTTCCTGAAGAGAAGTCCATGAACCTTTCAGTTCCTGAAAAGAAGTCCCTGAACCTTTTAGTTCTTTGAAGAGAAGTCCCTGAACCTTTTAATTCTATGAATAGAAGTCCCTGAACACTTTAGTTTTACAAAGAGACATCCCTGAACTTTTCAGTTCATGAAGAGAAGTTCCTGAACCTTTTAGTTCCAGAAGAGAAGTCCCTGAACCTTTAAGTTCTTTAAAGAGACGTCCCTGAACCTTTGAGTTCCAGAAGAAAAGTCCCTGAACCTTTAAGTTCTTAGAAGAGAAGTCCCTGAACCTTTTAGATCTTAAATTGGAAGTCCCTGAACCTTTTAGTTCCTGAAGAGAAGTCCCTGAACCTGTTAGGTCTATGAAGAGAAGTCCCTGAACCTTTTAGTTCTTGGAAGAGAAGTCCCTGAACCTTTTAGTTCTATGAAGAGAAGTCCCTGATCCTTTTAGTTCCTGAAGAGAAGTTCCTGAACCTTTTAGATCTTTAAAGAGAAGTCCCTGAACCTTTTAGTTCTATGATGAGAAGTCCCTGAACCTTTTAGTTCCTGAAGAGAATTCCATGAACCTTTTAAGTCTATATAGAGAAGTCCCTGAACGTTTTAGTTCTTGGAAGAGAAGTTCCTGAACCTTTTAATTCTGAGAAGAGAAGTCCCTGAACCTTTTAGTTCCTGAAGAGAAGTCCATGAACCTTTCAGATCTTTAATGAGATGTCCCTGAACCTTTTAGTTCTATGAAGAGATGTCACTGAACCCTTTGAGTTGCTGAAGAGAAGTCCTTGAACCTTTTAGGTCTATTAAGAGAAGTCCCTGAACCTTTTACTTCTATGAATTGAAGTCCCTGAACACTTTAGTTCTACGAAGAGACATCCCTGAACTTTTCAGTTCATGAAGAGAAGTCCCTGAACCTTTTAGTTCCATGAAGAGAAGTCCCTGAACCTTCTAGTTTCTGAAGAGAAGTCCCTGAACCTGTTAGGTCTATGAAGAGAAGTCCCTGAACCTTTTAGATCTTTAAAGAGAAGTCCCTGAACCTTTCAGTTCTTTGAAGAGAAGTTCCTGAACCTTTAAGTTCCTTAAGAGAAGTCCCTGAAACTTTTAGTTCCATGAAGAGATGCAACTTTTAGTTCCTGAAGAGAAGTCCCTGAACCTTTTAGTTCCTGAAGAGAAGTCCCTGAACCTTTTAGTTCCTGAAGAGAAGTCTGTAAACCTGTTAGGTCTATGAAGAGAAGTCCCTGAAACTTTTAGTTCTATGAAGAGATTTCCCTGAACCTTTTAGTTCTATGAAGAGATGTCCCTGAACCTTTTAGTTCAATGAAGACAAGTCTCTGAACCTTTTACTTACTGAAGAGAAGTCCCTGAACCTTTTACTTCCTGAAGAGAAGTCCCTGAACCTTTTAGATCTTTAAAGAGAAGTCCCTGAACCTTTTAGTTCCTGAAGAGAAGTCCCTGAACCTCAGAATTCTTTGAAGAGAAGTCCCTGAACCTTTTAGTTCGATGAAGAGAAGTCCCTGAACCTTTTAGTTCCTGAAGAGAAGTCCCTGAACCTTTAGATCTTCAAAGAGATGTCCCTGAACCTTTTAGTTCATGACAAGAAGTCCCTGAACCTTTTAGTGCCTGAAGAGAAGTCCCTGAACCTTTTAGTTCTATTAAGAGAAGTCCCTGAACCTTTTAGTTCCTAAAGAGAAGTCCCTGAAAATTTAGTTCTATGAAGAGAAGTCCCATAACCTTTTAGATCTTTAAAGAGAAGTCCCTGAACCTGTTAGTTCTTTGAAGAGACGCCCCTGAACCTTTTAGTTCCTGAAGAGAAGTCCCTGAACCTTTTAGTTGATGAAGAGAAGTTGCTGAACCATTTAGTTCTATGAAGAGAAGTCCGTCAACCTGTTAGTTCTATTAAGAGAAGTCTGTTAACCTTTTAGTTCGTTGAAGAGAAGTCCCTGAACCTTTTAGTTCTATGAAGAGAAGTCCCTGAACCTTTTAGTTGCATGAAGAGAAGTCCCTGAACCTTTTAGTTCATTAAGAGAAGTCCCTGAACCTTTTAGTTCTTGGAAGAGGAGTCCCTGAACCTTTTAGTTCTCAGCAGAGAAGTCCCTGAACCTTTTATTTCTGAGCAGAGAAGTCCCTGAACCTTTTAGTTCTTTAAAGAGAAGCCCCTGAACCTTTAAGTTCCCGAAGAGAAGTCCCTGAACCTTTTAGTTCCTGAAGAGACGTCCCTGAACCTTTTAGCTCTTTAAAGAGACGTCCCTGAACCTTTTAGTTCTATGAAGAGAAGTCCCTGAACCTTTGAGTTCTTTAAAGCGACGCCCCTGAACCTTTTAGTTCTTGGAAGAGAAGTCCCTGAACCTTTTAGTTCTATGAAGAGAAGTCCCTGAACCTTTGAGTTCTTTAAAGAGACGCCCCTGAACCTTTTAGTTCTGAGAAGAGAAGTCCCTGAACCTTTTAGTTCTATGAAGAGAAGTACCTGAACCTTTTAGTTCCTGAAGAGAAGTCCCTGAACCTTTTAGTTCTATGAAGAGAAGTCCCTGATCCGCTTAGTTCCATTAAGAGAAGTCCCTGAACCTTTTAGTTTTTTGAAGAGACGTCCCTGAACCTTTTAATTCTATGAATAGAAGTCCCTGAACACTTTAGTTTTACAAAGAGACATCCCTGAACTTTTCAGTTCATGAAGAGAAGTTCCTGAACCTTTTAGATCTTTAAAGAGAAGTCCCTGAACCTTTTAGTTCTATGACGAGAAATCCCTGAACCTTTTAGTTCTGAGAAGAGAAGTCCCTTAACCTTTTAGTTCCTGAAGAGAAGTCCCTGAACATTTTAGTTCTTTGAAGAGAAGTCCCTGAACCTTTTAGTTCCTGAAGAGAAGTCTGTGAACCTGTTAGGTCTATGAAGAGAAGTCCCTGAAACTTTTAGTTCTTGGAAGAGAAGTCCCTGAACCTTTTAGTTCCTTGAGAGAAGTCCCTGAAACTTTTAGTTCCATGAAGAGATTGCACTTTTAGTTCCATGAAGAGATGTCCCGGAACCTTTTAGTTCTTTGAAGAGAAGTCCCTGAACCTTTTAGTTCTATGAAGAGAAGTCCCTGAACCTTTTAGTTCCAGAAGAGAAGTCCCTGAACCTTTTAGTTATATGAAGAGAAGTCCCAGAACCTTTCGTTTCTATGAAGAAATGTCCCTGAACCTTTTAGTTCTATGAAGAGATGTCCCTGAACCTTTTAGTTTCTGAAGAGAAGTCCCTGAACCTTTTAGGTCTATGACGAGAAATCCCTGAACCTTTAAGTTCCTGAAGAGCAGTCCCTTAACCTTTTAGTTCCTGAAGAGAAGTCCATGAACCTTTTAGTTCTATGAAGAGATGTCCCTGAACCTTTTAGTTATATGATGAGAAGTCCCTGAACCTTTTAGTTCCTGAAGAGAAGTCCATAAACCTTTCAGTTCCTGAAAAGAAGTCCCTGAACCTTTTAGTTCTTTTAAGAGAAGTCCCTGAACCTTTTAATTCTATGAATAGAAGTCCCTGAACACTTTAGTTTTACAAAGAGAAGTCCCTGAACTTTTCAGTTCATGAAGAGAAGTTCCTGAACCTTTTAGATCTTTAAAGAGAAGTCCCTGAACCTTTTAGTTCTATGACGAGAAATCCCTGAACCTTTTAGTTCTGAGAAGAGAAGTCCCTTAACCTTTTAGTTCCTGAAGAGAAGTCCCTGAACATTTTAGTTCTTTGAAGAGAAGTCCCTGAACCTTTTAGTTCTATGAAGAGAAGTCCCTGAACCTTTTAGTTCGTGAAGAGAAGTCCCTGAACCTTTTAGATATTTGAAGAGACGTCCCTGAAACTTCTATTTCTATGACGAGACGTCCCTGAACCTTTTAGTTCCTGTAGAGAAGTCTGTGAACCTTTTAGTTCCTGAAGAGAAGTCCCTGAACCTGTTAGGTCTATGAAGAGAAGTCCCTGAACCTGTTAGGTCTATGAAGAGAAGTCCCTGAACCTTTTAGTTCTATGAAGAGAAGTCCCTGAACCTTTTAGTTCCTGAAGAGAAGTCCCTGAACCTTTTAGTTCTTGAAAGAGAAGTCCCTGCACCTTTTAGTTCTATGAAGAGAAGTCACTGAACCTTTTAGTTCTTTAAAGAGAAGTCCCTGAACCTCTTAGTTCCTGAAGAGAAGTTTCTGAACCTTTTAGATCTTCAAAGAGAAGTCCCTGAACCTTCTAGTCCTTTGAAGAGAAGTCCCTGAGCATTTTAATTCTATGAATAGAAGTCCCTGCACCTTTTAGTTTCATGAAGAGAAGCCCCTGAACCTTTTAGTTCCTGAAGAGAAGTCCCTGAACCTTTTAGATCTTCACAGAGAAGTCCCTGAACCTTTTAGTTCTCTGAAGAGAAGTCCCTTAACCGTTTAGTTTTATGAAGAGAAGTCCCTGAAACTTTTAGTTTTTTAAAGAGACGTCCCTGAACCTTTTAGTTCTTTAAAGAGAAGTCCCTGAACATTTTAGTTCCTGAAGAGAAGTCCCTGAACCTTTTAGTTCTATGAAAAGAAGTCCCTGAACCCTGAAGAGAAGTTCCTGAACCTTTTAGTTCTTTAAAGAGACGCCCCTGAACCTTTTAGTTCCTGAAGAGAAGTCCCTGAACCTTTTAGTTCTATGAGGAGAAGTCCCTGAACCTTTTTGTTCCTGAAGAGAAGTCCCTGAACCTTTTAGTTATATGAAGAGAAGTCGCTGAACCCTGAAGAGAAGTTCCTGAACCTTTTAGTTCTTTAAAGAGACGCCCCTGAACCTTTTAGTTCCTGAAGAGAAGTCCCTGAACCTTTTAGTTCTATGAGGAGAATTGCCTGAACCTTTTAGTTCCTGAAGAGAAGTCCATGAACCTTTTAATTCTTTAAAGAGAAGTTTCTGAACCTTTTAGATATTCAAAGAGAAGTTTCTGAACCTTTTAGATATTCAAAGAGAAGTCCCTGAACCTTTTAGTTCTTTGAAGAGAAGTCCCTGAGCCTTTTAGTTCTATGAAGAGAAGTCCCTGAACCTTTTAGTTCCTGAAGAGAAGTCCCTGAACCTTTTAGATATTTGAAGAGACGTCCCTGAAACTTCTATTTCTATGACGAGAAGTCCCTGAACCTTTTAGTTCCTGAAGAGAAGTCTGTGAACCTTTTAGTTCCTGAAGAGAAGTCCCTGAACCTGTTAGGTCTATGAAGAGAAGTCCCTGAACCTGTTAGGTCTATGAAGAGAAGTCCCTGAACCTTTTAGTTCTATGAAGAGAAGTCCCTGAACCTTTTAGTTCCTGAAGAGAAGTCCCTGAACCTTTTAGTTCTCTGAAGAGAAGTCCCTTAACCGTTTAGTTTTATGAAGAGAAGTCCCTGAAACTTTTAGTTTTTTAAAGAGACGTCCCTGAACCTTTTAGTTCTTTAAAGAGAAGTCCCTGAACATTTTAGTTCCTGAAGAGAAGTCCCTGAACCTTTTAGTTCTATGAAAAGAAGTCCCTGAACCCTGAAGAGAAGTTCCTGAACCTTTTAGTTCTTTAAAGAGACGCCCCTGAACCTTTTAGTTCCTGAAGAGAAGTCCCTGAACCTTTTAGTTCTATGAGGAGAAGTCCCTGAACCTTTTTGTTCCTGAAGAGAAGTCCCTGAACCTTTTAGTTATATGAAGAGAAGTCGCTGAACCCTGAAGAGAAGTTCCTGAACCTTTTAGTTCTTTAAAGAGACGCCCCTGAACCTTTTAGTTCCTGAAGAGAAGTCCCTGAACCTTTTAGTTCTATGAGGAGAAGTCCCTGAACCTTTTTGTTCCTGAAGAGAAGTCCCTGAACCTTTTATTTATATGAAGAGAAGTCGCTGAACCCTGAAGAGAAGTTCCTGAACCTTTTAGTTCTTTAAAGAGACGCCCCTGAACCTTTTAGTTCCTGAAGAGAAGTCCCTGAACCTTTTAGTTCTATGAGGAGAATTGCCTGAACCTTTTAGTTCCTGAAGAGAAGTCCATGAACCTTTTAATTCTTTAAAGAGAAGTTTCTGAACCTTTTAGATATTCAAAGAGAAGTTTCTGAACCTTTTAGATATTCAAAGAGAAGTCCCTGAACCTTTTAGTTCTTTGAAGAGAAGTCCCTGAGCCTTTTAGTTCTATGAAGAGAAGTCCCTGAACCTTTTAGTTCCTGAAGAGAAGTTCCTGAACCTTTTAGATCTTTAAAGAGAAGTCCCTGAACCTTTTAGTTCTATGACGAGAAATCCCTGAACCTTTAAGTTCCTGAAGAGCAGTCCCTGAACCTTTTAGTTCTTTGAAGAGAAGTCCCTGAACCTTTTAGTTCTGAGAAGAGAAGTCCCTTAACCTTTTAGTTCCTGAAGAGAAGTCCATTAACCTTTTAGTTCTATGAAGAAAAGTCCCTGAACCTTTTAGTTATATGATGAGAAGTCCCTGAACATTTTAGTTCCTGAAGAGAAGTCCATGAACCTTTCAGTTCCTGAAAAGAAGTCCCTGAACCTTTTAGTTCTTTGAAGAGAAGTCCCTGAACCTTTTAATTCTATGAATAGAAGTCCCTGAACACTTTAGTTTTACAAAGAGACATCCCTGAACTTTTCAGTTCATGAAGAGAAGTTCCTGAACCTTTTAGTTCCAGAAGAGAAGTCCCTGAACCTTTAAGTTCTTTAAAGAGACGTCCCTGAACCTTTGAGTTCCAGAAGAAAAGTCCCTGAACCTTTAAGTTCTTAGAAGAGAAGTCCCTGAACCTTTTAGATCTTAAATTGGAAGTCCCTGAACCTTTTAGTTCCTGAAGAGAAGTCCCTGAACCTGTTAGGTCTATGAAGAGAAGTCCCTGAACCTTTTAGTTCTTGGAAGAGAAGTCCCTGAACCTTTTAGTTCTATGAAGAGAAGTCCCTGATCCTTTTAGTTCCTGAAGAGAAGT
The DNA here is from genome assembly GCF_947650265.1 of Symphodus melops. Classification (NCBI taxonomy): domain Eukaryota; kingdom Metazoa; phylum Chordata; class Actinopteri; order Labriformes; family Labridae; genus Symphodus; species Symphodus melops. Next base: position 17,938,304 of record NC_136700.1, on the reverse strand, counting down.
TCCTGAACCTTTTAGATCTTTAAAGAGAAGTCCCTGAACCTTTTAGTTCTATGATGAGAAGTCCCTGAACCTTTTAGTTCCTGAAGAGAATTCCATGAACCTTTTAAGTCTATATAGAGAAGTCCCTGAACGTTTTAGTTCTTGGAAGAGAAGTTCCTGAACCTTTTAATTCTGAGAAGAGAAGTCCCTGAACCTTTTAGTTCCTGAAGAGAAGTCCACGAACCTTTTAGTTCTTTAAAGAGAAGTGCCTGAACCTTTTATTTCTATGAAGAGAAGTCCCTGAACCTTTTAGTTCTAAGATGAGAAGTCCCTAAACCTTTTAGTTCTATGAAGAGAAGTCCCTGAACCTTTTAGTTCTTTAAAGAGAAGTCCCTGAACCTTTTAGTTCTATGAAGAGAAGTCCCTGAACCTTTTAGTTCTATGAAGAGAAGTCCCTGAACCTTTTAGTTCTATGATGAGAAGTCCCTGAACCTTTTAGTTCTATGATGAAAAGTCCCTGAACCTTTTAGTTCCTGAAGAGAAGTCCCTGAACCTTTTAGTTCCTGAAGAGAAGTTTCTGAACCTTTTAGATCTTCAAAGAGAAGTCCCTGAACCTTTTAGTTCTATAAAGAGAAGTCCCTGAACCTTTTAGTTCTATGACGAGAAATCCCTGAACCTTTAAGTTCCTGAAGAGCAGTCCCTGAACCTTTTAGTTCTTTGAAGAGAAGTCCCTGAACCTTTTAGTTCTATGAAGAGAAGTCCCTGAACCTTTTAGTTCCAGAAGAGAAGTCCCTGAACCTTTTAGGTCTATGAAGAGAAGTCCCTGAACCTTTCAGATCTTTAATGAGAAGTCCCTGAACCTTTTAGTTCTACGAAGAGACATCCCTGAACTTTTCAGTTCATGAAGAGAAGTCCCTGAATCTTTTAGTTCCAGAAGAAGAGTCCCTTAACCTTTAAGTTCTTAGAAGAGAAGTCCCTGAACCTTGTAGTTCTATGAAGCGATGTCCCTGAACCTTTTAATTCCTGAAGAGAAGTCCCTGAACCTTTTAGTTCCTTAAGAGAAGTCCCTGAAACTTTTAGTTCCATGAAGAGAAGAAACTTTTAGTTCCTGAAGAGAAGTCCCTGAACCTTTTAGTTCCTGAAGAGAAGTCCCTGAACCTTTTAGTTCCTGAAGAGAAGTCTGTGAACCTGTTAGGTCTATATAGAGAATTCCCTGAACCTTTTATTTCTATGAAGAGAAGTCCCTGAAACTTTTAGTTCTATGAAGAGAAGTCCCTGAACCTTTTAGTTCTATGATGAGAAGTCCGTAAACCTTTTAGTTCCTGAAGAGAAGTCTCTGAACCTTTTAGTTCTTTAAAGAGAAGTCCCTGAACCTTTTAGTTCTATGAAGACAAGTCCCTGAACCTTTTAGTTCTATGAAGAGAAGTCCCTGAACCTTTTAGTTCTATGATGAGAAGTCCCTAAACCTTTTAGTTTCTGAAGAGAAGTCCCTGAACCGTTTAGTTATATGAAGAGAAGTCCCTGAACCATTTAGTTCTATGAATAGAAGTCCTTGAACCTTTTAGTTCTATGATGAAAAGTCCCTGAACCTTTTAGTTCCTGAAGAGAAGTCCCTGAACCTTTTAGTTTCATGAAGAGAAGTCCCTGAACCTTTTAGTTCCTGAAGAGAAGTCCATGAACCTTTCAGATCTTTAATGAGATGTCCCTGAACCTTTTAGTTCTATGAAGAGATGTCACTGAACCCTTTGAGTTGCTGAAGAGAAGTCCTTGAACCTTTTAGGTCTATTAAGAGAAGTCCCTGAACCTTTTACTTCTATGAATTGAAGTCCCTGAACACTTTAGTTCTACGAAGAGACATCCCTGAACTTTTCAGTTCATGAAGAGAAGTCCCTGAACCTTTTAGTTCCATGAAGAGAAGTCCCTGAACCTTCTAGTTTCTGAAGAGAAGTCCCTGAACCTGTTAGGTCTATGAAGAGAAGTCCCTGAACCTTTTAGATCTTTAAAGAGAAGTCCCTGAACCTTTCAGTTCTTTGAAGAGAAGTTCCTGAACCTTTAAGTTCCTTAAGAGAAGTCCCTGAAACTTTTAGTTCCATGAAGAGATGCAACTTTTAGTTCCTGAAGAGAAGTCCCTGAACCTTTTAGTTCCTGAAGAGAAGTCCCTGAACCTTTTAGTTCCTGAAGAGAAGTCTGTAAACCTGTTAGGTCTATGAAGAGAAGTCCCTGAAACTTTTAGTTCTATGAAGAGATTTCCCTGAACCTTTTAGTTCTATGAAGAGATGTCCCTGAACCTTTTAGTTCAATGAAGACAAGTCTCTGAACCTTTTACTTACTGAAGAGAAGTCCCTGAACCTTTTACTTCCTGAAGAGAAGTCCCTGAACCTTTTAGATCTTTAAAGAGAAGTCCCTGAACCTTTTAGTTCCTGAAGAGAAGTCCCTGAACCTCAGAATTCTTTGAAGAGAAGTCCCTGAACCTTTTAGTTCGATGAAGAGAAGTCCCTGAACCTTTTAGTTCCTGAAGAGAAGTCCCTGAACCTTTAGATCTTCAAAGAGATGTCCCTGAACCTTTTAGTTCATGACAAGAAGTCCCTGAACCTTTTAGTGCCTGAAGAGAAGTCCCTGAACCTTTTAGTTCTATTAAGAGAAGTCCCTGAACCTTTTAGTTCCTAAAGAGAAGTCCCTGAAAATTTAGTTCTATGAAGAGAAGTCCCATAACCTTTTAGATCTTTAAAGAGAAGTCCCTGAACCTGTTAGTTCTTTGAAGAGACGCCCCTGAACCTTTTAGTTCCTGAAGAGAAGTCCCTGAACCTTTTAGTTGATGAAGAGAAGTTGCTGAACCATTTAGTTCTATGAAGAGAAGTCCGTCAACCTGTTAGTTCTATTAAGAGAAGTCTGTTAACCTTTTAGTTCGTTGAAGAGAAGTCCCTGAACCTTTTAGTTCTATGAAGAGAAGTCCCTGAACCTTTTAGTTGCATGAAGAGAAGTCCCTGAACCTTTTAGTTCATTAAGAGAAGTCCCTGAACCTTTTAGTTCTTGGAAGAGGAGTCCCTGAACCTTTTAGTTCTCAGCAGAGAAGTCCCTGAACCTTTTATTTCTGAGCAGAGAAGTCCCTGAACCTTTTAGTTCTTTAAAGAGAAGCCCCTGAACCTTTAAGTTCCCGAAGAGAAGTCCCTGAACCTTTTAGTTCCTGAAGAGACGTCCCTGAACCTTTTAGCTCTTTAAAGAGACGTCCCTGAACCTTTTAGTTCTATGAAGAGAAGTCCCTGAACCTTTGAGTTCTTTAAAGCGACGCCCCTGAACCTTTTAGTTCTTGGAAGAGAAGTCCCTGAACCTTTTAGTTCTATGAAGAGAAGTCCCTGAACCTTTGAGTTCTTTAAAGAGACGCCCCTGAACCTTTTAGTTCTGAGAAGAGAAGTCCCTGAACCTTTTAGTTCTATGAAGAGAAGTACCTGAACCTTTTAGTTCCTGAAGAGAAGTCCCTGAACCTTTTAGTTCTATGAAGAGAAGTCCCTGATCCGCTTAGTTCCATTAAGAGAAGTCCCTGAACCTTTTAGTTTTTTGAAGAGACGTCCCTGAACCTTTTAATTCTATGAATAGAAGTCCCTGAACACTTTAGTTTTACAAAGAGACATCCCTGAACTTTTCAGTTCATGAAGAGAAGTTCCTGAACCTTTTAGATCTTTAAAGAGAAGTCCCTGAACCTTTTAGTTCTATGACGAGAAATCCCTGAACCTTTTAGTTCTGAGAAGAGAAGTCCCTTAACCTTTTAGTTCCTGAAGAGAAGTCCCTGAACATTTTAGTTCTTTGAAGAGAAGTCCCTGAACCTTTTAGTTCCTGAAGAGAAGTCTGTGAACCTGTTAGGTCTATGAAGAGAAGTCCCTGAAACTTTTAGTTCTTGGAAGAGAAGTCCCTGAACCTTTTAGTTCCTTGAGAGAAGTCCCTGAAACTTTTAGTTCCATGAAGAGATTGCACTTTTAGTTCCATGAAGAGATGTCCCGGAACCTTTTAGTTCTTTGAAGAGAAGTCCCTGAACCTTTTAGTTCTATGAAGAGAAGTCCCTGAACCTTTTAGTTCCAGAAGAGAAGTCCCTGAACCTTTTAGTTATATGAAGAGAAGTCCCAGAACCTTTCGTTTCTATGAAGAAATGTCCCTGAACCTTTTAGTTCTATGAAGAGATGTCCCTGAACCTTTTAGTTTCTGAAGAGAAGTCCCTGAACCTTTTAGGTCTATGACGAGAAATCCCTGAACCTTTAAGTTCCTGAAGAGCAGTCCCTTAACCTTTTAGTTCCTGAAGAGAAGTCCATGAACCTTTTAGTTCTATGAAGAGATGTCCCTGAACCTTTTAGTTATATGATGAGAAGTCCCTGAACCTTTTAGTTCCTGAAGAGAAGTCCATAAACCTTTCAGTTCCTGAAAAGAAGTCCCTGAACCTTTTAGTTCTTTTAAGAGAAGTCCCTGAACCTTTTAATTCTATGAATAGAAGTCCCTGAACACTTTAGTTTTACAAAGAGAAGTCCCTGAACTTTTCAGTTCATGAAGAGAAGTTCGTGAACCTTTTAGATCTTTAAAGAGAAGTCCCTGAACCTTTTAGTTCTATGACGAGAAATCCCTGAACCTTTTAGTTCTGAGAAGAGAAGTCCCTTAACCTTTTAGTTCCTGAAGAGAAGTCCCTGAACATTTTAGTTCTTTGAAGAGAAGTCCCTGAACCTTTTAGTTCTATGAAGAGAAGTCCCTGAACCTTTTAGTTCGTGAAGAGAAGTCCCTGAACCTTTTAGATATTTGAAGAGACGTCCCTGAAACTTCTATTTCTATGACGAGAAGTCCCTGAACCTTTTAGTTCCTGAAGAGAAGTCTGTGAACCTTTTAGTTCCTGAAGAGAAGTCCCTGAACCTGTTAGGTCTATGAAGAGAAGTCCCTGAACCTGTTAGGTCTATGAAGAGAAGTCCCTGAACCTTTTAGTTCTATGAAGAGAAGTCCCTGAACCTTTTAGTTCCTGAAGAGAAGTCCCTGAACCTTTTAGTTCTTGAAAGAGAAGTCCCTGCACCTTTTAGTTCTATGAAGAGAAGTCACTGAACCTTTTAGTTCTTTAAAGAGAAGTCCCTGAACCTCTTAGTTCCTGAAGAGAAGTTTCTGAACCTTTTAGATCTTCAAAGAGAAGTCCCTGAACCTTCTAGTCCTTTGAAGAGAAGTCCCTGAGCATTTTAATTCTATGAATAGAAGTCCCTGCACCTTTTAGTTTCATGAAGAGAAGCCCCTGAACCTTTTAGTTCCTGAAGAGAAGTCCCTGAACCTTTTAGATCTTCACAGAGAAGTCCCTGAACCTTTTATTTCTATGAAGAGAAGTCCCTGAACCTATTTGTTCCTGAAGATAAGTTCCATTACCTTTGAGTTCTTTGAAGAGAAGTCCCTGAACCTTTTAGTTCTCTGAAGAGAAGTCCCTTAACCGTTTTTTTTTATGAAGAGAAGTCCCTGAAACTTTTAGTTTTTTAAAGAGACGTCCCTGAACCTTTTAGTTCTTTAAAGAGAAGTCCCTGAACATTTTAGTTCCTGAAGAGAAGTCCCTGAACCTTTTAGTTCTATGAAAAGAAGTCCCTGAACCCTGAAGAGAAGTTCCTGAACCTTTTAGTTCTTTAAAGAGACGCCCCTGAACCTTTTAGTTCCTGAAGAGAAGTCCCTGAACCTTTTAGTTCTATGAGGAGAAGTCCCTGAACCTTTTTGTTCCTGAAGAGAAGTCCCTGAACCTTTTAGTTATATGAAGAGAAGTCGCTGAACCCTGAAGAGAAGTTCCTGAACCTTTTAGTTCTATGAAGAGAAGTCCCTGAACCTTTTAGTTCTATGATGAGAAGTCCCTAAACCTTTTAGTTTCTGAAGAGAAGTCCCTGAACCGTTTAGTTATATGAAGAGAAGTCCCTGAACCATTTAGTTCTATGAATAGAAGTCCTTGAACCTTTTAGTTCTATGATGAAAAGTCCCTGAACCTTTTAGTTCCTGAAGAGAAGTCCCTGAACCTTTTAGTTTCATGAAGAGAAGTCCCTGAACCTTTTAGTTCCTGAAGAGAAGTCCATGAACCTTTCAGATCTTTAATGAGATGTCCCTGAACCTTTTAGTTCTATGAAGAGATGTCACTGAACCCTTTGAGTTGCTGAAGAGAAGTCCTTGAACCTTTTAGGTCTATTAAGAGAAGTCCCTGAACCTTTTACTTCTATGAATTGAAGTCCCTGAACACTTTAGTTCTACGAAGAGACATCCCTGAACTTTTCAGTTCATGAAGAGAAGTCCCTGAACCTTTTAGTTCCATGAAGAGAAGTCCCTGAACCTTCTAGTTTCTGAAGAGAAGTCCCTGAACCTGTTAGGTCTATGAAGAGAAGTCCCTGAACCTTTTAGATCTTTAAAGAGAAGTCCCTGAACCTTTCAGTTCTTTGAAGAGAAGTTCCTGAACCTTTAAGTTCCTTAAGAGAAGTCCCTGAAACTTTTAGTTCCATGAAGAGATGCAACTTTTAGTTCCTGAAGAGAAGTCCCTGAACCTTTTAGTTCCTGAAGAGAAGTCCCTGAACCTTTTAGTTCCTGAAGAGAAGTCTGTAAACCTGTTAGGTCTATGAAGAGAAGTCCCTGAAACTTTTAGTTCTATGAAGAGATTTCCCTGAACCTTTTAGTTCTATGAAGAGATGTCCCTGAACCTTTTAGTTCAATGAAGACAAGTCTCTGAACCTTTTACTTACTGAAGAGAAGTCCCTGAACCTTTTACTTCCTGAAGAGAAGTCCCTGAACCTTTTAGATCTTTAAAGAGAAGTCCCTGAACCTTTTAGTTCCTGAAGAGAAGTCCCTGAACCTCAGAATTCTTTGAAGAGAAGTCCCTGAACCTTTTAGTTCGATGAAGAGAAGTCCCTGAACCTTTTAGTTCCTGAAGAGAAGTCCCTGAACCTTTAGATCTTCAAAGAGATGTCCCTGAACCTTTTAGTTCATGACAAGAAGTCCCTGAACCTTTTAGTGCCTGAAGAGAAGTCCCTGAACCTTTTAGTTCTATTAAGAGAAGTCCCTGAACCTTTTAGTTCCTAAAGAGAAGTCCCTGAAAATTTAGTTCTATGAAGAGAAGTCCCATAACCTTTTAGATCTTTAAAGAGAAGTCCCTGAACCTGTTAGTTCTTTGAAGAGACGCCCCTGAACCTTTTAGTTCCTGAAGAGAAGTCCCTGAACCTTTTAGTTGATGAAGAGAAGTTGCTGAACCATTTAGTTCTATGAAGAGAAGTCCGTCAACCTGTTAGTTCTATTAAGAGAAGTCTGTTAACCTTTTAGTTCGTTGAAGAGAAGTCCCTGAACCTTTTAGTTCTATGAAGAGAAGTCCCTGAACCTTTTAGTTGCATGAAGAGAAGTCCCTGAACCTTTTAGTTCATTAAGAGAAGTCCCTGAACCTTTTAGTTCTTGGAAGAGGAGTCCCTGAACCTTTTAGTTCTCAGCAGAGAAGTCCCTGAACCTTTTATTTCTGAGCAGAGAAGTCCCTGAACCTTTTAGTTCTTTAAAGAGAAGCCCCTGAACCTTTAAGTTCCCGAAGAGAAGTCCCTGAACCTTTTAGTTCCTGAAGAGACGTCCCTGAACCTTTTAGCTCTTTAAAGAGACGTCCCTGAACCTTTTAGTTCTATGAAGAGAAGTCCCTGAACCTTTGAGTTCTTTAAAGCGACGCCCCTGAACCTTTTAGTTCTTGGAAGAGAAGTCCCTGAACCTTTTAGTTCTATGAAGAGAAGTCCCTGAACCTTTGAGTTCTTTAAAGAGACGCCCCTGAACCTTTTAGTTCTGAGAAGAGAAGTCCCTGAACCTTTTAGTTCTATGAAGAGAAGTACCTGAACCTTTTAGTTCCTGAAGAGAAGTCCCTGAACCTTTTAGTTCTATGAAGAGAAGTCCCTGATCCGCTTAGTTCCATTAAGAGAAGTCCCTGAACCTTTTAGTTTTTTGAAGAGACGTCCCTGAACCTTTTAATTCTATGAATAGAAGTCCCTGAACACTTTAGTTTTACAAAGAGACATCCCTGAACTTTTCAGTTCATGAAGAGAAGTTCCTGAACCTTTTAGATCTTTAAAGAGAAGTCCCTGAACCTTTTAGTTCTATGACGAGAAATCCCTGAACCTTTTAGTTCTGAGAAGAGAAGTCCCTTAACCTTTTAGTTCCTGAAGAGAAGTCCCTGAACATTTTAGTTCTTTGAAGAGAAGTCCCTGAACCTTTTAGTTCCTGAAGAGAAGTCTGTGAACCTGTTAGGTCTATGAAGAGAAGTCCCTGAAACTTTTAGTTCTTGGAAGAGAAGTCCCTGAACCTTTTAGTTCCTTGAGAGAAGTCCCTGAAACTTTTAGTTCCATGAAGAGATTGCACTTTTAGTTCCATGAAGAGATGTCCCGGAACCTTTTAGTTCTTTGAAGAGAAGTCCCTGAACCTTTTAGTTCTATGAAGAGAAGTCCCTGAACCTTTTAGTTCCAGAAGAGAAGTCCCTGAACCTTTTAGTTATATGAAGAGAAGTCCCAGAACCTTTCGTTTCTATGAAGAAATGTCCCTGAACCTTTTAGTTCTATGAAGAGATGTCCCTGAACCTTTTAGTTTCTGAAGAGAAGTCCCTGAACCTTTTAGGTCTATGACGAGAAATCCCTGAACCTTTAAGTTCCTGAAGAGCAGTCCCTTAACCTTTTAGTTCCTGAAGAGAAGTCCATGAACCTTTTAGTTCTATGAAGAGATGTCCCTGAACCTTTTAGTTATATGATGAGAAGTCCCTGAACCTTTTAGTTCCTGAAGAGAAGTCCATAAACCTTTCAGTTCCTGAAAAGAAGTCCCTGAACCTTTTAGTTCTTTTAAGAGAAGTCCCTGAACCTTTTAATTCTATGAATAGAAGTCCCTGAACACTTTAGTTTTACAAAGAGAAGTCCCTGAACTTTTCAGTTCATGAAGAGAAGTTCGTGAACCTTTTAGATCTTTAAAGAGAAGTCCCTGAACCTTTTAGTTCTATGACGAGAAATCCCTGAACCTTTTAGTTCTGAGAAGAGAAGTCCCTTAACCTTTTAGTTCCTGAAGAGAAGTCCCTGAACATTTTAGTTCTTTGAAGAGAAGTCCCTGAACCTTTTAGTTCTATGAAGAGAAGTCCCTGAACCTTTTAGTTCGTGAAGAGAAGTCCCTGAACCTTTTAGATATTTGAAGAGACGTCCCTGAAACTTCTATTTCTATGACGAGAAGTCCCTGAACCTTTTAGTTCCTGAAGAGAAGTCTGTGAACCTTTTAGTTCCTGAAGAGAAGTCCCTGAACCTGTTAGGTCTATGAAGAGAAGTCCCTGAACCTGTTAGGTCTATGAAGAGAAGTCCCTGAACCTTTTAGTTCTATGAAGAGAAGTCCCTGAACCTTTTAGTTCCTGAAGAGAAGTCCCTGAACCTTTTAGTTCTTGAAAGAGAAGTCCCTGCACCTTTTAGTTCTATGAAGAGAAGTCACTGAACCTTTTAGTTCTTTAAAGAGAAGTCCCTGAACCTCTTAGTTCCTGAAGAGAAGTTTCTGAACCTTTTAGATCTTCAAAGAGAAGTCCCTGAACCTTCTAGTCCTTTGAAGAGAAGTCCCTGAGCATTTTAATTCTATGAATAGAAGTCCCTGCACCTTTTAGTTTCATGAAGAGAAGCCCCTGAACCTTTTAGTTCCTGAAGAGAAGTCCCTGAACCTTTTAGATCTTCACAGAGAAGTCCCTGAACCTTTTATTTCTATGAAGAGAAGTCCCTGAACCTATTTGTTCCTGAAGATAAGTTCCATTACCTTTGAGTTCTTTGAAGAGAAGTCCCTGAACCTTTTAGTTCTCTGAAGAGAAGTCCCTTAACCGTTTTTTTTTATGAAGAGAAGTCCCTGAAACTTTTAGTTTTTTAAAGAGACGTCCCTGAACCTTTTAGTTCTTTAAAGAGAAGTCCCTGAACATTTTAGTTCCTGAAGAGAAGTCCCTGAACCTTTTAGTTCTATGAAAAGAAGTCCCTGAACCCTGAAGAGAAGTTCCTGAACCTTTTAGTTCTTTAAAGAGACGCCCCTGAACCTTTTAGTTCCTGAAGAGAAGTCCCTGAACCTTTTAGTTCTATGAGGAGAAGTCCCTGAACCTTTTTGTTCCTGAAGAGAAGTCCCTGAACCTTTTAGTTATATGAAGAGAAGTCGCTGAACCCTGAAGAGAAGTTCCTGAACCTTTTAGTTCTTTAAAGAGACGCCCCTGAACCTTTTAGTTCCTGAAGAGAAGTCCCTGAACCTTTTAGTTCTATGAGGAGAATTGCCTGAACCTTTTAGTTCCTGAAGAGAAGTCCATGAACCTTTTAATTCTTTAAAGAGAAGTTTCTGAACCTTTTAGATATTCAAAGAGAAGTTTCTGAACCTTTTAGATATTCAAAGAGAAGTCCCTGAACCTTTTAGTTCTTTGAAGAGAAGTCCCTGAGCCTTTTAGTTCTATGAAGAGAAGTCCCTGAACCTTTTAGTTCCTGAAGAGAAGTCCCTGAACCTTTTAGATATTTGAAGAGACGTCCCTGAAACTTCTATTTCTATGACGAGAAGTCCCTGAACCTTTTAGTTCCTGAAGAGAAGTCTGTGAACCTTTTAGTTCCTGAAGAGAAGTCCCTGAACCTGTTAGGTCTATGAAGAGAAGTCCCTGAACCTGTTAGGTCTATGAAGAGAAGTCCCTGAACCTTTTAGTTCTATGAAGAGAAGTCCCTGAACCTTTTAGTTCCTGAAGAGAAGTCCCTGAACCTTTTAGTTCTCTGAAGAGAAGTCCCTTAACCGTTTAGTTTTATGAAGAGAAGTCCCTGAAACTTTTAGTTTTTTAAAGAGACGTCCCTGAACCTTTTAGTTCTTTAAAGAGAAGTCCCTGAACATTTTAGTTCCTGAAGAGAAGTCCCTGAACCTTTTAGTTCTATGAAAAGAAGCCCCTGAACCCTGAAGAGAAGTTCCTGAACCTTTTAGTTCTTTAAAGAGACGCCCCTGAACCTTTTAGTTCCTGAAGAGAAGTCCCTGAACCTTTTAGTTCTATGAGGAGAAGTCCCTGAACCTTTTTGTTCCTGAAGAGAAGTCCCTGAACCTTTTAGTTATATGAAGAGAAGTCGCTGAACCCTGAAGAGAAGTTCCTGAACCTTTTAGTTCTTTAAAGAGACGCCCCTGAACCTTTTAGTTCCTGAAGAGAAGTCCCTGAACCTTTTAGTTCTATGAGGAGAAGTCCCTGAACCTTTTTGTTCCTGAAGAGAAGTCCCTGAACCTTTTATTTATATGAAGAGAAGACGCTGAACCCTGAAGAGAAGTTCCTGAACCTTTTAGTTCTTTAAAGAGACGCCCCTGAACCTTTTAGTTCCTGAAGAGAAGTCCCTGAACCTTTTAGTTCTATGAGGAGAATTGCCTGAACCTTTTAGTTCCTGAAGAGAAGTCCATGAACCTTTTATTTCTTTAAAGAGAAGTTTCTGAACCTTTTAGATATTCAAAGAGAAGTTTCTGAACCTTTTAGATATTCAAAGAGAAGTCCCTGAACCTTTTAGTTCTTTGAAGAGAAGTCCCTGAGCCTTTTAGTTCTATGAAGAGAAGTTCCTGAACCTTTTAGATCTTTAAAGAGAAGTCCCTGAACCTTTTAGTTCTATGACGAGAAATCCCTGAACCTTTAAGTTCCTGAAGAGCAGTCCCTGAACCTTTTAGTTCCTGAAGAGAAGTCCATTAACCTTTTAGTTCTATGAAGAAAAGTCCCTGAACCTTTTAGTTATATGATGAGAAGTCCCTGAACATTTTAGTTCCTGAAGAGAAGTCCATGAACCTTTCAGTTCCTGAAGAGAAGTCCATTAACCTTTTAGTTCTATGAAGAAAAGTCCCTGAACCTTTTAGTTATATGATGAGAAGTCCCTGAACATTTTAGTTCCTGAAGAGAAGTCCATGAACCTTTCAGTTCCTGAAAAGAAGTCCCTGAACCTTTTAGTTCTTTGAAGAGAAGTCCCTGAACCTTTTAATTCTATGAATAGAAGTCCCTGAACACTTTAGTTTTACAAAGAGACATCCCTGAACTTTTCAGTTCATGAAGAGAAGTTCCTGAACCTTTTAGTTCCAGAAGAGAAGTCCCTGAACCTTTAAGTTCTTTAAAGAGACGTCCCTGAACCTTTGAGTTCCAGAAGAAAAGTCCCTGAACCTTTAAGTTCTTAGAAGAGAAGTCCCTGAACCTTTTAGATCTTAAATTGGAAGTCCCTGAACCTTTTAGTTCCTGAAGAGAAGTCCCTGAACCTGTTAGGTCTATGAAGAGAAGTCCCTGAACCTTTTAGTTCTTGGAAGAGAAGTCCCTGAACCTTTTAGTTCTATGAAGAGAAGTCCCTGATCCTTTTAGTTCCTGAAGAGAAGTTCCTGAACCTTTTAGATCTTTAAAGAGAAGTCCCTGAACCTTTTAGTTCTATGATGAGAAGTCCCTGAACCTTTTAGTTCCTGAAGAGAATTCCATGAACCTTTTAAGTCTATATAGAGAAGTCCCTGAACGTTTTAGTTCTTGGAAGAGAAGTTCCTGAACCTTTTAATTCTGAGAAGAGAAGTCCCTGAACCTTTTAGTTCCTGAAGAGAAGTCCACGAACCTTTTAGTTCTTTAAAGAGAAGTGCCTGAACCTTTTATTTCTATGAAGAGAAGTCCCTGAACCTTTTAGTTCTAAGATGAGAAGTCCCTAAACCTTTTAGTTCTATGAAGAGAAGTCCCTGAACCTTTTAGTTCTTTAAAGAGAAGTCCCTGAACCTTTTAGTTCTATGAAGAGAAGTCCCTGAACCTTTTAGTTCTATGAAGAGAAGTCCCTGAACCTTTTAGTTCTATGAAGAGAAGTCCCTGAACCTTTTAGTTCCTGAAGAGAAGTCCATAAACCTTTCAGTTCCTGAAAAGAAGTCCCTGAACCTTTTAGTTCTTTTAAGAAAAGTCCCTGAACCTTTTAATTCTATGAATAGAAGTCCCTGAACACTTTAGTTTTACAAAGAGAAGTCCCTGAACTTTTCAGTTCATGAAGAGAAGTTCCTGAACCTTTTAGATCTTTAAAGAGAAGTCCCTGAACCTTTTAGTTCTATGACGAGAAATCCCTGAACCTTTTAGTTCTGAGAAGAGAAGTCCCTTAACCTTTTAGTTCCTGAAGAGAAGTCCCTGAACATTTTAGTTCTTTGAAGAGAAGTCCCTGAACCTTTTAGTTCTATGAAGAGAAGTCCCTGAACCTTTTAGTTCGTGAAGAGAAGTCCCTGAACCTTTTAGATATTTGAAGAGACGTCCCTGAAACTTCTATTTCTATGACGAGAAGTCCCTGAACCTTTTAGTTCCTGAAGAGAAGTCTGTGAACCTTTTAGTTCCTGAAGAGAAGTCCCTGAACTTGTTAGGTCTATGAAGAGAAGTCCCTGAACCTGTTAGGTCTATGAAGAGAAGTCCCTGAACCTTTTAGTTCTATGAAGAGAAGTCCCTGAACCTTTTAGTTCCTGAAGAGAAGTCCCTGCACCTTTTAGTTCTATGAAGAGAAGTCACTGAACCTTTTAGTTCTTTAAAGAGAAGTCCCTGAACCTCTTAGTTCCTGAAGAGAAGTTTCTGAACCTTTTAGATCTTCAAAGAGAAGTCCCTGAACCTTCTAGTCCTTTGAAGAGAAGTCCCTGAGCATTTTAATTCTATGAATAGAAGTCCCTGCACCTTTTAGTTTCATGAAGAGAAGCCCCTGAACCTTTTACGTCTATGATGAGAAGTCCCTGAACCTTTTAGTTCCTGAAGAGAAGTCCCTGAACCTTTTAGATCTTCACAGAGAAGTCCCTGAACCTTTTAGTTCTATGAAGAGAAGTCCCTGAACCTATTTGTTCCTGAAGATAAGTTCCATAACCTTTGAGTTCTTTGAAGAGAAGTCCCTGAACCTTTTAGTTCTCTGAAGAGAAGTCCCTTAACCGTTTAGTTTTATGAAGAGAAGTCCCTGAAACTTTTAGTTTTTTAAAGAGACGTCCCTGAACCTTTTAGTTCTTTAAAGAGAAGTCCCTGAACATTTTAGTTCCTGAAGAGAAGTCCCTGAACCTTTTAGTTCTATGAAAAGAAGTCCCTGAACCTTTTTGTTCCTGAACAGAAGTCCCTGAACCTTTTAGTTATATGAAGAGAAGTCGCTGAACCCTGAAGAGAAGTTCCTGAACCTTTTAGTTCTTTAAAGAGACACCCCTGAACCTTTTAGTTCCTGAAGAGAAGTCCCTGAACCTTTTAGTTCTATGAGGAGAATTGCCTGAACCTTTTAGTTCCTGAAGAGAAGTCCATGAACCTTTTAATTCTTTAAAGAGAAGTTTCTGAACCTTTTAGATATTTAAAGAGAAGTTTCTGAACCTTTTAGATATTCAAAGAGAAGTCCCTGAACCTTTTAGTTCTTTGAAGAGAAGTCCCTGAGCCTTTTAGTTCTATGAAGAGAAGTCCCTGAACCTTTTAGTTCCTGAAGAGAAGTTCCTGAACCTTTTAGATCTTCAAAGAGAAGTCCCTGAACCTTTTAGTTCTATGACGAGAAATCCCTGAACCTTTAAGTTCCTGAAGAGTAGTCCCTGAACCTTTTAGTTCTTTGAAGAGAAGTCCCTGAACCTTTTAGTTCTGAGAAGAGAAGTCCCTTAACCTTTTAGTTCCTGAAGAGAAGTCCATGAACCTTTTAGTTCTATGAAGAGAAGTCCCTGAACCTTTTAGTTATATTATGAGAAGTCCCTGAACATTTTAGTTCCTGAAGAGAAGTCCATGAACCTTTCAGTTCCTGAAAAGAAGTCCCTGAACCTTTTAGTTCTTTGAAGAGAAGTCCCTGAACCTTTTAATTCTATGAATAGAAGTCCCTGAACACTTTAGTTTTACAAAGAGACATCCCTGAACTTTTCAGTTCATGAAGAGAAGTTCCTGAACCTTTTAGTTCCAGAAGAGAAGTCCCTGAACCTTTAAGTTCTTTAAAGAGACGTCCCTGAACCTTTGAGTTCCAGAAGAAAAGTCCCTGAACCTTTAAGTTCTTAGAAGAGAAGTCCCTGAACCTTTTAGATCTTAAATTGGAAGTCCCTGAACCTTTTAGTTCCTGAAGAGAAGTCCCTGAACCTGATAGGTCTATGAAGAGAAGTCCCTGAACCTTTTAGTTCTTGGAAGAGAAGTCCCTGAACCTTTTAGTTCTATGAAGAGAAGTCCCTGATCCTTTTAGTTCCTGAAGAGAAGTTCCTGAACCTTTTAGATCTTTAAAGAGAAGTCCCTGAACCTTTTAGTTCTATGATGAGAAGTCCCTGAACCTTTTAGTTCCTGAAGAGAATTCCATGAACCTTTTAAGTCTATATAGAGAAGTCCCTGAACGTTTTAGTTCTTGGAAGAGAAGTTCCTGAACCTTTTAATTCTGAGAAGAGAAGTCCCTGAACCTTTTAGTTCCTGAAGAGAAGTCCACGAACCTTTTAGTTCTTTAAAGAGAAGTGCCTGAAAATTTTAATTCTATGAAGAGAAGTCCCTGAACCTTTTAGTTCTAAGATGAGAAGTCCCTAAACCTTTTAGTTCTATGAAGAGAAGTCCCTGAACCTTTTAGTTCTTTAAAGAGAAGTCCCTGAACCTTTTAGTTCTATGAAGAGAAGTCCCTGAACCTTTTAGTTCTATGAAGAGAAGTCCCTGAACCTTTTAGTTCTATGATGAGAAGTCCCTGAACGTTTTAGTTCTATGATGAAAAGTCCCTGAACCTTTTAGTTCCTGAAGAGAAGTCCCTGAACCTTTTAGTTCCTGAAGAGAAGTTTCTGAACCTTTTAGATCTTCAAAGAGAAGTCCCTGAACCTTTTAGTTCTATAAAGAGAAGTCCCTGAACCTTTTAGTTCTATGATGAGAAGTCCATAAACCTTTTAGTTCCTGAAGAGAAGTCCCTGAACCTTTTAGTTCTTTGAAGAGAAGTCCCTGAACCTTTTAGTTCCATGAAGAGAAGTCCCTGAACCTTCTAGTTTCTGAAGAGAAGTCCCTGAAACTGTTAGGTCTATGAAGAGAAGTCCCTGAACCTTTTAGTTCTTGGAAGAGACGTCCCTGAACCTTTTAGTTCCTGAAGAGAAGTCCATGAACCTTTCAGATCTTTAATGAGAAGTCCCTGAACCTTTTAGTTCTATGAATAGAAGTCCCTGAACACTTTAGTTCTACGAAGAGACATCCCTGAACTTTTCAGTTCATGAAGAGAAGTCCCTGAACCTTTTAGTTCCAGAAGAAAAGTCCCTGAACCTTTAAGTTCTTAGAAGAGAAGTCCCTGAACCTTTTAGTTCTATGAAGAGATTTCCCTGAACCTTTTAATTCCTGAAGAGAAGTCCCTGAACCTTTTAGATCTTTAAAGAGAAGTCCCTGAACCTTTCAGTTCTTTGAAGAGAAGTTCCTGAACCTTTTAGTTCCTGTAGAGAAGTCCCTGAACCTTTCAGATCTTTAAAGAGAAGTCCCTGTACCTTTTAGTTCTATGAAGAGATGTCCCTGAACATTTTAGTTCTATGAAGAGATGTCCCTGAACATTTTAGTTCTATGATGAGAAGTCCATAAACCTTTTAGTTCCTGAAGAGAAGTCCCTGAACCTTTTAGTTCTTTGAAGAGAAGTCCCTGAACCTTTTAGTTCCATGAAGAGAAGTCCCTGAACCTTCTAGTTTCTGAAGAGAAGTCCCTGAAACTGTTAGGTCTATGAAGAGAAGTCCCTGAACCTTTTAGTTCTTGGAAGAGACGTCCCTGAACCTTTTAGTTCCTGAAGAGAAGTCCATGAACCTTTCAGATCTTTAATGAGAAGTCCCTGAACCTTTTAGTTCTATGAATAGAAGTCCCTGAACACTTTAGTTCTACGAAGAGACATCCCTGAACTTTTCAGTTCATGAAGAGAAGTCCCTGAACCTTTTAGTTCCAGAAGAAAAGTCCCTGAACCTTTAAGTTCTTAGAAGAGAAGTCCCTGAACCTTTTAGTTCTATGAAGAGATTTCCCTGAACCTTTTAATTCCTGAAGAGAAGTCCCTGAACCTTTTAGATCTTTAAAGAGAAGTCCCTGAACCTTTCAGTTCTTTGAAGAGAAGTTCCTGAACCTTTTAGTTCCTGTAGAGAAGTCCCTGAACCTTTCAGATCTTTAAAGAGAAGTCCCTGTACCTTTTAGTTCTATGAAGAGATGTCCCTGAACATTTTAGTTCTATGAAGAGATGTCCCTGAACATTTTAGTTCCTGAAGAGAAGTCCCTAAACCTTTTAGATCTTTAAAGAGAAGTCCCTGAAACTTTTAGTTCCATGAAGAGATGAAACTTTTAGTTCCTGAAGAGAAGTCCCTGAACCTTTTAGTTCCTGAAGAGAAGTCCCTGAACCTTTTAGTTCCTGAAGAGAAGTCTGTGAACCTGTTAGGTCTATGAAGAGAAGTCCCTGAAACTTTTAGTTCTTGGAAGAGAAGTCCCTGAACCTTTTAGTTCCTTGAGAGAAGTCCCTGAAATTTTTAGTTCCATAAAGAGATTGCACTTTTAGTTCCATGAAGAGATGTCCCTGAACCTTTTAGTTCTTTGAAGAGAAGTCCCTGAACCTTTTAGTTCTATGAAGAGAAGTCCCTGAACCTTTTAGTTCCAGAAGAGAAGTTCCTGAACCTTTTAGTTATATGAAGAGAAGTCCCAGAACCTTTCGTTTCTATGAAGAAATGTCCCTGAACCTTTTAGTTCTATGAAGAGATGTCCCTGAACCTTTTAGTTTCTGAAGAGAAGTCCCTGAACCTTTTAGGTCTATGAAGAGAAGTCCCTGAACCTTTTAGTTCCCGAAGAGAAGTCCCTGAACCTTTTAGATCTTGAAAGAGACGTCCCTGAAACTTTTAGTTCGATGACGAGAAGTCCCTGAACCTTTTAGTTCCTGAAGAGAAGTCTGTGAACCTTTTAGTTCCTGAAGAGAAGTCCCTGAACCTGATAGGTCTATGAAGAGAAGTCCCTGAACCTTTTAGTTCTATGAAGAGAAGTCCCTGAACCTTTTTGTTCCTGAAGAGAAGTTCCTGAACCTTTTAGTTCCTGAAGAGAAGTCCATGAACCTTTTATGTCTATGAAGAGAAGTTCCTGAACCTTTTAGTTCTGTGAAGAGAAGTCCCTGAACCTTTTAGTTCCTGAAGAGAAGTCCCTGAACCTTTTAGTTCTTGAAATAGAAGTCCCTGCACCTTTTAGTTCTATGAAGAGAAGTCACTGAACCTTTTAGTTCCTGAAGAGAAGTCCCTGAACCTTTTAGTTCTTTAAAGAGAAGTCCCTGAACCTCTTAGTTCCTGAAGAGAAGTTTCTGAACCTTTTAGATCTTCAAAGAGAAGTCCCTAAACCTTTTAGTTCTTTGAAGAGAAGTCCCTGAGCCTTTTAGTTCTATGAAGAGAAGTCCCTGAGCATTTTAATTCTATGAATAGAAGTCCCTGCACCTTTTAGTTTCATGAAGAGAAGTCCCTGAACCTTTTAGTTCTTTAAAGAGACGCCCCTGAACCTTTTAGTTCCTAAAGAGAAGTCCCTGAACCTTTTAGTTCTATGAGGAGAAGTCCCTGAACCTTTTTGTCCCTGAAGAGAAGTCCCTGAACCTTTTAGTTATATGAAGAGAATTGCCTGAACCTTTTAGTTCCTGAAGAGAAGTCCATGAACCTTTTAATTCTTTAAAGAGAAGTTTCTGAACCTTTTAGATATTCAAAGAGAAGTCCCTGAATCTTTTAGTTCTTTGAAGAGAAGTCCCTGAGCCTTTTAGTTCTATGAAGAGAAGTCCCTGAACCTTTTAGTTCCTGAAGAGAAGTTCCTGAACCTTTTAGATCTTTAAAGAGAAGTCCCTGAACCTTTTAGTTCTATGACGAGAAATCCCTGAACCTTTAAGTTCCTGAAGAGCAGTCCCTGAACCTTTTAGTTCCTGAAGAGAAGTCCATGAACCTTTTAGTTCTATGAAGAGAAGTCCCTGAACCTTTTAGTTATATGATGAGAAGTCCCTGAACATTTTAGTTCCTGAAGAGAAGTCCCTGAACATTTTAGTTCTTTGAAGAGAAGTCCCTGAACCTTTTAGTTCCTGAAGAGAAGTCTGTGAACCTGTTAGGTCTATGAAGAGAAGTCCCTGAAACTTTTAGTTCTTGGAAGAGAAGTCCCTGAACCTTTTAGTTCCTTGAGAGAAGTCCCTGAAACTTTTAGTTCCATGAAGAGATTGCACTTTTAGTTCCATGAAGAGATGTCCCTGAACCTTTTAGTTCTTTGAAGAGAAGTCCCTGAACCTTTTAGTTCTATGAAGAGAAGTCCCTGAACCTTTTAGTTCCAGAAGAGAAGTCCCTGAACCTTTTAGTTATATGAAGAGAAGTCCCAGAACCTTTCGTTACTATGAAGAAATGTCCCTGAACCTTTTAGTTCTATGAAGAGATGTCCCTGAACCTTTTAGTTTCTGAAGAGAAGTCCCTGAACCTTTTAGGTCTATGAAGAGAAGTCCCTGAACCTTTTAGTTCCCGAAGAGAAGTCCCTGAACCTTTTAGATCTTGAAAGAGACGTCACTGAAACTTTTAGTTCTATGACGAGAAGTCCCTGAACCTTTTAGTTCCTGAAGAGAAGTCTGTGAACTTTTTAGTTCCTGAAGAGAAGTCCCTGAACCTGATAGGTCTATGAAGAGAAGTCCCTGAACCTTTTAGTTCTATGAAGAGAAGTCCCTGAACCTTTTAGTTCCTGAAGAGAAGTTCCTGAACCTTTTAGTTCCTGAAGAGAAGTCCATGAACCTTTTATGTCTATGAAGAGAAGTTCCTGAACCTTTTAGTTCTGTGAAGAGATGTCCCTGAACCTTTTAGTTCCTGAAGAGAAGTCCCTGAACCTTTTAGTTCTTGAAAGAGAAGTCCCTGCACCTTTTAGTTATATGAAGAGAAGTCACTGAACCTTTTAGTTCCTGAAGAGAAGTCCCTGAACCTTTTAGTTCTTTAAAGAGAAGTCCCTGAACCTCTTAGTTCCTGAAGAGAAGTTGCTGAACCTTTTAGATCTTCAAAGAGAAGTCCCTAAACCTTTTAGTTCTATGAAGAGAAGTCCCTGAACCCTGAAGAGAAGTTCCTGAACCTTTTAGTTCTTTAATGAGACGCCCCTGAACCTTTTAGTTCCTAAAGAGAAGTCCCTGAACCTTTTAGTTCTATGAGGAGAAGTCCCTGAACCTTTTTGTCCCTGAAGAGAAGTCCCTGAACCTTTTAGTTATATGAAGAGAAGTCGCTGAATCTTTTAGTTCAATGATGAGAATTCCCTGAACCTTTTAGTTCTATGATGTGAATTGCCTGAACCTTTTAGTTCCTGAAGAGAAGTCCATGAACCTTTTAATTCTTTAAAGAGAAGTTTCTGAACCTTTTAGATAGTCAAAGAGAAGTCCCTGAACCTTTTAGTTCTTTGAAGAGAAGTCCCTGAGCCTTTTAGTTCTATGAAGAGAAGTCCTTGAACCTTTTAGTTCCTGAAGAGAAGTTCCTGAACCTTTTAGATCTTTAAAGAGAAGTCCCTGAACCTTTTAGTTCTATGACGAGAAATCCCTGAACCTTTAAGTTCCTGAAGAGCAGTCCCTGAACCTTTTAGTTCTTTGAAGAGAAGTCCCTGAACCTTTTAGTTCTGAGAAGAGAAGTCACTTAACCTTTTAGTTCCTGAAGAGAAGTCCATGAACATTTTAGTTATATGATGAGGAGTCCCTGAACCTTTTAGTTCCTGAAGAGAAGTCCATAAACCTTTCAGTTCCTGAAGAGAAGTCCCTGAACCTTTTAGATCTTTAAAGAGAAGTCCCTGAACCTTTCAGTTCTTTGAAGAGAAGTTCCTGAACCTTTTAGTTCCTGTAGAGAAGTCCCTGAACCTTTCAGATCTTTAAAGAGAAGTCCCTGTACCTTTTAGTTCTATGAAGAGATGTCCCTGAACATTTTAGTTCTATGAAGAGATGTCCCTGAACATTTTAGTTCCTGAAGAGAAGTCCCTAAACCTTTTAGATCTTTAAAGAGAAGTCCCTGAAACTTTTAGTTCCATGAAGAGATGAAACTTTTAGTTCCTGAAGAGAAGTCCCTGAACCTTTTAGTTCCTGAAGAGAAGTCCCTGAACCTTTTAGTTCCTGAAGAGAAGTCTGTGAACCTGTTAGGTCTATGAAGAGAAGTCCCTGAAAATTTTAGTTCTTGGAAGAGAAGTCCCTGAACCTTTTAGTTCCTTGAGAGAAGTCCCTGAAATTTTTAGTTCCATAAAGAGATTGCACTTTTAGTTCCATGAAGAGATGTCCCTGAACCTTTTAGTTCTTTGAAGAGAAGTCCCTGAACCTTTTAGTTCTATGAAGAGAAGTCCCTGAACCTTTTAGTTCCAGAAGAGAAGTTCCTGAACCTTTTAGTTATATGAAGAGAAGTCCCAGAACCTTTCGTTTCTATGAAGAAATGTCCCTGAACCTTTTAGTTCTATGAAGAGATGTCCCTGAACCTTTTAGTTTCTGAAGAGAAGTCCCTGAACCTTTTAGGTCTATGAAGAGAAGTCCCTGAACCTTTTAGTTCCCGAAGAGAAGTCCCTGAACCTTTTAGATCTTGAAAGAGACGTCCCTGAAACTTTTAGTTCGATGACGAGAAGTCCCTGAACCTTTTAGTTCCTGAAGAGAAGTCTGTGAACCTTTTAGTTCCTGAAGAGAAGTCCCTGAACCTGATAGGTCTATGAAGAGAAGTCCCTGAACCTTTTAGTTCTATGAAGAGAAGTCCCTGAACCTTTTTGTTCCTGAAGAGAAGTTCCTGAACCTTTTAGTTCCTGAAGAGAAGTCCATGAACCTTTTATGTCTATGAAGAGAAGTTCCTGAACCTTTTAGTTCTGTGAAGAGAAGTCCCTGAACCTTTTAGTTCCTGAAGAGAAGTCCCTGAACCTTTTAGTTCTTGAAATAGAAGTCCCTGCACCTTTTAGTTCTATGAAGAGAAGTCACTGAACCTTTTAGTTCCTGAAGAGAAGTCCCTGAACCTTTTAGTTCTTTAAAGAGAAGTCCCTGAACCTCTTAGTTCCTGAAGAGAAGTTTCTGAACCTTTTAGATCTTCAAAGAGAAGTCCCTAAACCTTTTAGTTCTTTGAAGAGAAGTCCCTGAGCCTTTTAGTTCTATGAAGAGAAGTCCCTGAGCATTTTAATTCTATGAATAGAAGTCCCTGCACCTTTTAGTTTCATGAAGAGAAGTCCCTGAACCTTTTAGTTCTTTAAAGAGACGCCCCTGAACCTTTTAGTTCCTAAAGAGAAGTCCCTGAACCTTTTAGTTCTATGAGGAGAAGTCCCTGAACCTTTTTGTCCCTGAAGAGAAGTCCCTGAACCTTTTAGTTATATGAAGAGAATTGCCTGAACCTTTTAGTTCCTGAAGAGAAGTCCATGAACCTTTTAATTCTTTAAAGAGAAGTTTCTGAACCTTTTAGATATTCAAAGAGAAGTCCCTGAATCTTTTAGTTCTTTGAAGAGAAGTCCCTGAGCCTTTTAGTTCTATGAAGAGAAGTCCCTGAACCTTTTAGTTCCTGAAGAGAAGTTCCTGAACCTTTTAGATCTTTAAAGAGAAGTCCCTGAACCTTTTAGTTCTATGACGAGAAATCCCTGAACCTTTAAGTTCCTGAAGAGCAGTCCCTGAACCTTTTAGTTCCTGAAGAGAAGTCCATGAACCTTTTAGTTCTATGAAGAGAAGTCCCTGAACCTTTTAGTTATATGATGAGAAGTCCCTGAACATTTTAGTTCCTGAAGAGAAGTCCCTGAACATTTTAGTTCTTTGAAGAGAAGTCCCTGAACCTTTTAGTTCCTGAAGAGAAGTCTGTGAACCTGTTAGGTCTATGAAGAGAAGTCCCTGAAACTTTTAGTTCTTGGAAGAGAAGTCCCTGAACCTTTTAGTTCCTTGAGAGAAGTCCCTGAAACTTTTAGTTCCATGAAGAGATTGCACTTTTAGTTCCATGAAGAGATGTCCCTGAACCTTTTAGTTCTTTGAAGAGAAGTCCCTGAACCTTTTAGTTCTATGAAGAGAAGTCCCTGAACCTTTTAGTTCCAGAAGAGAAGTCCCTGAACCTTTTAGTTATATGAAGAGAAGTCCCAGAACCTTTCGTTACTATGAAGAAATGTCCCTGAACCTTTTAGTTCTATGAAGAGATGTCCCTGAACCTTTTAGTTTCTGAAGAGAAGTCCCTGAACCTTTTAGGTCTATGAAGAGAAGTCCCTGAACCTTTTAGTTCCCGAAGAGAAGTCCCTGAACCTTTTAGATCTTGAAAGAGACGTCACTGAAACTTTTAGTTCTATGACGAGAAGTCCCTGAACCTTTTAGTTCCTGAAGAGAAGTCTGTGAACTTTTTAGTTCCTGAAGAGAAGTCCCTGAACCTGATAGGTCTATGAAGAGAAGTCCCTGAACCTTTTAGTTCTATGAAGAGAAGTCCCTGAACCTTTTAGTTCCTGAAGAGAAGTTCCTGAACCTTTTAGTTCCTGAAGAGAAGTCCATGAACCTTTTATGTCTATGAAGAGAAGTTCCTGAACCTTTTAGTTCTGTGAAGAGATGTCCCTGAACCTTTTAGTTCCTGAAGAGAAGTCCCTGAACCTTTTAGTTCTTGAAAGAGAAGTCCCTGCACCTTTTAGTTATATGAAGAGAAGTCACTGAACCTTTTAGTTCCTGAAGAGAAGTCCCTGAACCTTTTAGTTCTTTAAAGAGAAGTCCCTGAACCTCTTAGTTCCTGAAGAGAAGTTGCTGAACCTTTTAGATCTTCAAAGAGAAGTCCCTAAACCTTTTAGTTCTATGAAGAGAAGTCCCTGAACCCTGAAGAGAAGTTCCTGAACCTTTTAGTTCTTTAATGAGACGCCCCTGAACCTTTTAGTTCCTAAAGAGAAGTCCCTGAACCTTTTAGTTCTATGAGGAGAAGTCCCTGAACCTTTTTGTCCCTGAAGAGAAGTCCCTGAACCTTTTAGTTATATGAAGAGAAGTCGCTGAATCTTTTAGTTCAATGATGAGAATTCCCTGAACCTTTTAGTTCTATGATGTGAATTGCCTGAACCTTTTAGTTCCTGAAGAGAAGTCCATGAACCTTTTAATTCTTTAAAGAGAAGTTTCTGAACCTTTTAGATAGTCAAAGAGAAGTCCCTGAACCTTTTAGTTCTTTGAAGAGAAGTCCCTGAGCCTTTTAGTTCTATGAAGAGAAGTCCTTGAACCTTTTAGTTCCTGAAGAGAAGTTCCTGAACCTTTTAGATCTTTAAAGAGAAGTCCCTGAACCTTTTAGTTCTATGACGAGAAATCCCTGAACCTTTAAGTTCCTGAAGAGCAGTCCCTGAACCTTTTAGTTCTTTGAAGAGAAGTCCCTGAACCTTTTAGTTCTGAGAAGAGAAGTCACTTAACCTTTTAGTTCCTGAAGAGAAGTCCATGAACATTTTAGTTATATGATGAGGAGTCCCTGAACCTTTTAGTTCCTGAAGAGAAGTCCATAAACCTTTCAGTTCCTGAAGAGAAGTCCCTGAACCTTTTAGATCTTTAAAGAGAAGTCCCTGAACCTTTCAGTTCTTTGAAGAGAAGTTCCTGAACCTTTTAGTTCCTGTAGAGAAGTCCCTGAACCTTTCAGATCTTTAAAGAGAAGTCCCTGTACCTTTTAGTTCTATGAAGAGATGTCCCTGAACATTTTAGTTCTATGAAGAGATGTCCCTGAACATTTTAGTTCCTGAAGAGAAGTCCCTAAACCTTTTAGGTCTTTAAAGAGAAGTCCCTGAAACTTTTAGTTCCATGAAGAGATGAAACTTTTAGTTCCTGAAGAGAAGTCCCTGAACCTTTTAGTTCCTGAAGAGAAGTCCCTGAACCTTTTAGTTCCTGAAGAGAAGTCTGTGAACCTGTTAGGTCTATGAAGAGAAGTCCCTGAAAATTTTAGTTCTTGGAAGAGAAGTCCCTGAACCTTTTAGTTCCTTGAGAGAAGTCCCTGAAATTTTTAGTTCCATAAAGAGATTGCACTTTTAGTTCCATGAAGAGATGTCCCTGAACCTTTTAGTTCTTTGAAGAGAAGTCCCTGAACCTTTTAGTTCTATGAAGAGAAGTCCCTGAACCTTTTAGTTCCAGAAGAGAAGTTCCTGAACCTTTTAGTTATATGAAGAGAAGTCCCAGAACCTTTCGTTTCTATGAAGAAATGTCCCTGAACCTTTTAGTTCTATGAAGAGATGTCCCTGAACCTTTTAGTTTCTGAAGAGAAGTCCCTGAACCTTTTAGGTCTATGAAGAGAAGTCCCTGAACCTTTTAGTTCCCGAAGAGAAGTCCCTGAACCTTTTAGATCTTGAAAGAGACGTCCCTGAAACTTTTAGTTCGATGACGAGAAGTCCCTGAACCTTTTAGTTCCTGAAGAGAAGTCTGTGAACCTTTTAGTTCCTGAAGAGAAGTCCCTGAACCTGATAGGTCTATGAAGAGAAGTCCCTGAACCTTTTAGTTCTATGAAGAGAAGTCCCTGAACCTTTTTGTTCCTGAAGAGAAGTTCCTGAACCTTTTAGTTCCTGAAGAGAAGTCCATGAACCTTTTATGTCTATGAAGAGAAGTTCCTGAACCTTTTAGTTCTGTGAAGAGAAGTCCCTGAACCTTTTAGTTCCTGAAGAGAAGTCCCTGAACCTTTTAGTTCTTGAAATAGAAGTCCCTGCACCTTTTAGTTCTATGAAGAGAAGTCACTGAACCTTTTAGTTCCTGAAGAGAAGTCCCTGAACCTTTTAGTTCTTTAAAGAGAAGTCCCTGAACCTCTTAGTTCCTGAAGAGAAGTTTCTGAACCTTTTAGATCTTCAAAGAGAAGTCCCTAAACCTTTTAGTTCTTTGAAGAGAAGTCCCTGAGCCTTTTAGTTCTATGAAGAGAAGTCCCTGAGCATTTTAATTCTATGAATAGAAGTCCCTGCACCTTTTAGTTTCATGAAGAGAAGTCCCTGAACCTTTTAGTTCTTTAAAGAGACGCCCCTGAACCTTTTAGTTCCTAAAGAGAAGTCCCTGAACCTTTTAGTTCTATGAGGAGAAGTCCCTGAACCTTTTTGTCCCTGAAGAGAAGTCCCTGAACCTTTTAGTTATATGAAGAGAATTGCCTGAACCTTTTAGTTCCTGAAGAGAAGTCCATGAACCTTTTAATTCTTTAAAGAGAAGTTTCTGAACCTTTTAGATATTCAAAGAGAAGTCCCTGAATCTTTTAGTTCTTTGAAGAGAAGTCCCTGAGCCTTTTAGTTCTATGAAGAGAAGTCCCTGAACCTTTTAGTTCCTGAAGAGAAGTTCCTGAACCTTTTAGATCTTTAAAGAGAAGTCCCTGAACCTTTTAGTTCTATGACGAGAAATCCCTGAACCTTTAAGTTCCTGAAGAGCAGTCCCTGAACCTTTTAGTTCCTGAAGAGAAGTCCATGAACCTTTTAGTTCTATGAAGAGAAGTCCCTGAACCTTTTAGTTATATGATGAGAAGTCCCTGAACATTTTAGTTCCTGAAGAGAAGTCCCTGAACATTTTAGTTCTTTGAAGAGAAGTCCCTGAACCTTTTAGTTCCTGAAGAGAAGTCTGTGAACCTGTTAGGTCTATGAAGAGAAGTCCCTGAAACTTTTAGTTCTTGGAAGAGAAGTCCCTGAACCTTTTAGTTCCTTGAGAGAAGTCCCTGAAACTTTTAGTTCCATGAAGAGATTGCACTTTTAGTTCCATGAAGAGATGTCCCTGAACCTTTTAGTTCTTTGAAGAGAAGTCCCTGAACCTTTTAGTTCTATGAAGAGAAGTCCCTGAACCTTTTAGTTCCAGAAGAGAAGTCCCTGAACCTTTTAGTTATATGAAGAGAAGTCCCAGAACCTTTCGTTACTATGAAGAAATGTCCCTGAACCTTTTAGTTCTATGAAGAGATGTCCCTGAACCTTTTAGTTTCTGAAGAGAAGTCCCTGAACCTTTTAGGTCTATGAAGAGAAGTCCCTGAACCTTTTAGTTCCCGAAGAGAAGTCCCTGAACCTTTTAGATCTTGAAAGAGACGTCACTGAAACTTTTAGTTCTATGACGAGAAGTCCCTGAACCTTTTAGTTCCTGAAGAGAAGTCTGTGAACTTTTTAGTTCCTGAAGAGAAGTCCCTGAACCTGATAGGTCTATGAAGAGAAGTCCCTGAACCTTTTAGTTCTATGAAGAGAAGTCCCTGAACCTTTTAGTTCCTGAAGAGAAGTTCCTGAACCTTTTAGTTCCTGAAGAGAAGTCCATGAACCTTTTATGTCTATGAAGAGAAGTTCCTGAACCTTTTAGTTCTGTGAAGAGATGTCCCTGAACCTTTTAGTTCCTGAAGAGAAGTCCCTGAACCTTTTAGTTCTTGAAAGAGAAGTCCCTGCACCTTTTAGTTATATGAAGAGAAGTCACTGAACCTTTTAGTTCCTGAAGAGAAGTCCCTGAACCTTTTAGTTCTTTAAAGAGAAGTCCCTGAACCTCTTAGTTCCTGAAGAGAAGTTGCTGAACCTTTTAGATCTTCAAAGAGAAGTCCCTAAACCTTTTAGTTCTATGAAGAGAAGTCCCTGAACCCTGAAGAGAAGTTCCTGAACCTTTTAGTTCTTTAATGAGACGCCCCTGAACCTTTTAGTTCCTAAAGAGAAGTCCCTGAACCTTTTAGTTCTATGAGGAGAAGTCCCTGAACCTTTTTGTCCCTGAAGAGAAGTCCCTGAACCTTTTAGTTATATGAAGAGAAGTCGCTGAATCTTTTAGTTCAATGATGAGAATTCCCTGAACCTTTTAGTTCTATGATGTGAATTGCCTGAACCTTTTAGTTCCTGAAGAGAAGTCCATGAACCTTTTAATTCTTTAAAGAGAAGTTTCTGAACCTTTTAGATAGTCAAAGAGAAGTCCCTGAACCTTTTAGTTCTTTGAAGAGAAGTCCCTGAGCCTTTTAGTTCTATGAAGAGAAGTCCTTGAACCTTTTAGTTCCTGAAGAGAAGTTCCTGAACCTTTTAGATCTTTAAAGAGAAGTCCCTGAACCTTTTAGTTCTATGACGAGAAATCCCTGAACCTTTAAGTTCCTGAAGAGCAGTCCCTGAACCTTTTAGTTCTTTGAAGAGAAGTCCCTGAACCTTTTAGTTCTGAGAAGAGAAGTCACTTAACCTTTTAGTTCCTGAAGAGAAGTCCATGAACATTTTAGTTATATGATGAGGAGTCCCTGAACCTTTTAGTTCCTGAAGAGACGTCCATAAACCTTTCAGTTCCTGAAGAGAAGTCCCTGAACCTTTTAGATCTTTAAAGAGAAGTCCCTGAACCTTTCAGTTCTTTGAAGAGAAGTTCCTGAACCTTTTAGTTCCTGTAGAGAAGTCCCTGAACCTTTCAGATCTTTAAAGAGAAGTCCCTGTACCTTTTAGTTCTATGAAGAGATGTCCCTGAACATTTTAGTTCTATGAAGAGATGTCCCTGAACATTTTAGTTCCTGAAGAGAAGTCCCTAAACCTTTTAGATCTTTAAAGAGAAGTCCCTGAAACTTTTAGTTCCATGAAGAGATGAAACTTTTAGTTCCTGAAGAGAAGTCCCTGAACCTTTTAGTTCCTGAAGAGAAGTCCCTGAACCTTTTAGTTCCTGAAGAGAAGTCTGTGAACCTGTTAGGTCTATGAAGAGAAGTCCCTGAAAATTTTAGTTCTTGGAAGAGAAGTCCCTGAACCTTTTAGTTCCTTGAGAGAAGTCCCTGAAATTTTTAGTTCCATAAAGAGATTGCACTTTTAGTTCCATGAAGAGATGTCCCTGAACCTTTTAGTTCTTTGAAGAGAAGTCCCTGAACCTTTTAGTTCTATGAAGAGAAGTCCCTGAACCTTTTAGTTCCAGAAGAGAAGTTCCTGAACCTTTTAGTTATATGAAGAGAAGTCCCAGAACCTTTCGTTTCTATGAAGAAATGTCCCTGAACCTTTTAGTTCTATGAAGAGAAGTCCCTGAACCTTTTAGTTCCCGAAGAGAAGTCCCTGAACCTTTTAGATCTTGAAAGAGACGTCCCTGAAACTTTTAGTTCGATGACGAGAAGTCCCTGAACCTTTTAGTTCCTGAAGAGAAGTCTGTGAACCTTTTAGTTCCTGAAGAGAAGTCCCTGAACCTGATAGGTCTATGAAGAGAAGTCCCTGAACCTTTTAGTTCTATGAAGAGAAGTCCCTGAACCTTTTTGTTCCTGAAGAGAAGTTCCTGAACCTTTTAGTTCCTGAAGAGAAGTCCATGAACCTTTTATGTCTATGAAGAGAAGTTCCTGAACCTTTTAGTTCTGTGAAGAGAAGTCCCTGAACCTTTTAGTTCCTGAAGAGAAGTCCCTGAACCTTTTAGTTCTTGAAATAGAAGTCCCTGCACCTTTTAGTTCTATGAAGAGAAGTCACTGAACCTTTTAGTTCCTGAAGAGAAGTCCCTGAACCTTTTAGTTCTTTAAAGAGAAGTCCCTGAACCTCTTAGTTCCTGAAGAGAAGTTTCTGAACCTTTTAGATCTTCAAAGAGAAGTCCCTAAACCTTTTAGTTCTTTGAAGAGAAGTCCCTGAGCCTTTTAGTTCTATGAAGAGAAGTCCCTGAGCATTTTAATTCTATGAATAGAAGTCCCTGCACCTTTTAGTTTCATGAAGAGAAGTCCCTGAACCTTTTAGTTCTTTAAAGAGACGCCCCTGAACCTTTTAGTTCCTAAAGAGAAGTCCCTGAACCTTTTAGTTCTATGAGGAGAAGTCCCTGAACCTTTTTGTCCCTGAAGAGAAGTCCCTGAACCTTTTAGTTATATGAAGAGAATTGCCTGAACCTTTTAGTTCCTGAAGAGAAGTCCATGAACCTTTTAATTCTTTAAAGAGAAGTTTCTGAACCTTTTAGATATTCAAAGAGAAGTCCCTGAATCTTTTAGTTCTTTGAAGAGAAGTCCCTGAGCCTTTTAGTTCTATGAAGAGAAGTCCCTGAACCTTTTAGTTCCTGAAGAGAAGTTCCTGAACCTTTTAGATCTTTAAAGAGAAGTCCCTGAACCTTTTAGTTCTATGACGAGAAATCCCTGAACCTTTAAGTTCCTGAAGAGCAGTCCCTGAACCTTTTAGTTCCTGAAGAGAAGTCCATGAACCTTTTAGTTCTATGAAGAGAAGTCCCTGAACCTTTTAGTTATATGATGAGAAGTCCCTGAACATTTTAGTTCCTGAAGAGAAGTCCCTGAACATTTTAGTTCTTTGAAGAGAAGTCCCTGAACCTTTTAGTTCCTGAAGAGAAGTCTGTGAACCTGTTAAGTCTATGAAGAGAAGTCCCTGAAACTTTTAGTTCTTGGAAGAGAAGTCCCTGAACCTTTTAGTTCCTTGAGAGAAGTCCCTGAAACTTTTAGTTCCATGAAGAGATTGCACTTTTAGTTCCATGAAGAGATGTCCCTGAACCTTTTAGTTCTTTGAAGAGAAGTCCCTGAACCTTTTAGTTCTATGAAGAGAAGTCCCTGAACCTTTTAGTTCCAGAAGAGAAGTCCCTGAACCTTTTAGTTATATGAAGAGAAGTCCCAGAACCTTTCGTTACTATGAAGAAATGTCCCTGAACCTTTTAGTTCTATGAAGAGATGTCCCTGAACCTTTTAGTTTCTGAAGAGAAGTCCCTGAACCTTTTAGGTCTATGAAGAGAAGTCCCTGAACCTTTTAGTTCCCGAAGAGAAGTCCCTGAACCTTTTAGATCTTGAAAGAGACGTCACTGAAACTTTTAGTTCTATGACGAGAAGTCCCTGAACCTTTTAGTTCCTGAAGAGAAGTCTGTGAACTTTTTAGTTCCTGAAGAGAAGTCCCTGAACCTGATAGGTCTATGAAGAGAAGTCCCTGAACCTTTTAGTTCTATGAAGAGAAGTCCCTGAACCTTTTAGTTCCTGAAGAGAAGTTCCTGAACCTTTTAGTTCCTGAAGAGAAGTCCATGAACCTTTTATGTCTATGAAGAGAAGTTCCTGAACCTTTTAGTTCTGTGAAGAGAAGTCCCTGAACCTTTTAGTTCCTGAAGAGAAGTCCCTGAACCTTTTAGTTCTTGAAAGAGAAGTCCCTGCACCTTTTAGTTATATGAAGAGAAGTCACTGAACCTTTTAGTTCCTGAAGAGAAGTCCCTGAACCTTTTAGTTCTTTAAAGAGAAGTCCCTGAACCTCTTAGTTCCTGAAGAGAAGTTGCTGAACCTTTTAGATCTTCAAAGAGAAGTCCCTAAACCTTTTAGTTCTATGAAGAGAAGTCCCTGAACCCTGAAGAGAAGTTCCTGAACCTTTTAGTTCTTTAATGAGACGCCCCTGAACCTTTTAGTTCCTAAAGAGAAGTCCCTGAACCTTTTAGTTCTATGAGGAGAAGTCCCTGAACCTTTTTGTCCCTGAAGAGAAGTCCCTGAACCTTTTAGTTATATGAAGAGAAGTCGCTGAATCTTTTAGTTCAATGATGAGAATTCCCTGAACCTTTTAGTTCTATGATGAGAATTGCCTGAACCTTTTAGTTCCTGAAGAGAAGTCCATGAACCTTTTAGTTCTGAGAAGAGAAGTCCCTTAACCTTTTAGATCTTCAAAGAGAAGTCCCTGAACCTTCTAGTCCTTTGAAGAGAAGTCCCTGAGCATTTTAATTCTATGAATAGAAGTCCCTGCACCTTTTAGTTTCATGAAGAGAAGCCCCTGAACCTTTTACGTCTATGACGAGAAGTCCCTGAACCTTTTAGTTCCTGAAGAGAAGTCCCTGAACCTTTTAGATCTTCACAGAGAAGTCCCTGAACCTTTTAGTTCTATGAAGAGAAGTCCCTGAACCTATTTGTTCCTGAAGATAAGTCCCATAACCTTTCAGTTCTTTGAAGAGAAGTCCCTGAACCTTTTAGTTCTCTGAAGAGAAGTCCCTTAACCGTTTAGTTTTATGAAGAGAAGTCCCTGAACCTTTTAGTTCTATGACGAGAAATCCCTGAACCTTTAAGTTCCTGAAGAGCAGTCCCTGAACCTTTTAGTTCTTTGAAGAGAAGTCCCTGAACCTTTTAGTTCTGAGAAGAGAAGTCCCTTAACCTTTTAGTTCCTGAAGAGAAGTCCATGAACCTTTTAGTTCTATGAAGAGAAGTCCCTGAACCTTTTAGTTATATGATGAGAAGTCCCTGAACCTTTTAGTTCCTGAAGAGAAGTCCATGAACCTTTCAGTTCCTGAATAGAAGTCCCTGAACACTTTAGTTTTACAAAGAGACATCCCTGAAATTTTCAGTTCATGAAGAGAAGTTCCTGAACCTTTTAGTTCCAGAAGAGAAGTCCCTGAACCTTTAAGTTCTTTAAAGAGACGTCCCTGAACCTTTGAGTTCCAGAAGAAAAGTCCCTGAACCTTTAAGTTCTTAGAAGAGAAGTCCCTGAACCTTTTAGATCTTAAATTGGAAGTCCCTGAACCTTTTAGTTCCTGAAGAGAAGTCCCTGAACCTGTTAGGTCTATGAAGAGAAGTCCCTGAACCTTTTAGTTCTTGGAAGAGAAGTCCCTGAACCTTTTAGTTCTATGAAGAGAAGTCCCTGATCCTTTTAGTTCCTGAAGAGAAGTTCCTGAACCTTTTAGATCTTTAAAGAGAAGTCCCTGAACCTTTTAGTTCTATGATGAGAAGTCCCTGAACCTTTTAGTTCCTGAAGAGAATTCCATGAACCTTTTAAGTCTATGAAGAGAAGTCCCTGAACGTTTTAGTTCTTGGAAGAGAAGTTCCTGAACCTTTTAATTCTGAGAAGAGAAGTCCCTGAACCTTTTAGTTCCTGAAGAGAAGTCCCCGAACCTTTTAGTTCTTTAAAGAGAAGTGCCTGAACCTTTTATTTTTATGAAGAGAAGTCCCTGAACCTTTTAGTTCTAAGATGAGAAGTCCCTAAACCTTTTAGTTCTATGAAGAGAAGTCCCTGAACCTTTTAGTTCTTTAAAGAGAAGTCCCTGAACCTTTTAGTTCTATGAAGAGAAGTCCCTGAACCTTTTAGTTCTATGAAGAGAAGTCCCTGAACCTTTTAGTTCTATGATGAGAAGTCCCTGAACCTTTGAGTTCTATGATGAGAAGTCCCTGAACCTTTTAGTTCCTGAAGAGAAGTCCCTGAACCTTTTAGTTCCTGAAGAGAAGTTTCTGAACCTTTTAGATCTTCAAAGAGAAGTCCCTGAACCTTTTAGTTCTATAAAGAGAAGTCCCTGAACCTTTTAGTTCTATGATGAGAAGTCCCTAAACCTTTTAGTTCCTGAAGAGAAGTCCCTGAACCTTTTAGTTCTTTGAAGAGAAGTCCCTGAACCTTTTAGTTCCATGAAGAGAAGTCCCTGAACCTTCTAGTTTCTGAAGAGAAGTCCCTGAAACTGTTAGGTCTATGAAGAGAAGTCCCTGAACCTTTTAGTTCTTGGAAGAGACGTCCCTGATCCTTTTAGTTCCTGAAGAGAAGTTCCTGAACCTTTTAGATCTTTAAAGAGAAGTCCCTGAACCATTTAGTTCTATGACGAGAAATCCCTGAACCTTTAAGTTCCTGAAGAGCAGTCCCTGAACCTTTTAGTTCTTTGAAGAGAAGTCCCTGAACCTTTTAGTTCTGAGAAGAGAAGTCCCTTAACCTTTTAGTTCCTGAAGAGAAGTCCATGAACCTTTTAGTTCTATGAAGAGAAGTCCCTGAACACTTTAGTTTTACAAAGAGACATCCCTGAACTTTTCAGTTCATGAAGAGAAGTT
This sequence comes from Symphodus melops, assembly GCF_947650265.1. NCBI lineage: Eukaryota > Metazoa > Chordata > Actinopteri > Labriformes > Labridae > Symphodus > Symphodus melops. The sequence goes on along the minus strand of NC_136700.1, from coordinate 17,904,848 downwards.
CCTGAATCTTTTAGTTCCAGAAGAGAAGTCCCTGAACCTTTAAGTTCTTTAAAGAGACATCCCTGAACCTTTGAGTTCCAGAAGAAAAGTCCCTGAACCTTTAAGTTCTTAGAAGAGAAGTCCCTGAACCTTTTAGATCTTAAATTGGAAGTCCCTGAACCTTTTAGTTCCTGAAGAGAAGTCCCTGAACCTGTTAGGTCTATGAAGAGAAGTCCCTGAACCTTTTAGTTCTTGGAAGAGAAGTCCCTGAACCTTTTAGTTCTATGAAGAGAAGTCCCTGATCCTTTTAGTTCCTGAAGAGAAGTTCCTGAACCTTTTAGTTCTATGATGAGAAGTCCCTGAACCTTTTAGTTCCTGAAGAGAATTCCATGAACCTTTTAAGTCTATATAGAGAAGTCCCTGAACGTTTTAGTTCTTGGAAGAGAAGTTCCTGAACCTTTTAATTCTGAGAAGAGAAGTCCCTGAACCTTTTAGTTCCTGAAGAGAAGTCTCCGAACCTTTTAGTTCTTTAAAGAGAAGTGCCTGAACCTTTTATTTCTATGAAGAGAAGTCCCTGAACCTTTTAGTTCTTTAAAGAGAAGTCCCTGAACCTTTTAGTTCTATGAAGAGAAGTCCCTGAACCTTTTAGTTCTATGAAGAGAAGTCCCTGAACATTTTAGTTTCTGAAGAGAAGTCCCTGAAACTGTTAGGTCTATGAAGAGAAGTCCCTGAACCTTTTAGTTCTTGGAAGAGACGTCCCTGAACCTTGTAGTTCCTGAAGAGAAGTCCATGAACCTTTCAGATCTTTAATGAGAAGTCCCTGAACCTTTTAGTTCTATGAAGAGAAGTCCCTGAACCCTTTGAGTTGCTGAAGAGAAGTCCTTGAACCTTTTAGGTCTATTAAGAGAAGTCCCTGAACCTTTTACTTCTATGAATAGAAGTCCCTGAACACTTTAGTTCTACGAAGAGACATCCCTGAACTTTTCAGTTCATGAAGAGAAGTCCCTGAACCTTTTAGTTCCTGAAGAGAAGTCCATGAACCTTTTAATTCTTTAAAGAGAAGTTTCTGAACCTTTTAGATAGTCAAAGAGAAGTCCCTGAACCTTTTAGTTCTTTGAAGAAAAGTCCCTGAGCCTTTTAGTTCTATGAATAGAAGTCCCTGAACCTTTTAGTTCCTGAAGAGAAGTTCCTGAACCTTTTAGATCTTTAAAGAGAAGTCCCTGAACCTTTTAGTTCTATGACGAGAAATCCCTGAACCTTTAAGTTCCTGAAGAGCAGTCCCTGAACCTCTTAGTTCTTTGAAGAGAAGTCCCTGAACCTTTTAGTTCTGAGAAGAGAAGTCCCTTAACCTTTTAGTTCCTGAAGAGAAGTCCATGAACCTTTTAGTTCTATGAAGAGAAGTCCCTGAACCTTTTAGTTATATGATGAGAAGTCCCTGAACCTTTTAGTTCCTGAAGAGAAGTCCATAAACCTTTCAGTTCCTGAAAAGAAGTCCCTGAACCTTTTAGTTCTTTTAAGAGAAGTCCCTGAACCTTTTAATTCTATGAATAGAAGTCCCTGAACACTTTAGTTTTACAAAGAGACATCCCTGAACTTTTCAGTTCATGAAGAGAAGTTCCTGAACCTTTTAGATCTTTAAAGAGAAGTCCCTGAACCTTTTAGTTCTATGACGAGAAATCCCTGAACCTTTTAGTTCTGAGAAGAGAAGTCCCTTAACCTTTTAGTTCCTGAAGAGAAGTCCCTGAACATTTTAGTTCTTTGAAGAGAAGTCCCTGAACCTTTTAGTTCTATGAAGAGAAGTCCCTGAACCTTTTAGTTCGTGAAGAGAAGTCCCTGAACCTTTTAGATATTTGAAGAGACGTCCCTGAAACTTCTATTTCTATGACGAGAAGTCCCTGAACCTTTTAGTTCCTGAAGAGAAGTCTGTGAACCTTTTAGTTCCTGAAGAGAAGTCCCTGAACCTGTTAGGTCTATGAAGAGAAGTCCCTGAACCTTTTAGGTCTATGAAGAGAAGTCCCTGAACCTTTTAGTTCTATGAAGAGAAGTCCCTGAACCTTTTAGTTCCTGAAGAGAAGTCCCTGAACCTTTTAGTTCTTGAAAGAGAAGTCCCTGCACCTTTTAGTTCTATGAAGAGAAGTCACTGAACCTTTTAGTTCTTTAAAGAGAAGTCCCTGAACCTCTTAGTTCCTGAAGAGAAGTTTCTGAACCTTTTAGATCTTCAAAGAGAAGTCCCTGAACCTTCTAGTCCTTTGAAGAGAAGTCCCTGAGCATTTTAATTCTATGAATAGAAGTCCCTGCACCTTTTAGTTTCATGAAGAGAAGCCCCTGAACCTTTTACGTCTATGACGAGAAGTCCCTGAACCTTTTAGTTCCTGAAGAGAAGTCCCTGAACCTTTTAGATCTTCACAGAGAAGTCCCTGAACCTTTTAGTTCTATGAAGAGAAGTCCCTGAACCTATTTGTTCCTGAAGATAAGTCCCATAACCTTTGAGTTCTTTGAAGAGAAGTCCCTGAACCTTTTAGTTCTCTGAAGAGAAGTCCCTTAACCGTTTAGTTTTATGAAGAGAAGTCCCTGAACCTTTTAGTTCTATGACGAGAAATCCCTGAACCTTTAAGTTCCTGAAGAGCAGTCCCTGAACCTTTTAGTTCTTTGAAGAGAAGTCCCTGAACCTTTTAGTTCTGAGAAGAGAAGTCCCTTAACCTTTTAGTTCCTGAAGAGAAGTCCATGAACCTTTTAGTTCTATGAAGAGAAGTCCCTGAACCTTTTAGTTATATGATGAGAAGTCCCTGAACCTTTTAGTTCCTGAAGAGAAGTCCATGAACCTTTCAGTTCCTGAAAAGAAGTCCCTGAACCTTTTAGTTCTTTGAAGAGAAGTCCCTGAACCTTTTAATTCTATGAATAGAAGTCCCTGAACACTTTAGTTTTACAAAGAGACATCCCTGAAATTTTCAGTTCATGAAGAGAAGTTCCTGAACCTTTTAGTTCTAGAAGAGAAGTCCCTGAACCTTTAAGTTCTTTAAAGAGACGTCCCTGAACCTTTGAGTTCCAGAAGAAAAGTCCCTGAACCTTTAAGTTCTTAGAAGAGAAGTCCCTGAACCTTTTAGATCTTAAATTGGAAGTCCCTGAACCTTTTAGTTCCTGAAGAGAAGTCCCTGAACCTGTTAGGTCTATGAAGAGAAGTCCCTGAACCTTTTAGTTCTTGGAAGAGAAGTCCCTGAACCTTTTAGTTCTATGAAGAGAAGTCCCTGATCCTTTTAGTTCCTGAAGAGAAGTTCCTGAACCTTTTAGATCTTTAAAGAGAAGTCCCTGAACCTTTTAGTTCTATGATGAGAAGTCCCTGAACCTTTTAGTTCCTGAAGAGAATTCCATGAACCTTTTAAGTCTATGAAGAGAAGTCCCTGAACGTTTTAGTTCTTGGAAGAGAAGTTCCTGAACCTTTTAATTCTGAGAAGAGAAGTCCCTGAACCTTTTAGTTCCTGAAGAGAAGTCCCCGAACCTTTTAGTTCTTTAAAGAGAAGTGCCTGAACCTTTTATTTTTATGAAGAGAAGTCCCTGAACCTTTTAGTTCTAAGATGAGAAGTCCCTAAACCTTTTAGTTCTATGAAGAGAAGTCCCTGAACCTTTTAGTTCTTTAAAGAGAAGTCCCTGAACCTTTTAGTTCTATGAAGAGAAGTCCCTGAACCTTTTAGTTCTATGAAGAGAAGTCCCTGAACCTTTTAGTTCTATGATGAGAAGTCCCTGAACCTTTTAGTTCTATGATGAGAAGTCCCTGAACCTTTTAGTTCCTGAAGAGAAGTCCCTGAACCTTTTAGTTCCTGAAGAGAAGTTTCTGAACCTTTTAGATCTTCAAAGAGAAGTCCCTGAACCTTTTAGTTCTATAAAGAGAAGTCCCTGAACCTTTTAGTTCAATGATGAGAAGTCCCTAAACCTTTTAGTTCCTGAAGAGATGTCCCTGAACCTTTTAGTTCTTTGAAGAGAAGTCCCTGAACCTTTTAGTTCCATGAAGAGAAGTCCCTGAACCTTCTAGTTTCTGAAGAGAAGTCCCTGAAACTGTTAGGTCTATGAAGAGAAGTCCCTGAACCTTTTAGTTCTTGGAAGAGACGTCCCTGATCCTTTTAGTTCCTGAAGAGAAGTTCCTGAACCTTTTAGATCTTTAAAGAGAAGTCCCTGAACCTTTTAGTTCTATGACGAGAAATCCCTGAACCTTTTAGTTCCCTAAGAGAAGTCCATGAACCTTTTAATTCTTTAAAGAGAAGTTTCTGAACCTTTTAGTTCTTTGAAGAGAAGTCCCTGAGCCTTTTAGTTCTATGAAGAGAAGTCCCTGAGCATTTTAATTCTATGAATAGAAGTCCCTGCACCTTTTAGTTTCATGAAGAGAAGTCCCTGAACCTTTTAGTTCTTTAAAGAGACGCCCCTGAACCTTTTAGTTCCTAAAGAGAAGTCCCTGAACCTTTTAGTTTTATGAGGAGAAGTCCCTGAACCTTTTTGTCCCTGAAGAGAAGTCCCTGAACCTTTTAGTTATATGAAGAGAATTGCCTGAACCTTTTAGTTCCTGAAGAGAAGTCCATGAACCTTTTAATTCCTGAAGAGAAGTTCCTGAACCTTTTAGATCTTTAAAGAGAAGTCCCTGAACCTTTTAGTTATATGATGAGAAGTCCCTGAACATTTTAGTTCCTGAAGAGAAGTCCCTGAACATTTTAGTTCTTTGAAGAGAAGTCCCTGAACCTTTTAGTTCCTGAAGAGAAGTCTGTGAACCTGTTAGGTCTATGAAGAGAAGTCCCTGAAACTTTTAGTTCTTGGAAGAGAAGTCCCTGAACCTTTTAGTTCCTTGAGAGAAGTCCCTGAAACTTTTAGTTCCATGAAGAGATTGCACTTTTAGTTCCATGAAGAGATGTCCCTGAACCTTTTAGTTCTTTGAAGAGAAGTCCCTGAACCTTTTAGTTCTATGAAGAGAAGTCCCTGAACCTTTTAGTTCCAGAAGAGAAGTCCCTGAACCTTTTAGTTATATGAAGAGAAGTCCCAGAACCTTTCGTTACTATGAAGAAATGTCCCTGAACCTTTTAGTTCTATGAAGAGATGTCCCTGAACCTTTTAGTTTCTGAAGAGAAGTCCCTGAACCTTTTAGGTCTATGAAGAGAAGTCCCTGAACCTTTTAGTTCCCGAAGAGAAGTCCCTGAACCTTTTAGATCTTGAAAGAGACGTCCCTGAAACTTTTAGTTCTATGACGAGAAGTCCCTGAACCTTTTAGTTCCTGAAGAGAAGTCTGTGAACTTTTTAGTTCCTGAAGAGAAGTCCCTGAACCTGATAGGTCTATGAAGAGAAGTCCCTGAACCTTTTAGTTCTATGAAGAGAAGTCCCTGAACCTTTTAGTTCCTGAAGAGAAGTTCCTGAACCTTTTAGTTCCTGAAGAGAAGTCCATGAACCTTTTATGTCTATGAAGAGAAGTTCCTGAACCTTTTAGTTCTGTGAAGAGAAGTCCCTGAACCTTTTAGTTCCTGAAGAGAAGTCCCTGAACCTTTTAGTTCTTGAAAGAGAAGTCCCTGCACCTTTTAGTTATATGAAGAGAAGTCACTGAACCTTTTAGTTCCTGAAGAGAAGTCCCTGAACCTTTTAGTTCTTTAAAGAGAAGTCCCTGAACCTCTTAGTTCCTGAAGAGAAGTTGCTGAACCTTTTAGATCTTCAAAGAGAAGTCCCTAAACCTTTTAGTTCTATGAAGAGAAGTCCCTGAACCCTGAAGAGAAGTTCCTGAACCTTTTAGTTCTTTAATGAGACGCCCCTGAACCTTTTAGTTCCTAAAGAGAAGTCCCTGAACCTTTTAGTTCTATGAGGAGAAGTCCCTGAACCTTTTTGTCCCTGAAGAGAAGTCCCTGAACCTTTTAGTTATATGAAGAGAAGTCGCTGAATCTTTTAGTTCAATGATGAGAATTCCCTGAACCTTTTAGTTCTATGATGAGAATTGCCTGAACCTTTTAGTTCCTGAAGAGAAGTCCATGAACCTTTTAATTCTTTAAAGAGAAGTTTCTGAACCTTTTAGATAGTCAAAGAGAAGTCCCTGAACCTTTTAGTTCTTTGAAGAGAAGTCCCTGAGCCTTTTAGTTCTATGAAGAGAAGTCCTTGAACCTTTTAGTTCCTGAAGAGAAGTTCCTGAACCTTTTAGATCTTTAAAGAGAAGTCCCTGAACCTTTTAGTTCTATGACGAGAAATCCCTGAACCTTTAAGTTCCTGAAGAGCAGTCCCTGAACCTTTTAGTTCTTTGAAGAGAAGTCCCTGAACCTTTTAGTTCTGAGAAGAGAAGTCACTTAACCTTTTAGTTCCTGAAGAGAAGTCCATGAACATTTTAGTTATATGATGAGGAGTCCCTGAACCTTTTAGTTCCTGAAGAGAAGTCCATAAACCTTTCAGTTCCTGAAAAGAAGTCCCTGAACCTTTTAGTTCTTTTAAGAGAAGTCCCTGAACCTTTTAATTCTATGAATAGAAGTCCCTGAACACTTTAGTTTTACAAAGAGACATCCCTGAACTTTTCAGTTCATGAAGAGAAGTTCCTGAACCTTTTAGATCTTGAAAGAGAAGTCCCTGAACCTTTTAGTTCTATGACGAGAAATCCCTGAACCTTTTAGTTCTGAGAAGAGAAGTCCCTTAACCTTTTAGTTCTATGAAGAGAAGTCCCTGAACCTTTTAGTTCCTGAAGAGAAGTCTGTGAACCTTTTAGTTCCTGAAGAGAAGTCCCTGAACCTGTTAGGTCTATGAAGAGAAGTCCCTGAACCTTTTAGGTCTATGAAGAGACGTCCCTGAAACTTCTATTTCTATGACGAGAAGTCCCTGAACCTTTTAGTTCTTGAAAGAGAAGTCCCTGCACCTTTTAGTTCTATGAAGAGAAGTCACTGAACCTTTTAGTTCTTTAAAGAGAAGTCCCTGAACCTCTTAGTTCCTGAAGAGAAGTTTCTGAACCTTTTAGATCTTCAAAGAGAAGTCCCTGAACCTTCTAGTCCTTTGAAGAGAAGTCCCTGAGCATTTTAATTCTATGAATAGAAGTCCTTGCACCTTTTAGTTTCATGAAGAGAAGCCCCTGAACCTTTTACGTCTATGACGAGAAGTCCCTGAACCTTTTAGTTCCTGAAGAGAAGTCCCTGAACCTTTTAGATCTTCACAGAGAAGTCCCTGAACCTTTTAGTTCTATGAAGAGAAGTCCCTGAACCTATTTGTTCCTGAAGATAAGTCCCATAACCTTTCAGTTCTTTGAAGAGAAGTCCCTGAACCTTTTAGTTCTCTGAAGAGAAGTCCCTTAACCGTTTAGTTTTATGAAGAGAAGTCCCTGAACCTTTTAGTTCTATGACGAGAAATCCCTGAACCTTTAAGTTCCTGAAGAGCAGTCCCTGAACCTTTTAGTTCTTTGAAGAGAAGTCCCTGAACCTTTTAGTTCTGAGAAGAGAAGTCCCTTAACCTTTTAGTTCCTGAAGAGAAGTCCATGAACCTTTTAGTTCTATGAAGAGAAGTCCCTGAACCTTTTAGTTATATGATGAGGAGTCCCTGAACCTTTTAGTTCCTGAAGAGAAGTCCATGAACCTTTCAGTTCCTGAAAAGAAGTCCCTGAACCTTTTAGTTCTTTGAAGAGAAGTCCCTGAACCTTTTAATTCTATGAATAGAAGTCCCTGAACACTTTAGTTTTACAAAGAGACATCCCTGAAATTTTCAGTTCATGAAGAGAAGTTCCTGAACCTTTTAGTTCCAGAAGAGAAGTCCCTGAACCTTTAAGTTCTTTAAAGAGACGTCCCTGAACCTTTGAGTTCCAGAAGAAAAGTCCCTGAACCTTTAAGTTCTTAGAAGAGAAGTCCCTGAACCTTTTAGATCTTAAATTGGAAGTCCCTGAACCTTTTAGTTCCTGAAGAGAAGTCCCTGAACCTGTTAGGTCTATGAAGAGAAGTCCCTGAACCTTTTAGTTCTTGGAAGAGAAGTCCCTGAACCTTTTAGTTCCTGAAGAGAAGTTCCTGAACCTTTTAGATCTTTAAAGAGAAGTCCCTGAACCTTTTAGTTCTATGATGAGAAGTCCCTGAACCTTTTAGTTCCTGAAGAGAATTCCATGAACCTTTTAAGTCTATGAAGAGAAGTCCCTGAACGTTTTAGTTCTTGGAAGAGAAGTTCCTGAACCTTTTAATTCTGAGAAGAGAAGTCCCTGAACCTTTTAGTTCCTGAAGAGAAGTCCCCGAACCTTTTAGTTCTTTAAAGAGAAGTGCCTGAACCTTTTATTTTTATGAAGAGAAGTCCCTGAACCTTTTAGTTCTAAGATGAGAAGTCCCTAAACCTTTTAGTTCTATGAAGAGAAGTCCCTGAACCTTTTAGTTCTTTAAAGAGAAGTCCCTGAACCTTTTAGTTCTATGAAGAGAAGTCCCTGAACCTTTTAGTTCTATGAAGAGAAGTCCCTGAACCTTTTAGTTCTATGATGAGAAGTCCCTGAACCTTTTAGTTCTATGATGAGAAGTCCCTGAACCTTTTAGTTCCTGAAGAAAAGTCCCTGAACCTTTTAGTTCCTGAAGAGAAGTTTCTGAACCTTTTAGATCTTCAAAGAGAAGTCCCTGAACCTTTTAGTTCTATAAAGAGAAGTCCCTGAACCTTTTAGTTCTATGATGAGAAGTCCCTAAACCTTTTAGTTCCTGAAGAGAAGTCCCTGAACCTTTTAGTTCTTTGAAGAGAAGTCCCTGAACCTTTTAGTTCCATGAAGAGAAGTCCCTGAACCTTCTAGTTTCTGAAGAGAAGTCCCTGAAACTGTTAGGTCTATGAAGAGAAGTCCCTGAACCTTTTAGTTCTTGGAAGAGACGTCCCTGATCCTTTTAGTTCCTGAAGAGAAGTTCCTGAACCTTTTAGATCTTTAAAGAGAAGTCCCTGAACCTTTTAGTTCTATGACGAGAAATCCCTGAACCTTTAAGTTCCTGAAGAGCAGTCCCTGAACCTTTTAGTTCTTTGAAGAGAAGTCCCTGAACCTTTTAGTTCTGAGAAGAGAAGTCCCTTAACCTTTTAGTTCCTGAAGAGAAGTCCATGAACCTTTTAGTTCTATGAAGAGAAGTCCCTGAACCTTTTAGTTATATGATGAGAAGTCCCTGAACCTTTTAGTTCCTGAAGAGAAGTCCATGAACCTTTCAGTTCCTGAAAAGAAGTCCCTGAACCTTTTAGTTCTTTGAAGAGAAGTCCCTGAACCTTTTAATTCTATGAATAGAAGTCCCTGAACACTTTAGTTTTACAAAGAGACATCCCTGAACTTTTCAGTTCATGAAGAGAAGTTCCTGAACCTTTTAGTTCCAGAAGAGAAGTCCCTGAACCTTTAAGTTCTTTAAAGAGACATCCCTGAACCTTTGAGTTCCAGAAGAAAAGTCCCTGAACCTTTAAGTTCTTAGAAGAGAAGTCCCTGAACCTTGTAGATCTTAAATTGGAAGTCCCTGAATCTTTTAGTTCCTGAAGAGAAGTCCCTGAACCTGTTAGGTCTATGAAGAGAAGTCCCTGAACCTTTTAGTTCTTGGAAGAGAAGTCCCTGAACCTTTTAGTTCTATGAAGAGAAGTCCCTGATCCTTTTAGTTCCTGAAGAGAAGTTCCTGAACCTTTTAGATCTTTAAAGAGAAGTCCCTGAACCTTTTAGTTCTATGATGAGAAGTCCCTGAACCTTTTAGTTCCTGAAGAGAATTCCATGAACCTTTTAAGTCTATATAGAGAAGTCCCTGAACGTTTTAGTTCTTGGAAGAGAAGTTCCTGAACCTTTTAATTCTGAGAAGAGAAGTCCCTGAACCTTTTAGTTCCTGAAGAGAAGTCCCCGAACCTTTTAGTTCTTTAAAGAGAAGTGCCTGAACCTTTTATTTCTATGAAGAGAAGTCTCTGAACCTTTTAGTTCTTTAAAGAGAAGTCCCTGAACCTTTTAGTTCTATGAAGAGAAGTCCCTGAACCTTTTAGTTCGATGAAGAGAAGTCCCTGAACCTTTTAGTTTCTGAAGAGAAGTCCCTGAAACTGTTAGGTCTATGAAGAGAAGTCCCTGAACCTTTTAGTTCTTGGAAGAGACGTCCCTGAACCTTGTAGTTCCTGAAGAGAAGTCCATGAACCTTTCAGATCTTTAATGAGAAGTCCCTGAACCTTTTAGTTCTATGAAGAGAAGTCCCTGAACCCTTTGAGTTGCTGAAGAGAAGTCCTTGAACCTTTTAGGTCTATTAAGAGAAGTCCCTGAACCTTTTACTTCTATGAATAGAAGTCCCTGAACACTTTAGTTCTACGAAGAGACATCCCTGAACTTTTCAGTTCATGAAGAGAAGTCCCTGAACCTTTTAGTTCCAGAAGAAAAGTCCCTGAACCTTTAAGTTCTTAGAAGAGAAGTCCCTGAACCTTTTAGTTCTATGAAGAGATTTCCCTGAACCTTTTAATTCCTGAAGAGAAGTCCCTGAACCTTTTAGATCTTTAAAGAGAAGTCCCTGAACCTTTAGGTTCTTTGAAGAGAAGTTCCTGAACCTTTTAGTTCCTGTAGAGAAGTCCCTGAACCTTTCAGATCTTTAAAGAGAAGTCCCTGTACCTTTTAGTTCTATGAAGAGATGTCCCTGAACATTTTAGTTCTATGAAGAGATGTCCCTGAACATTTTAGTTCTATGAAGAGATGTCCCTGAACATTTTAGTTCCTGAAGAGAAGTCCCTAAACCTTTTAGATCTTTAAAGAGAAGTCCCTGAAACTTTTAGTTCCATGAAGAGATGAAACTTTTAGTTCCTGAAGAGAAGTCCCTGAACCTTTTAGTTCTTTAAAGAGAAGTGCCTGAACCTTTTATTTCTATGAAGAGAAGTCCCTGAACCTTTTAGTTCTAAGATGAGAAGTCCCTAAACCTTTTAGTTCTATGAAGAGAAGTCCCTGAACCTTTTAGTTCCTGAAGAGAATTCCATGAACCTTTTAAGTCTATATAGAGAAGTCCCTGAACGTTTTAGTTCCTGAAGAGAAGTCCCTGAACCTTTTATTTCCTGAAGAGAAGTTTCTGAACCTTTTAGAGCTTCAAAGAGAAGTCCCTGAACCTTTTAGTTCTATAAAGAGAAGTCCCTGAACCTTTTAGTTCTATGATGAGAAGACCCTAAACCTTTTAGTTCCTGAAGAGAAGTCCCTGAACCTTTTAGTTCTTTGAAGAGAAGTCCCTGAACCTTTTAGTTCCATGAAGAGAAGTCCCTGAACCTTCTAGTTTCTGAAGAGAAGTCCCTGAAACTGTTAGGTCTATAAAGAGAAGTCCCTGAAGCTTTTAGTTCTTTAAAGAGAAGTCCCTGAACCTTTTAGTTCTATGACGAGAAATCCCTGAACCTTTAAGTTCCTGAAGAGCAGTCCCTGAACCTTTTAGTTCTTTGAAGAGAAGTCCCTGAACCTTTTAGTTCTGAGAAGAGAAGTCCCTTAACCTTTTAGTTCCTGAAGAGAAGTCCATGAACCTTTTAGTTCTATGAAGAGAAGTCCCTGAACCTTTTAGTTATATAATGAGAAGTCCCTGAACCTTTTAGTTCCTGAAGAGAAGTCCATGAACCTTTCAGTTCCTGAAAAGAAGTCCCTGAACCTTTTAGTTCTTTGAAGAGAAGTCCCTGAACCTTTTAATTCTATGAATAGAAGTCCCTGAACACTTTAGTTTTACAAAGAGACATCCCTGAACTTTTCAGTTCATGAAGAGAAGTTCCTGAACCTTTTAGTTCCAGAAGAGAAGTCCCTGAACCTTTAAGTTCTTTAAAGAGACGTCCATAAACCTTTGAGTTCCAGAAGAAAAGTCCCTGAACCTTTAAGTTCTTAGAAGAGAAGTCCCTGAACCTTTTAGATCTTAAATTGGAAGTCCCTGAACCTTTTAGTTCCTGAAGAGAAGTCCCTGAACCTGTTAGGTCTATGAAGAGAAGTCCCTGAACCTTTTAGTTCTTGGAAGAGAAGTCCCTGAACCTTTTAGTTCTATGAAGAGAAGTCCCTGATCCTTTTAGTTCCTGAAGAGAAGTTCCTGAACCTTTTAGATCTTTAAAGAGAAGTCCCTGAACCTTTTAGTTCTATGATGAGAAGTCCCTGAACCTTTTAGTTCCTGAAGAGAATTCCATGAACCTTTTAAGTCTATATAGAGAAGTCCCTGAACGTTTTAGTTCTTGGAAGAGAAGTTCCTGAACCTTTTAATTCTGAGAAGAGAAGTCCCTGAACCTTTTAGTTCCTGAAGAGAAGTCCCCGAACCTTTTAGTTCTTTAAAGAGAAGTGCCTGAACCTTTTATTTCTATGAAGAGAAGTCCCTGAACCTTTTAGTTCTATGAAGAGAAGTCCCTGAACCTTTTAGTTTCTGAATAGAAGTCCCTGAAACTGTTAGGTCTATGAAGAGAAGTCCCTGAACCTTTTAGTTCTTGGAAGAGACGTCCCTGAACCTTTTAGTTCCTGAAGAGAAGTCCATGGACCTTTCAGATCTTTAATGAGAAGTCCCTGAACCTTTTAGTTCTATGAAGAGAAGTCCCTGAACCCTTTGAGTTGCTGAAGAGAAGTCCTTGAACCTTTTAGGTCTATTAAGAGAAGTCCCTGAACCTTTTACTTCTATGAATAGAAGTCCCTGAACACTTTAGTTCTACGAAGAGACATCCCTGAACTTTTCAGTTCATGAAGAGAAGTCCCTGAACCTTTTAGTTCCAGAAGAAAAGTCCCTGAACCTTTAAGTTCTTAGAAGAGAAGTCCCTGAACCTTTTAGTTCTATGAAGAGATTTCCCTGAACCTTTTAATTCCTGAAGAGAAGTCCCTGAACCTTTTAGATCTTTAAAGAGAAGTCCCTGAACCTTTCAGTTCTTGGAAGAGAAGTTCCTGAACCTTTTAGTTCCTGTAGAGAAGTCCCTGAACCTTTCAGATCTTTAAAGAGAAGTCCCTGTACCTTTTAGTTCTATGAAGAGATGTCCCTGAACATTTTAGTTCTATGAAGAGATGTCCCTGAACATTTTAGTTCCTGAAGAGAAGTCCCTAAACCTTTTAGATCTTTAAAGAGAAGTCCCTGAAACTTTTAGTTCCATGAAGATATGAAACTTTTAGTTCCTGAAGAGAAGTCCTTGAACCTTTTAGTTCCTGAAGAGAAGTCCCTGAACCTTTTAGTTCCTGAAGAGAAGTCTGTGAACCTGTTAGGTCTATGAAGAGAAGTCCCTGAAACTTTTAGTTCTTGGAAGAGAAGTCCCTGAACCTTTTAGTTCCTTGAGAGAAGTCCCTGAAACTTTTAGTTCCATGAAGAGATTGCACTTTTAGTCCCATGAAGAGATGTCCCTGAACCTTTTAGTTCTTTGAAGAGAAGTCCCTGAACCTTTTAGTTATATGAAGAGAAGTCCCAGAACCTTTCGTTTCTATGAAGAAATGTCCCTGAACCTTTTAGTTCTATGAAGAGATGTCCCTGAACCTTTTAGTTTCTGAAGAGAAGTCCCTGAACCTTTTAGGTCTATGAAGAGAAGTCCCTGAACCTTTTAGTTCCCGAAGAGAAGTCCCTGAACCTTTTAGATCTTGAAAGAGACGTCCCTGAAACTTTTAGTTCTATGACGAGAAGTCCCTGAACCTTTTAGTTCCTGAAGAGAAGTCTGTGAACCTTTTAGTTCCTGAAGAGAAGTCCCTGAACCTGATAGGCCTATGAAGAGAAGTCCCTGAACCTTTTAGTTCTATGAAGAGAAGTCCCTGAACCTTTTTGTTACTGAAGAGAAGTTCCTGAACCTTTTAGTTCCTGAAGAGAAGTCCATGAACCTTTTATGTCTATGAAGAGAAGTTCCTGAACCTTTTAGTTCTGTGAAGAGAAGTCCCTGAACCTTTTAGTTAGTGAAGAGAAGTCCCTGAACCTTTTAGTTCTTGAAAGAGAAGTCCCTGCACCTTTTAGTTCTATGAAGAGAAGTCACTGAACCTTTTAGTTCCTGAAGAGAAGTCCCTGAACCTTTTAGTTCTTTAAAGAGAAGTCCCTGAACCTCTTAGTTCCTGAAGAGAAGTTTCTGAACCTTTTAGATCTTCAAAGAGAAGTCCCTAAACCTTTTAGTTCTTTGAAGAGAAGTCCCTGAGCCTTTTAGTTCTATGAAGAGAAGTCCCTGAGCATTTTAATTCTATGAATAGAAGTCCCTGCACCTTTTAGTTTCATGAAGAGAAGTCCCTGAACCTTTTCGTTCTGAGAAGAGAAGTCCCTTAACCTTTTAGTTCCTGAAGAGAAGTCCCTGAACCTTTTAGTTCCATGAAGAGAAGTCCCTGAACCCTGAAGAGAAGTTCCTGAACCTTTTAGTTCTTTAAAGAGACGCCCCTGAACCTTTTAGTTCCTAAAGAGAAGTCCCTGAACCTTTTAGTTCTATGAGGAGAAGTCCCTGAACCTTTTTGTCCCTGAAGAGAAGTCCCTGAAACTTTTAGTTATATGAAGAGAAGTCGCTGAATCTTTTAATTCAATGATGAGAATTCCCTGAACCTTTTAGTTCTATGATGAGAATTGCCTGAACCTTTTAGTTCCTGAAGAGAAGTCCATGAACCTTTTAATTCTTTAAAGAGAAGTTTCTGAACCTTTTAGATATTCAAAGAGAAGTCCCTGAACCTTTTAGTTCTTTGAAGAGAAGTCCCTGAGCCTTTTAGTTCTATGAAGAGAAGTCCCTGAACCTTTTAGTTCCTGAAGAGAAGTTCCTGAACCTTTTAGATCTTTAAAGAGAAGTCCCTGAACCTTTTAGTTCTATGATGAGAAGTCCCTGAACCTTTTAGTTCCTGAAGAGAATTCCATGAACCTTTTAAGTCTATGAAGAGAAGTCCCTGAACGTTTTAGTTCTTGGAAGAGAAGTTCCTGAACCTTTTAATTCTGAGAAGAGAAGTCCCTGAACCTTTTAGTTCCTGAAGAGAAGTCCCCGAACCTTTTAGTTCTTTAAAGAGAAGTGCCTGAGCCTTTTATTTCTATGAAGAGAAGTCCTTGAACCTTTTAGTTCTAAGATGAGAAGTCCCTAAACCTTTTAGTTCTATGAAGAGAAGTCCCTGAACCTTTTAGTTCTATGAAGAGAAGTCCCTGAACCTTTTAGTTCTATGAAGAGAAGTCACTGAACCTTTTAGTTCTATGATGAGAAGTCCCTGAACCTTTTAGTTCTATGATGAAAAGTCCCTGAACCTTTTAGTTCCTGAAGAGAAGTCCCTGAAGCTTTTAGTTCCTGAAGAGAAGTTTCTGAACCTTTTAGATCTTCAAAGAGAAGTCCCTGAACCTTTTAGTTCTATAAAGAGAAGTCCCTGAACCTTTTAGTTCTATGATGAGAAGTCCCTAAACCTTTTAGTTCCTGAAGAGAAGTCCCTGAACCTTTTAGTTCTTTGAAGAGAAGTCCCTGAACCTTTTAGTTCTTGGAAGAGACGTCCCTGAACCTTTTAGTTCCTAAAGAGAAGTCCATGAACCTTTCAGATCTTTAATGAGAAGTCCCTGAACCTTTTAGTTCTATGAAGAGAAGTCCCTGAACCCTTTGAGTTGCTGAAGAGAAGTCCTTGAACCTTTTAGGTCTATTAAGAGAAGTCCCTGAACCTTTTACTTCTATGAATAGAAGTCCCTGAACACTTTAGTTCTACGAAGAGACATCCCTGAACTTTTCAGTTCATGAAGAGAAGTCCCTGAACCTTTTAGTTCCAGAAGAAAAGTCCCTGAACCTTTAAGTTCTTAGAAGAGAAGTCCCTAAACCTTTTAGTTCTATGAAGAGATTTCCCTGAACCTTTTAATTCCTGAAGAGAAGTCCCTGAACCTTTTAGATCTTTAAAGAGAAGTAACTGAACCTTTCAGTTCTTTGAAGAGAAGTTCCTGAACCTTTTAGTTCCTGTAGAGAAGTCCCTGAACCTTTCAGATCTTTAAAGAGAAGTCCCTGTACCTTTTAGTTCTATGAAGAGATGTCCCTGAACATTTTAGTTCTATGAAGAGATGTCCCTGAACCTTTTAGTTCCTGAAGAGAAGTCTGTGAACCTGTTAGGTCTATGAAGAGAAGTCCCTGAAACTTTTAGTTCTTGGAAGAGAAGTCCCTGAACCTTTTAGTTCCTTGAGAGAAGTCCCTGAAACTTTTAGTTCCATGAAGAGATTGCACTTTTAGTTCCATGAAGAGATGTCCCTGAAACTTTTAGTTCTTTGAAGAGAAGTCCCTGAACCTTTTAGTTCTATGAAGAGAAGTCCCTGAACCTTTTAGTTCTATGATGAAAAGTCCCTGAACCTTTTAGTTCCTGAAGAGAAGTCCCTGAAGCTTTTAGTTCCTGAAGAGAAGTTTCTGAACCTTTTAGATCTTCAAAGAGAAGTCCCTGAACCTTTTAGTTCTATAAAGAGAAGTCCCTGAACCTTTTAGTTCTATGATGAGAAGTCCCTAAACCTTTTAGTTCCTGAAGAGAAGTCCCTGAACCTTTTAGTTCTTTGAAGAGAAGTCCCTGAACCTTTTAGTTCTTGGAAGAGACGTCCCTGAACCTTTTAGTTCCTAAAGAGAAGTCCATGAACCTTTCAGATCTTTAATGAGAAGTCCCTGAACCTTTTAGTTCTATGAAGAGAAGTCCCTGAACCCTTTGAGTTGCTGAAGAGAAGTCCTTGAACCTTTTAGGTCTATTAAGAGAAGTCCCTGAACCTTTTACTTCTATGAATAGAAGTCCCTGAACACTTTAGTTCTACGAAGAGACATCCCTGAACTTTTCAGTTCATGAAGAGAAGTCCCTGAACCTTTTAGTTCCAGAAGAAAAGTCCCTGAACCTTTAAGTTCTTAGAAGAGAAGTCCCTGAACCTTTTAGTTCTATGAAGAGATTTCCCTGAACCTTTTAATTCCTGAAGAGAAGTCCCTGAACCTTTTAGATCTTTAAAGAGAAGTACCTGAACCTTTCAGTTCTTTGAAGAGAAGTCCCTGTACCTTTTAGTTCTATGAAGAGATGTCCCTGAACATTTTAGTTCTATGAAGAGATGTCCCTGAACCTTTTAGTTCCTGAAGAGAAGTCTGTGAACCTGTTAGGTCTATGAAGAGAAGTCCCTGAAACTTTTAGTTCTTGGAAGAGAAGTCCCTGAACCTTTTAGTTCCTTGAGAGAAGTCCCTGAAACTTTTAGTTCCATGAAGAGATTGCACTTTTAGTTCCATGAAGAGATGTCCCTGAAACTTTTAGTTCTTTGAAGAGAAGTCCCTGAACCTTTTAGTTCTATGAAGAGAAGTCCCTGAACCTTTTAGTTCCAGAAGAGAAGTCCCTGAACCTTTTAGTTATATGAAGAGAAGTCCCAGAACCTTTCGTTTCTATGAAGAAATGTCCCTGAACCTTTTAGTTCTATGAAGAGATGTCCCTGAACCTTTTAGTTTCTGAAGAGAAGTCCCTGAACCTTTTAGGTCTATGAAGAGAAGTCCCTGAACCTTTTAGTTCCTGAAGAGAAGTCTGTGAACCTTTTAGTTCCTGAAGAGAAGTCCCTGAACCTGATAGGTCTATGAAGAGAAGTCCCTGAACCTTTTAGTTCTATGAAGAGAAGTCCCTGAACCTTTTTGTTCCAGAAGAGAAGTTCCTGAACCTTTTAGTTCCTGAAGAGAAGTCCATGAACCTTTTATGTCTAGGAAGAGAAGTTCCTGAACCTTTTAGTTCTGTGAAGAGAAGTCCCTGCACCTTTTAGTTCTATGAAGAGAAGTCACTGAACCTTTTAGTTCCTGAAGAGAAGTCCCTGAACCTTTTAGTTCTTTAAAGAGAAGTCCCTGAACCTCTTAGTTCCTGAAGAGAAGTTTCTGAACCTTTTAGATCTTCAAAGAGAAGTCCCTAAACCTTTTAGTTCTTTGAAGAGAAGTCCCTGAGCATTTTAATTCTATGAATAGAAGTCCCTGCACCTTTTAGTTTCATGAAGAGAAGTCCCTGAACCTTTTCGTTCTGAGAAGAGAAATCCCTTAACCTTTTAGTTCCTGAAGAGAAGTCCCTGAACCTTTTAGTTCCTGAAGAGAAGTCCCTGAAGCTTTTAGTTCCTGAAGAGAAGTTTCTGAACCTTTTAGATCTATAAAGAGAAGTCCCTGAACCTTTTAGTTCTATGATGAGAAGTCCCTAAACCTTTTAGTTCCTGAAGAGAAGTCCCTGAACCTTTTAGTTCTTTGAAGAGAAGTCCCTGAACCTTTTAGTTCTTGGAAGAGACGTCCCTGAACCTTTTAGTTCCTAAAGAGAAGTCCATGAACCTTTCAGATCTTTAATGAGAAGTCCCTGAACCTTTTAGTTCTATGAAGAGAAGTCCCTGAACCCTTTGAGTTGCTGAAGAGAAGTCCTTGAACCTTTTAGGTCTATTAAGAGAAGTCCCTGAACCTTTTACTTCTATGAATAGAAGTCCCTGAACACTTTAGTTCTACGAAGAGACATCCCTGAACTTTTCAGTTCATGAAGAGAAGTCCCTGAACCTTTTAGTTCCAGAAGAAAAGTCCCTGAACCTTTAAGTTCTTAGAAGAGAAGTCCCTAAACCTTTTAGTTCTATGAAGAGATTTCCCTGAACCTTTTAATTCCTGAAGAGAAGTCCCTGAACCTTTTAGATCTTTAAAGAGAAGTACCTGAACCTTTCAGTTCTTTGAAGAGAAGTTCCTGAACCTTTTAGTTCCTGTAGAGAAGTCCCTGAACCTTTCAGATCTTTAAAGAGAAGTCCCTGTACCTTTTAGTTCTATGAAGAGATGTCCCTGAACATTTTAGTTCTATGAAGAGATGTCCCTGAACCTTTTAGTTCCTGAAGAGAAGTCTGTGAACCTGTTAGGTCTATGAAGAGAAGTCCCTGAAACTTTTAGTTCTTGGAAGAGAAGTCCCTGAACCTTTTAGTTCCTTGAGAGAAGTCCCTGAAACTTTTAGTTCCATGAAGAGATTGCACTTTTAGTTCCATGAAGAGATGTCCCTGAAACATTTAGTTCTTTGAAGAGAAGTCCCTGAATCTTTTAGTTCTATGAAGAGAAGTCCCTGAACCTTTTAGTTCTATGATGAAAAGTCCCTGAACCTTTTAGTTTCTGAAGAGAAGTCCCTGAAGCTTTTAGTTCCTGAAGAGAAGTTTCTGAACCTTTTAGATCTTCAAAGAGAAGTCCCTGAACCTTTTAGTTCTATAAAGAGAAGTCCCTGAACCTTTTAGTTCTATGATGAGAAGTCCCTAAACCTTTTAGTTCCTGAAGAGAAGTCCCTGAACCTTTTAGTTCTTTGAAGAGAAGTCCCTGAACCTTTTAGTTCTTGGAAGAGACGTCCCTGAACCTTTTAGTTCCTAAAGAGAAGTCCATGAACCTTTCAGATCTTTAATGAGAAGTCCCTGAACCTTTTAGTTCTATGAAGAGAAGTCCCTGAACCCTTTGAGTTGCTGAAGAGAAGTCCTTGAACCTTTTAGGTCTATTAAGAGAAGTCCCTGAACCTTTTACTTCTATGAATAGAAGTCCCTGAACACTTTAGTTCTACGAAGAGACATCCCTGAACTTTTCAGTTCATGAAGAGAAGTCCCTGAACCTTTTAGTTCCAGAAGAAAAGTCCCTGAACCTTTAAGTTCTTAGAAGAGAAGTCCCTGAACCTTTTAGTTCTATGAAGAGATTTCCCTGAACCTTTTAATTCCTGAAGAGAAGTCCCTGAACCTTTTAGATCTTTAAAGAGAAGTACCTGAACCTTTCAGTTCTTTGAAGAGAAGTCCCTGTACCTTTTAGTTCTATGAAGAGATGTCCCTGAACATTTTAGTTCTATGAAGAGATGTCCCTGAACCTTTTAGTTCCTGAAGAGAAGTCTGTGAACCTGTTAGGTCTATGAAGAGAAGTCCCTGAAACTTTTAGTTCTTGGAAGAGAAGTCCCTGAACCTTTTAGTTCCTTGAGAGAAGTCCCTGAAACTTTTAGTTCCATGAAGAGATTGCACTTTTAGTTCCATGAAGAGATGTCCCTGAAACTTTTAGTTCTTTAAAGAGAAGTCCCTGAACCTTTTAGTTCTATGAAGAGAAGTCCCTGAACCTTTTAGTTCCAGAAGAGAAGTCCCTGAACCTTTTAGTTATATGAAGAGAAGTCCCAGAACCTTTCGTTTCTATGAAGAAATGTCCCTGAACCTTTTAGTTCTATGAAGAGATTTCCCTGAACCTTTTAGTTTCTGAAGAGAAGTCCCTGAACCTTTTAGGTCTATGAAGAGAAGTCCCTGAACCTTTTAGTTCCTGAAGAGAAGTCTGTGAACCTTTTAGTTCCTGAAGAGAAGTCCCTGAACCTGATAGGTCTATGAAGAGAAGTCCCTGAACCTTTTAGTTCTATGAAGAGAAGTCCCTGAACCTTTTTGTTCCAGAAGAGAAGTTCCTGAACCTTTTAGTTCCTGAAGAGAAGTCCATGAACCTTTTATGTCTAGGAAGAGAAGTTCCTGAACCTTTTAGTTCTGTGAAGAGAAGTCCCTGAACCTTTTAGTTCCTGAAGAGAAGTCCCTGAACCTTTTAGTTCTTGAAAGAGAAGTCCCTGCACCTTTTAGTTCTATGAAGAGAAGTCACTGAACCTCTTAGTTCCTGAAGAGAAGTTTCTGAACCTTTTAGATCTTCAAAGAGAAGTCCCTAAACCTTTTAGTTCTTTGAAGAGAAGTCCCTGAGCATTTTAATTCTATGAATAGAAGTCCCTGCACCTTTTAGTTTCATGAAGAGAAGTCCCTGAACCTTTTCGTTCTGAGAAGAGAAATCCCTTAACCTTTTAGTTCCTGAAGAGAAGTCCCTGAACCTTTTAGTTCCTGAAGAGAAGTCCCTGAAGCTTTTAGTTCCTGAAGAGAAGTTTCTGAACCTTTTAGATCTTCAAAGAGAAGTCCCTGAACCTTTTAGTTCTATAAAGAGAAGTCCCTGAAGCTTTTAGTTCTATGATGAGAAGTCCCTAAACCTTTTAGTTCCTGAAGAGAAGTCCCTGAACCTTTTAGTTCTTTGAAGAGAAGTCCCTGAACCTTTTAGTTCTTGGAAGAGACGTCCCTGAACCTTTTAGTTCCTAAAGAGAAGTCCATGAACCTTTCAGATCTTTAATGAGAAGTCCCTGAACCTTTTAGTTCTATGAAGAGAAGTCCCTGAACCCTTTGAGTTGCTGAAGAGAAGTCCTTGAACCTTTTAGGTCTATTAAGAGAAGTCCCTGAACCTTTTACTTCTATGAATAGAAGTCCCTGAACACTTTAGTTCTACGAAGAGACATCCCTGAACTTTTCAGTTCATGAAGAGAAGTCCCTGAATCTTTTAGTTCCAGAAGAAAAGTCCCTGAACCTTTAAGTTCTTAGAAGAGAAGTCCCTAAACCTTTTAGTTCTATTAAGAGATTTCCCTGAACCTTTTAATTCCTGAAGAGAAGTCCCTGAACCTTTTAGATCTTTAAAGAGAAGTACCTGAACCTTTCAGTTCTTTGAAGAGAAGTTCCTGAACCTTTTAGTTCCTGTAGAGAAGTCCCTGAACCTTTCAGATCTTTAAAGAGAAGTCCCTGTACCTTTTAGTTCTATGAAGAGATGTCCCTGAACATTTTAGTTCTATGAACAGATGTCCCTGAACCTTTTAGTTCCTGAAGAGAAGTCTGTGAACCTGTTAGGTCTATGAAGAGAAGTCCCTGAAACTTTTAGTTCTTGGAAGAGAAGTCCCTGAACCTTTTAGTTCCTTGAGAGAAGTCCCTGAAACTTTTAGTTCCATGAAGAGATTGCACTTTTAGTTCCATGAAGAGATGTCCCTGAAACTTTTAGTTCTTTGAAGAGAAGTCCCTGAACCTTTTAGTTCTATGAAGAGAAGTCCCTGAACCTTTTAGTTCCAGAAGAGAAGTCCCTGAACCTTTTAGTTCTATGAAGAGAAGTCCCTGAACCTTTTAGTTCTATGAAGAGAAGTCACTGAACCTTTTAGTTCTATGATGAGAAGTCCCTGAACCTTTTAGTTCTATGATGAAAAGTCCCTGAACCTTTTAGTTCCTGAAGAGAAGTCCCTGAAGCTTTTAGTTCCTGAAGAGAAGTTTCTGAACCTTTTAGATCTTCAAAGAGAAGTCCCTGAACCTTTTAGTTCTATAAAGAGAAGTCCCTGAACCTTTTAGTTCTATGATGAGAAGTCCCTAAACCTTTTAGTTCCTGAAGAGAAGTCCCTGAACCTTTTAGTTCTTTGAAGAGAAGTCCCTGAACCTTTTAGTTCTTGGAAGAGACGTCCCTGAACCTTTTAGTTCCTAAAGAGAAGTCCATGAACCTTTCAGATCTTTAATGAGAAGTCCCTGAACCTTTTAGTTCTATGAAGAGAAGTCCCTGAACCCTTTGAGTTGCTGAAGAGAAGTCCTTGAACCTTTTAGGTCTATTAAGAGAAGTCCCTGAACCTTTTACTTCTATGAATAGAAGTCCCTGAACACTTTAGTTCTACGAAGAGACATCCCTGAACTTTTCAGTTCATGAAGAGAAGTCCCTGAACCTTTTAGTTCCAGAAGAAAAGTCCCTGAACCTTTAAGTTCTTAGAAGAGAAGTCCCTGAACCTTTTAGTTCTATGAAGAGATTTCCCTGAACCTTTTAATTCCTGAAGAGAAGTCCCTGAACCTTTTAGATCTTTAAAGAGAAGTACCTGAACCTTTCAGTTCTTTGAAGAGAAGTCCCTGTACCTTTTAGTTCTATGAAGAGATGTCCCTGAACATTTTAGTTCTATGAAGAGATGTCCCTGAACCTTTTAGTTCCTGAAGAGAAGTCTGTGAACCTGTTAGGTCTATGAAGAGAAGTCCCTGAACCTTTTAGTTCCTGAAGAGAAGTTTGTGAACCTTTTAGTTCCTGAAGAGAAGTCCCTGAACCTGATAGGTCTATGAAGAGAAGTCCCTGAACCTTTTAGTTCTATGAAGAGAAGTCCCTGAACCTTTTTGTTCCAGAAGAGAAGTTCCTGAACCTCTTAGTTCCTGAAGAGAAGTTTCTGAACCTTTTAGATCTTCAAAGAGAAGTCCCTAAACCTTTTAGTTCTTTGAAGAGAAGTCCCTGAGCATTTTAATTCTATGAATAGAAGTCCCTGCACCTTTTAGTTTCATGAAGAGAAGTCCCTGAACCTTTTCGTTCTGAGAAGAGAAATCCCTTAACCTTTTAGTTCCTGAAGAGAAGTCCCTGAACCTTTTAGTTCTATGAAGAGAAGTCCCTGAACCCTGAAGAGAAGTTCCTGAACCTTTTAGTTCTTTAAAGAGACGCCCCTGAACCTTTTAGTTCCTAAAGAGAAGTCCCTGAACCTTTTAGTTCTATGAGGAGAAGTCCCTGAACCTTTTTGTCCCTGAAGAGAAGTCCCTGAACCTTTTAGTTATATGAAGAGAAGTCACTGAATCTTTTAGTTCAATGATGAGAATTCCCTGAACCTTTTGGTTCTATGATGAGAATTGCCTGAACCTTTTAGTTCCTGAAGAGACGTCCATGAACCTTTTAATTCTTTAAAGAGAAGTTTCTGAACCTTTTAGATATTCAAAGAGAAGTCCCTGAACCTTTTATTTCCTGAAGAGCAGTCCCTGAACCTTTTAGTTCTTTGAAGAGAAGTCCCTGAACCTTTTAGTTCTGAGAAGAGAAGTCCCTTAACCTTTTAGTTCCTGAAGAGAAGTCCATGAACCTTTTAGTTCTATGAAGAGAAGTCCCTGAACCTTTTAGTTATATGATGAGAAGTCCCTGAACCTTTTAGTTCCTGAAGAGAAGTCCCTGAACCTTTTAGTTATATGATGAGAAGTCCCTGAACCTTTTAGTTAATGAAGAGAAGTCCATAAACCTTTCAGTTCCTGAAAAGAAGTCCCTGAACCTTTTAGTTCTTTTAAGAGAAGTCCCTGAACCTTTTAATTCTATGAATAGAAGTCCCTGAACACTTTAGTTTTACAAAGAGACATCCCTGAACTTTTCAGTTCATGAAGAGAAGTTCCTGAACCTTTTAGATCTTTAAAGAGAGGTCCCTGAACCTTTTAGTTCTATGACGAGAAATCCCTGAACCTTTTAGTTCTGAGAAGAGAAGTCCCTTAACCTTTTAGTTCCTGAAGAGAAGTCCCTGAACCTTTTAGTTCTTTGAAGAGAAGTCCCTTAACCTTTTAGTTCCATGAAGAGAAGTCCCTGAACCTTTTAGTTCGTGAAGAGAAGTCCCTGAACCTTTTAGATATTTGAAGAGACGTCCCTGGAACTTCTATTTCTATGACGAGAAGTCCCTGAACCTTTTAGTTCCCGAAGAGAGGTATTTGAACCTTTTAGTTCCTGAAGAGAAGTCCCTGAACCTGTTAGGTCTATGAAGAGAAGTCCCTGAACCTGTTATGTCTATGATGAGAAGTCCCTGAACCTTTTAGTTAATGAAGAGAAGTCCATAAACCTTTCAGTTCCTGAAAAGAAGTCCCTGAACCTTTTAGTTCTTTTAAGAGAAGTCCCTGAACCTTTTAATTCTATGAATAGAAGTCCCTGAACACTTTAGTTTTACAAAGAGACATCCCTGAACTTTTCAGTTCATGAAGAGAAGTTCCTGAACCTTTTAGATCTTTAAAGAGAGGTCCCTGAACCTTTTAGTTCTATGACGAGAAATCCCTGAACCTTTTAGTTCTGAGAAGAGAAGTCCCTTAACCTTTTAGTTCCTGAAGAGAAGTCCCTGAACATTTTAGTTCTATGAAGAGAAGTCCCTGAACCTTTTAGTTCCTGAAGAGAAGTCCCTGAACCTTTTAGTTCTTTGAAGAGAAGTCCCTTAACCTTTTAGTTCTATGAAGAGAAGTCCCTGAACCTTTTAGTTCGTGAAGAGAAGTCCCTGAACCTTTTAGATATTTGAAGAGACGTCCCTGGAACTTTTATTTCTATGACGAGAAGTCCCTGAACCTTTTAGTTCCCGAAGAGAGGTCTTTGAACCTTTTAGTTCCTGAAGAGAAGTCCCTGAACCTGTTAGGTCTATGAAGAGAAGTCCCTGAACCTGTTAGGTCTATGAAGAGAAGTCCCTGAACCTTTTAGTTCTATGAAGAGAAGTCCCTGAACCTTTTAGTTCCTGAAGAGAAGTCCCTGAACCTTTTAGTTCTTGAAAGAGAAGTCCCTGCACCTTTTAGTTCTATGAAGAGAAGTCACTGAACCTTTTAGTTATTTAAAGAGAAGTCCCTGAACCTCTTAGTTCCTGAAGAGAAGTTTCTGAACCTTTTAGATCTTCAAAGAGAAGTCCCTGAGCATTTTAATTCTATGAATAGAAGTCCCTGCACCTTTTAGTTTCATGAAGAGAAGTCCCTGAACCTTTTAGTTCTGAGAAGAGAAGTCCCTTAACCTTTTAGTTCCTGAAGAGAAGTCCCTGAACCTTTTAGTTCTATGAAGAGAAGTCCCTGAACCTTTTAGTTATATGATGAGAAGTCCCTGAACCTTTTAGTTCCTGAAGAGAAGTCCCCGAACCTTTTAGTTCTTTAAAGAGAAGTGCCTGAACCTTTTATTTCTATGAAGAGAAGTCCCTGAACCTTTTAGTTCTAAGATGAGAAGTCCCTAAACCTTTTAGTTCTATGAAGAGAAGTCCCTGAACCTTTTAGTTCTTTAAAGAGAAGTCCCTGAACCTTTTAGTTCTATGAAGAGAAGTCCCTGAACCTTTTAGTTCTATGAAGAGAAGTCCCTGAACCTTTTAGTTCTATGATGAGAAGTCCCTGAACCTTTTAGTTCTATGATGAAAAGTCCCTGAACCTTTTAGTTCCTGAAGAGAAGTCCCTGAACCTTTTAGTTCCTGAAGAGAAGTTTCTGAACCTTTTAGATCTTCAAAGAGAAGTCCCTGAACCTTTTAGTTCTATAAAGAGAAGTCCCTGAACCTTTTAGTTCTTTGAAGAGAAGTCCCTGAACCTTTTAGTTCCATGAAGAGAAGTCCCTGAACCTTCTAGTTTCTGAAGAGAAGTCCCTGAAACTGTTAGGTCTATGAAGAGAAGTCCCTGAACCTTGTAGTTCTTGGAAGAGACGTCCCTGAACCTTTTAGTTCCTGAAGAGAAGTCCTTGAACCTTTCAGATCTTTAATGAGAAGTCCCTAAACCTTTTAGTTCTATGAAGAGAAGTCCCTGAACCCTTTGAGTTGCTGAAGAGAAGTCCTTGAACCTTTTAGGTCTATTAAGAGAAGTCCCTGAACCTTTTACTTCTATGAATAGAAGTCCCTGAACACTTTAGTTCTACGAAGAGACATCCCTGAACTTTTCAGTTCTTGAAGAGAAGTCCCTGAACCTTTTAGTTCCAGAAGAAAAGTCCCTGAACCTTTAAGTTCTTAGAAGAGAAGTCCCTGAACCTTTTAGTTCTATGAAGAGATTTCCCTGAACCTTTTAATTCCTGAAGAGAAGTCCCTGAACCTTTTAGATCTTTAAAGAGAAGTCCCTGAACCTTTCAGTTCTTTGAAGAGAAGTTCCTGAACCTTTTAGTTCCTGTAGAGACGTCCCTGAACCTTTCAGATCTTTAAAGAGAAGTCCCTGTACCTTTTAGTTCTATGAAGAGATGTCCCTGAACATTTTAGTTCTATGAAGAGATGTCCCTGAACATTTTAGTTCCTGAAGAGAAGTCCCTAAACCTTTTAGATCTTTAAAGAGAAGTCCCTGAAACTTTTAGTTCCATGAAGAGATGAAACTTTTGGTTCCTGAAGAGAAGTCCCTGAACCTTTTAGTTCCTGAAGAGAAGTCCCTGAACCTTTTAGTTCCTGAAGAGAAGTCTGTGAACCTGTTAGGTCTATGAAGAGAAGTCCCTGAAACTTTTAGTTCTTGGAAGAGAAGTCCCTGAAACTTTTAGTTCCTTGAGAGAAGTCCCTGAAACTTTTAGTTCCATGAAGAGATGTCCCTGAACCTTTTAGTTCTTTGAAGAGAAGTCCCTGAACCTTTTAGTTCTATGAAGAGAAGTCCCTGAACCTTTTAGTTCCAGAAGAGAAGTCCCTGAACCTTTTAGGTCTATGAAGAGAAGTCCCTGAACCTTTCAGATCTTTAATGAGAAGTCCCTGAACCTTTTAGTTCTACGAAGAGACATCCCTGAACTTTTCAGTTCATGAAGAGAAGTCCCTGAATCTTTTAGTTCCAGAAGAAGAGTCCCTTAACCTTTAAGTTCTTAGAAGAGAAGTCCCTGAACCTTTTAGTTCTATGAAGCGATGTCCCTGAACCTTTTAATTCCTGAAGAGAAGTCCCTGAACCTTTTAGTTCCTTAAGAGAAGTCCCTGAAACTTTTAGTTCCATGAAGAGAAGAAACTTTTAGTTCCTGAAGAGAAGTCCCTGAACCTTTTAGTTCCTGAAGAGAAGTCCCTGAACCTTTTAGTTCCTGAAGAGAAGTCTGTGAACCTGTTAGGTCTATATAGAGAATTCCCTGAACCTTTTATTTCTATGAAGAGAAGTCCCTGAAACTTTTAGTTCTATGAAGAGACGTCCCTGAACCTTTTAGTTCTATGATGAGAAGTCCGTAAACCTTTTAGTTCCTGAAGAGAAGTCTCTGAACCTTTTAGTTCTTTAAAGAGAAGTCCCTGAACCTTTTAGTTCTATGAAGACAAGTCCCTGAACCTTTTAGTTCTATGAAGAGAAGTCCCTGAACCTTTTAGTTCTATGATGAGAAGTCCCTAAACCTTTTAGTTTCTGAAGAGAAGTCCCTGAACCGTTTAGTTATATGAAGAGAAGTCCCTGAACCATTTAGTTCTATGAATAGAAGTCCTTGAACCTTTTAGTTCTATGATGAAAAGTCCCTGAACCTTTTAGTTCCTGAAGAGAAGTCCCTGAACCTTTTAGTTTCATGAAGAGAAGTCCCTGAACCCTTTGAGTTGCTGAAGAGAAGTCCTTGAACCTTTTAGGTCTATTAAGAGAAGTCCCTGAACCTTTTACTTCTATGAATTGAAGTCCCTGAACACTTTAGTTCTACGAAGAGACATCCCTGAACTTTTCAGTTCATGAAGAGAAGTCCCTGAACCTTTTAGTTCCATGAAGAGAAGTCCCTGAACCTTCTAGTTTCTGAAGAGAAGTCCCTGAACCTGTTAGGTCTATGAAGAGAAGTCCCTGAACCTTTTAGATCTTTAAAGAGAAGTCCCTGAACCTTTCAGTTCTTTGAAGAGAAGTTCCTGAACCTTTAAGTTCCTTAAGAGAAGTCCCTGAAACTTTTAGTTCCATGAAGAGATGCAACTTTTAGTTCCTGAAGAGAAGTCCCTGAACCTTTTAGTTCCTGAAGAGAAGTCCCTGAACCTTTTAGTTCCTGAAGAGAAGTCTGTAAACCTGTTAGGTCTATGAAGAGAAGTCCCTGAAACTTTTAGTTCTATGAAGAGAATTCCCTGAACCTTTTAGTTCTATGAAGAGATGTCCCTGAACCTTTTAGTTCAATGAAGACAAGTCTCTGAACCTTTTACTTACTGAAGAGAAGTCCCTGAACCTTTTACTTCCTGAAGAGAAGTCCCTGAACCTTTTAGATCTTTAAAGAGAAGTCCCTGAACCTTTTAGTTCCTGAAGAGAAGTCCCTGAACCTCAGAATTCTTTGAAGAGAAGTCCCTGAACCTTTTAGTTCGATGAAGAGAAGTCCCTGAACCTTTTAGTTCCTGAAGAGAAGTCCCTGAACCTTTAGATCTTCAAAGAGATGTCCCTGAACCTTTTAGTTCTATGACAAGAAGTCCCTGAACCTTTTAGTGCCTGAAGAGAAGTCCCTGAACCTTTTAGTTCTATTAAGAGAAGTCCCTGAACCTTTTAGTTCCTAAAGAGAAGTCCCTGAAAATTTAGTTCTATGAAGAGAAGTCCCATAACCTTTTAGATCTTTAAAGAGAAGTCCCTGAACCTGTTAGTTCTTTGAAGAGACGCCCCTGAACCTTTTAGTTCCTGAAGAGAAGTCCCTGAACCTTTTAGTTGATGAAGAGAAGTTGCTGAACCATTTAGTTCTATGAAGAGAAGTCCGTCAACCTGTTAGTTCTATTAAGAGAAGTCTGTTAACCTTTTAGTTCGTTGAAGAGAAGTCCCTGAACCTTTTAGTTCTATGAAGAGAAGTCCCTGAACCTTTTAGTTCCTGAAGAGAAGTTCCTGAACCTTTTAGCTCTTTAAAGAGAAGTCCCTGAACCTTTTAGTTGTATGAAGAGAAGTCCCTGAACCTTTTAGTTGCATGAAGAGAAGTCCCTGAACCTTTTAGTTCATGAAGAGAAGTCCCTGAACCTTTTAGTTCTTGGAAGAGGAGTCCCTGAACCTTTTAGTTCTCAGCAGAGAAGTCCCTGAACCTTTTATTTCTGAGCAGAGAAGTCCCTGAACCTTTTAGTTCTTTAAAGAGAAGCCCCTGAACCTTTAAGTTCCCGAAGAGAAGTCCCTGAACCTTTTAGTTCCTGAAGAGACGTCCCTGAACCTTTTAGCTCTTTAAAGAGACGTCCCTGAACCTTTTAGTTCTATGAAGAGAAGTCCCTGAACCTTTGAGTTCTTTAAAGCGACGCCCCTGAACCTTTTAGTTCTTGGAAGAGAAGTCCCTGAACCTTTTAGTTCTATGAAGAGAAGTCCCTGAACCTTTGAGTTCTTTAAAGAGACGCCCCTGAACCTTTTAGTTCTGAGAAGAGAAGTCCCTGAACCTTTTAGTTCTATGAAGAGAAGTACCTGAACCTTTTAGTTCCTGAAGAGAAGTCCCTGAACCTTTTAGTTCTATGAAGAGAAGTCCCTGATCCGCTTAGTTCCATTAAGAGAAGTCCCTGAACCTTTTAGTTTTTTGAAGAGACGTCCCTGAACCTTTTAGTTCGACGAAGAGAAGTCCCTGAACCTGTTAGTTCCTGAAGAGAAGTCCCTGAACCTTTAGATCTTCAAAGAGATTTCCCTGAACCTTTTAGTTCTATTTCGAGAAGTCCCTGAACCTTTTAGTGCCTGAAGAGAAGTCCCTGAACCTTTTAGTTCCTGAAGAGAAGTCCCTGAACCTTTTGGTTCTATGAAGAGAAGTCCCATAACCTTTTAGATCTTTATAGAGAAGTCCCTGAACCTGTTAGTTCTTTGAAGAGAAGTCCCTGAACCTTTTAATTCTATGAAGAGAAGTCCCTGAACCCTGAGGAGAATTTCCTGAACCTTTTAGTTCTTTAATGAGACGCCCCTGAACCTTTTAGTTGTTGAAGAGACGTCCCTGAACCTTTTAGTTCCTGAAGAGAAGTCCCTGAACATTTTAGTTGATGAAGAGAAGTTGCTGAACCATTTAGTTCTATGAAGAGAAGTCCCTCAATCTGTTAGTTCTATTAAGAGAAGTCCCTGAACCTTTTAGTTCGTTGAAGAGAAGTCCCTGAACCTTTTATTTCTATGAACAGAAGTCCCTGAACCTTTTAGTTCCTGAAGAGAAGTTCCTGAACCCTTTAGCTTTTTAAAGAGAAGTCCCTGAACCTTTTAGTTGTATGAAGAGAAGTCCCTTAACCTTTTAGTTGCATGAAGAGAAGTCCCTGAACCTTTTAGTTCTTGGAAGAGGAGTCCCTGAACCTTTTTGTTCTGAGCAGAGAAGTCCCTGAACCTTTTATTTCTGAACAGAGAAGTCCCTGAACCTTTTATTTCTATGAAGAGAAGTCCCTGAACCTTTTAGTTGCATGAAGAGAAGTCCCTGAACCTTTTAGATCTTGGAAGAGGAGTCCCTGAACCTTTTAGTTCTGAGCAGAGAAGTCCCTGAACCTTTTATTTCTGAACAGAGAAGTCCCTGAACCTTTTAGTTCACAAAAAGAAGTCCCTGAACCATTTAGTTCCTGAAGAGAAGTCCCTGAACCTTTTAGTTCTTTAAAGAGACGCCCCTGAACCTTTAAGTTCCCGAAGAGAAGTCCCCGAACCTTTTAGTTCCTGAAGAGACGTCCCTGAACCTTTTAGCTCTTCAAAGAGACGTCCCTGAACCTTTTAGTTGTATGAAGAGGAGTCCCTGAACCTTTTAGTTGCATGAAGAGAAGTCCCTGAACCTTTTAGATCTTTAAAGAGAAGTCCCTGAACCTGTTAGTTCTTTGAAGAGACGCCCCTGAACGTTTTAGTTCCTGAAGAGAAGTCCCTGAACCTTTTAGTTGATGAAGAGAAGTTGCTGAACCATTTAGTTCTATGAAGAGAAGTCCGTCAACCTGTTAGTTCTATTAAGAGAAGTCCGTTAACCTTTTAGTTCGTTGAAGAGAAGTCCCTGAACCTTTTAGTTCTATGAAGAGAAGTCCCTGAACCTTTTAGTTCCTGAAGAGAAGTTCCTGAACCTTTTAGCTCTTTAAAGAGAAGTCCCTGAACCTTTTAGTTGT